>NC_134358.1:285842776-286159276 GCF_048569485.1 Anomaloglossus baeobatrachus
TTCTTCATTTTTTGTCTTTTTGTTGACATTTTTTGTATATCATAGTTCATGATTCATGCATTATAATGTGGTGATAATTTCTGCTTGTTTTGTTACCATGATTGTTTAATGCCATTATTTCTGTACATTTAAAATTTTTTTTATGTATCTCTTTGTAGTAGTGTATTCTGATGAAGGTCGGATGACCGAAACGTCAAAATTAATAGTTTCACAGAATTGTGTTCTTATCAATGAATAAAATACAAAACAATTTCAGTTGAAAGCTTTGAGTGCTGGATTTTTTTCAATTTTTGATCTGGGGTGGGACCCTATCCAAGCACCAGCGACCATAGAAGGAGTGCCACATTTCTATATTTTTCATATAGTATAACCTTTAGTGTGTGCACCCTCATTTTTTCTGACAAAATGGCCAATGTGGCGTTTTCTTATACTGCGGATGAAATGGCAGATATTATGAGCCGTACCACAGTGCAGAGTGATTTTTTGCATATTCCGACTTCTGAGCTTCGAACCCGTGATTTTCAGAAGGAATCTAGAAAACTACAAAATTTGGAATTGCACTGTGCCACTATTGCAGAATATGTACGTGTTCAAAGAATTCCAAGAGGGCTACGGGTTGGTGTAAGACCGACCATCTTCAGTGACAACTCTGATTTTTGCAATCGTTTTGAACAGATTCTTAACAAATGCTCTTTTGATTTAATGACCTTGATCTTGGATTATTTAAATCAAGCAATTATTACTAAACGTGAAGAGATTGTCGTTATTGAGCAACAATTAAGTTCCACCTCTTCGGCTGAAGATCTGGCGAAAATTAAAGATCAAGTCACAAGGGATCTACAAATTCATAAAATTGAAAGTCAAAAAGTTAAGAGAGAAAAATTTTACGAGATACTGAGGACTATAAAAATAATCGAGTGTATCGGTGGCGGGACACATCCTCCAGAGTGTTTCCAAGACGGTTTCAATATTCCTCTAGTGATAATTCGGCTTCGGAATCGGAATTTTCCTTTACCAGACGACCAAAACCCCATTTTTTAGGTCAAAGAAGTTGCAGAGGTCAAAGAGGAAACCTAGGCGGGGGGGACAACGCCACCGAATCCGTAAGAACAACGATGGTCACCAGATCCCAGGTACGCCAGATACCATTGTAGTTAACATTTCCTCTAAGAATTTGTTACCGGATCAAATTAGTCTTCTTCAGAAGGGATTATCTTTTTGTCCTTCTTACAAATTCAATACATTCCAGTTGCAAATGGACTTACTAAGATTCTATCGAAATCTACGTATTAAGGCCCATTTTTCTTCATTATCTGACATAGGCTTGAGACCATTGACACAACCTATCTCCACCGCTCCTATTAATATCAAAGGATTGGGACTTAAAACCAAGAGCACTTTCATGCCTCCCAAAAATAACCCTCCAGTGGAAACGTTCATAATGCTTACTGGAACATGACATCACTTCTTTTTTCAAGGATTTGTCTAATAAATCATTATACTGTCCTTCCAATTTTTCAGATAAGGATAAAAATGCGTTGACATCTCTTATGCAGGATAAGGATATTATTATTAAACAAGCCGATAAAGGCGGAGCTTTGGTAGTTATGGATAAGTCCATGTATTTACAGGAAATACTGAGACAATTGGGTGATAGTAATGTCTATGGGACATTGGCAAGTAATCCGACGAATAGGATTCGGGATAGGATTAGATCCGTGACCAGCCACTATCTACAAAAGGGAGTTATAGATCAGAAGACATTTGATTTCCTACAAAAACAGAATCCAATCATTCCTGTTTTTTATGTACTTCCCAAAATTCATAAGACCCTGGTGAATCCCCCTGGTAGACCTATAGTGGCGGGCACGGATTCTATCCTTTCCCCTTTAGCTATTCTACTTGAGAAGATTATTATTCCTTTGACTAAACACATTTCTTCATTCCTTTTGGACACTGGTCACTTCTTAGAGGTGATCCGTGGGCTTGATATCATTCCATCCGATGCTTTTCTCGTGACTTGGGATGTGACAAGTCTATACACGTCTATCGTACATCAGAAGGGCATGTCAGCGGTTCGTGGGTTATTGTTACAACATAACTTTTCGAGTGATACAAGTGATTTCTGTCTGGACTTATTACAGATAGTGTTAACTGAAAATTTCTTTTTGTTCCAGGACATCTATTACATTCAAAAACAGGGGACCGCGATGGGGTCTAACGTGGCGCCCCCGTATGCAAATACGTACATGTCTTATTTTGAAGACACATTCATATATTCACATAAGGGATTCCAAGAGCACTGTAGGTGTTGGAAGCGATTTATTGACGACGTTTTTTGCATATGGGTTGGCCCGTTGGATTCCATCATGGAGTTCCATAATTACATTAACAGCATTTGGTCTGAACTTCAATTTGTTATACATTATGATTTACATCATATCAATTTTTTAGATGTCACTGTCACGAAATTGGAGAATGGACATTTACAAACTGATCTGTATATAAAGTCGACAGACAGGAATAACTTACTTGCATATGATAGTTGTCATCCCAAAGCCATGAAGAATTCTATACCCAAGTCCCAGTTTCTTAGGGTACATAGGATTGTTAACCAACAAGAAATTAAAGATACCAGATTACAGGAGATGAGGACTAAGTTTCTGGTGAGGGGTTATCCGCAGGAGGTTTTGAATAGTGCTAGTGTGAACACCGAATCTTCTATTGGCAAGACTAGAGACAAACGGTTGGCTTTCGTTCATACTTACCACCCTTTTTCTTACAAAATCCATAAATTTATCAGAAGCCATTGGAACATTTTGCGTAAAGGGTACCCGGAGGTGGAAGAATTTAAATCACCTTTCCTTCCTTGTTTTAGACGTCCGTCCAATCTCAGTAATAAATTGGTAAGAGCTGATATGGGCGCCAGTGTAACTGGACCCGTTCAAACTCATCTTTATACTCAGAGACGGGGTACTTTTCCATGTTTAAATTGTTCCCAATGCAGTAATGTGTTGAAAGGTGATAGAGTTTTGCATCCCTATAGTGGTCGGGGTTATCCAATTGGAGGTTTTTTCACCTGTGAGACATCTTATGTTGTATATGTAGTGAAGTGTCCTTGTGGCCTACTTTATGTAGGCGAGACCACCCAGACTGTTAAGGAACGTATATCACAACATAAATCCACCATTAGGTGTGAGAGATTGACACTACCACTCCCATCTCATTTTCATAAACAGGGACATAGTGTTAGTCAATTACGGTTCCAGGTGTTGGAGCAGGTCCTGCCATATAGAAGAGGAGGTGATAGGGTTAAAAAATTGAAACAAAGGGAGGCGTATTGGATTTTTACTCTTCAGACTTTGGAGCCCAAAGGCCTTAATCGTGATTTCGATACTTCTAGTTTCTTATAGCCTTACATTTATTCATGCTCTTTTGTTATTATTTTTTTCAGAGGAGTTGATCACTGACTTGATGATGGCCGGTCCCCTTAGGTATTTTCCCACATTCTTTTTTTGCCCTTTCCTTAACATAATCCTTTTTCCTCCTTTTTTTCCCTAGTTCTAGTTTTTCCTCTATATTACAATTTTTCTCTTAATTCCTCCTTTTTTCTAATCCCTCATCCCCCCTTTCCCCCCTCCCCCCTTCCCCTTTCCCCTCCCCTTCCCCTTCCCCCTCCCCCCTCCTCCCCCTTACCTTATTTTCCTATGAATATTCCCTTCAGTTCTTTTTTTACCTGTTTTTGATATTTCTTACTAGGGTTAATTATTGTTGATGGTAAGTTATCAAATTGGCAATACATTTATTCCAAATATATACACCATACCCTTAGTCCCCTTACTTTATTTTTCTTTTAGGCAATTTGTCTTAAAATAACATTACTAATAGAGCATTTGATTCTTTATACTAATTTGGGCCTAATTATTCTCATTTTCTTGTTATTGTATGATGAGAGGGCATTGCCTATCTTTATAGTGTACGATAGTGGGCAATCAGCGCGAATTTGCGCTTGCCAATCACCTGGTTCACATATTGCCAACCAGGATCGTCACTTCCGGTTTGCGGACCGGAAGTGACGTTCCGCGGTGATGAGCGGCTGTCTGTGTATGTCTGCAGTTGCCAACCATTAGGATTCACACATTGCCAGCCGGAATCGTCACTTCCGGTCTTCGGACTGGAAGTGACGTTCCGTGATTTGTTAATGAGCTAATTTAGCGCTCTATTTAAACCTGGGCATTGATCTGTCAGATCACATTGACTGCAGACCCGGATGGGCAGCTTTTTCCTCTGGTCCAGCTTTTTCATATATTCCTTCAGAGCCCTTTCTGGTGAGTGTTTATTGCATGGTATTTCTGTGTATTGTTTGTTTTATTTGATTACAATAGTGTCTCAATGCTGGTACTTCGGTGCTTTATTTTTCTAAATTAGCGGGATATACATTTTTGGGTCTCTTGTTTGGTCCCTTTTTGTATATAATGGTTCTAATATGCTTTATATTATCTGTATTTTATTTGTATCTTCAGGAGGATATTATATCTGCTAATGAAGCGGGTCAACTGACAGATTCTTCATTTTTTGTCTTTTTGTTGACATTTTTTGTATATCATAGTTCATGATTCATGCATTATAATGTGGTGATAATTTCTGCTTGTTTTGTTACCATGATTGTTTAATGCCATTATTTCTGTACATTTAAAAAATTTTTTATGTATCTCTTTGTTGTAGTGTATTCTGATGAAGGTCGGATGACCGAAACGTCAAAATGAATAGTTTCACAGAATTGTGTTCTTATCAATGAATAAAATACTACATCAGAACACATAGAATTGGAAGTACACACTGCTGCCAAGGAGGAATAAAGTGGATGTGGATTCCACCCAGGGTAGTGAAAATACTTTTGGTCCTCTCTACTGGACCTTCGATGCACCTTATCAATATTATTCAAGCATTCTGTATAACATTCTACATCATAACGGATAGAATTGGAAGTCTTGATTTATTTAAATGAAGTAAATAACATATAAGTGGTTGAATTCTTTTAGTAGATTACTGGTTTTTAGGAGTGATGCTACCAAGGGAAAATAGTAAAGGATTTGGATGTTAGCATGACAAATGTATCTAAAATGTTTCTTATAGTAAATACTACTCTTTTGCAAAAGATCTAGAAATACGAGAACAGGATGATAAAGCAATGTGTTTCAGAATAAATATGAACAGTCAAAATTTCAATATTTGTTATGATAAAATAAGGTGCAGATTAGATTTACTGTGAAGCTTTATATCAGATAATGATAACCCAGCCAGAATTATTGTACTATAATTCTTGTTGTGATATTGCATTTTCTGTTTGGAGTTGTGCAAGCTTGTTGGAAGCTAAAGTTATATTATAAAAGGTAGAAGATTTTCTTAAAATTTTACAAGGTATCCACATTTTCTTAATATAACAATCAATATATTAAATAATGATTATTAATTCATTATACCTTTATATGCCAATTTAATTAGTATGCTCTTCCTGAATTATTCATATATATTTTTTTACTTATTTATTAGTTCCAAAGTACCTTACAGGGATTAACATTAGGGAAGATCGAATACCTCAAATATTCGGCTTCGCGAATATCCGACGAATAGGTCGCCGCTATGTGAATATTCGATGCGCAATGTAAGTCCATGGGAAGCCCAAATAGTTCCGAATAGTTGTTATTTGGGTTTCCCATAGAATTGCATTTCGCATCGAATATTCGCGAATAGTCGAATAGCGGCGTCCTATTCGGCAAATATTCGCGAAGCCGAATATTTGAGGTATTCGATCATCCCTAATTAACACCACTGTCCCCATTGGGGTTCACAATCTAAATTCTTTCAGTATGCCTTTACAGTGTGGGGGGAAATTGGAGGATACCCAAGCAAACACAGGGAAATGATTCAAATTTCTTGCAGATGTTGACCATGGTAAGATTTTGGAATTTGAACCCAGGACCCCAGCACTGTAATACTACAGTGAAAACCAGGGAGCCAAAAAAAAAATGATGAAGAAATACCAAAGTATTATAGTGTGGGTGTGTCAAGCATGGAGTGGGATGTGTCTGTATACACAGTGTGACAGATGCGCTCAGGTCTACGAACATCTGGCGCACAATAAAACATACAACATTCAAGGGGAAACCCAGGGACACTTCATCAACAGTGAGCCCTGGCACTAGGGAGGGGGAAGATGGAACAGCTCCTGCCCTCACCGGCAGATGTACCCTGAACTCCCTAACCAGCCCTATATTGGTTCTTTCAACTCGTCGTTGAGCAGGATACCTAATGCCCTGGTTAGTCATGTACCTACCCTCACTAGTAAGATGGCCAGTGAGAAACAATAGTCCCACCACTGCACTAATGCAACATGAAAGGGAGGAAGACAGACAGGGGAAAAGTGATACAAACACAAACTTCACGGCTGCAGATGGATGGGCACCAGTCAGAACAACAGCAGCTCCTAACACACAGGTAGCATGACCAGAACTGAATTCTATCACCAGCAAAGCTTGATGGGAATTGTGACTACTTTATGTTGATGAGTGTTGTCACAAAGCGGCTGCACCAGAAATGGACTACTAGAAAGTTGTTGACAACAAAACTGACATACACCAAAGGAAAGGAAAACACATTTAATATTATGAGTCTCAGAGAACAGTGAAGCTCTAGTTGCTTGACATCCATTTATCTATAGAGAGGAGAGCCAGCACATCTAAGAGTGGAATGCATCAAATAAAAGTGTACATTCACAGATTTATTCCAACTGTACTACAATACAAAATGAGATTTTTAGCAAATAATTGATTCATTTTTTGATCCACCCCTGCCAAGTCACGGCAAATCTCTATGGGGGGGGTCCTACTCTATTTTATGTATTTCATGTGCCATGCAGCCTCCTGGATAAATTGAAAGCAAAACCATATAAGAGCAACACATACCTGTGACCTTTATATTACTGCTTCCATGTTGCAAAAGGAGTCAACTGCAGATAAAAGGCAGCCCAGGCCCCAGCATGTACAGCAGATGCCACATATCCCAGGACAATGTCAGAACTGACCTTCACAGTGCCACACCAGCAACCATAAATAATGACGAACCAGAGCCAAGTATGGTGCTTAATTAGCAATGCCTGTGAAAAAGGGTGAGGTGGCTGAATGTGACCAGCCACCAACAGGAGGAATATTTGCAAACAAACATCAGGCATACATGGTGTGGCATGGGCACGTCAAAGTAATTTGCCATCTTCTTGTTATAGAAAAGGAGGCTGCACATTGTGGGAAAAAATGCATTTGTTTGATTTTTTTTACATTTGTTGGAGAAAAGTGGCAGAACATGGAATGGACTGAGGATGAAGGTCATTATACCAAGATGGGATCCAGAATGGGGGAAAATGTCTATGTCATGGCATTACTGTTGTAAAATGAGGGATAGGGCAGGTAGGCTATTCCTTACACTAAGAGGCCCTGTGCTATCCCTAATCTCAAGAATACTCCTAATGCTGGAGACACCTGAGTCCCATTCCTGGCCCTGCTCCTGACCAGATTTAATCTGATACCACTCCTCTCACCAGAGAAGGATGGGGCCAGATTGTGGTGTTAACTTACTAGCTGGCTTTTCACTGTAATAGTGTGAGTCACTCTGTGATTCACACTATTATCTAATTTCAGCATATAGTGTGCGGCGGCGCGTTTAGATCAGTGCTGCTGGGATAATGGAGATCGCCATTTTTTTTTTTCCCTAAGCGCGCGTGCAGTGGGGCGGGCCAGCATGTCAGCCAATCCTAGACACACACACAGCTAAGTGGTCTTTTTTGCCAGACAAGCAAGGGCATGTGTCATAGGCTGTCCATGTCACATGTCCTTGCATTATAAATACGGCGATTTTCCCTCACGGCGCCATTTTTTGCTTTCTGCGTGTAGGTGACAGTCACCGCTCACGCAGCTCCTGTCGCCACTCCGGCTGTGTACGCTATACACACAGCGCTCTACAGATTAGGGACAGAAGTTTATTTCAGCCCTTTTCAGGGCTCATTTTCTCGGGCTCAGAGCCATAGGTGACAGTCAGGTCCATGGAAACGCTGTATACAGCTTCAGATAACAGCGTCTGTGTACCTAAGCTCAGGGAATTCCTTACTGCATTTCAACATTAGGAGGGATAGAAAGTAAGGCTTCCTTTCATGTCCACTGACCCAGAGAACCCGGCCACTGTACCCACCTGCCCACTTTTGCCACGCTATTTTTATAGCAAACAGTGCTGAACATAAGTGGCATGCAAAAAGTGGCTGCTATACTAATTTTGTGTCCCACTAGTGCCAAGCATTTTCCAGCACCTCTGCATTAAACCCTGTCGCACATTTTGCTACACTATTTTTATAGCAAACAGTGCTGAACATAAGTGGCATGCAAAAAGTGGCTGCTATACTAATTTTGTGTCCCACTGGTGCCAAGCATTTTCCAGCACCTCTGCATTAAACCCTGATGCACATTTTGCTACGCTATTTTTATAGCAAACAGTGCTGAACATAAGTGGCATGCAAAAAGTGGCTGCTATACTAATTTTGTGTTCCACTGGTGCCAAGCATTTTCCAGCACCTCTGCATTAAACCCTGTCGCACATTTTGCTACACTATTTTTATAGCAAACAGTGCTGAACATAAGTGGCATGCAAAAAGTGGCTGCTATACTAATTTTGTGTCCCACTGGTGCCAAGCATTTTCCAGCACCTCTGCATTAAACCCTGATGCACATTTTGCTACGCTATTTTTATAGCAAACAGTGCTGAACATAAGTGGCATGCAAAAAGTGGCTGCTATACTAATTTTGTGTTCCACTGGTGCCAAGCATTTTCCAGCACCTCCATATTAAACCCTGATGCACATTTTGCTACGCTATTTTTATAGCAAACAGTGCTGAACATAAGTGGCATGCAAAAAGTGGCTGCTATACTAATTTTGTATCCCACTGGTGCCAAGCATTTTACAGCATCTCCGCATTAAACCTTGATGCACATTTTGCTACGCTATTTTTATAGCAAACAGTGCTGAACATAAGTGGCATGCAAAAAGTGGCTGCTATACTAATTTTGTGTCCCACTGGTGCCAAGCATTTTCCAGCACCTTCGCATTAAACCCTGATGCACATTTTGCTACACTATTTTTATAGCAAACAGTGCTGAACATAAGTGGCCTGCAAAAAGTGGCTGCTAAACTAATTTTGTGTCCCACTGGTGCCAAGCATTTTCCAGCACCTCTGCATTAAACCCCGATGCACATTTTGCTATGCTATTTTTATAGTAAAGTCTGGGAATTCCTTGCTGCATTTCATCATTAGGAGGGATAGAAAGTGAGGCTTCCTTTACTGTCCTGGTACCCACAGAACACGGCCACTGTACCCACCTTCCCACTTTTGCCACGCTATTTAATTTTCCCAAAGAGCTGACACTTTTTCTGCCATCCTAAAATTGTCTGGAATACTAAGTTAGTGTTCCTTTGCTGCCAAGCAAGGTACAACACATGTGCATTCTACACTCCCTTCCATTTCTGGAACGCAATTATTAACTGCAGGTAGTCCAGCCAATCTGTGACGAAGGTGCAGGCGTGGATATAATGTTGCCTTCATCCAATGGTGGTTCTCTCGCTGTCTGACAGCTCAACAATACCATCTGTTTCCACTTCCAAAACAAGTGACGACCTGCCAATTACACTCCCGCTTACGGGTAAAGGGGTGGAAGTTCAGTGTGAAAAAGCATGTGTGACTGCTGTCCCCACAGTCACACAGGATGAAGAGCACGCAGATGCACTTGATGGGGCAGGCGGTGGTTGCACAGCCCCGCTGGGCCGCATTGTAGCACAGTGAAATTCCCATTGCGATTTATGCTTCATTTTAAGTCTTGTACTTGGTGGGCTCACCAGTATGCAGCAAAAACACGCAACAGGAAAAGGACTCTAGGCAGTTGGGTTGAAAAATGATTGTTTAACTTTCCCAAAACAAACAATAAGAACCATGCATAAAATTGAAATAATAGAACAATCTATTCAGTTGCCTACTACCTGCTAATCCCTCTGCGTAGCAGCAGTAATTGTGTGTTTGTGTGTGTGTGTGTGCTTGCGAACACGACTTACCAGTGGCGCATCACAAGAGCTTCAAAGTTATCTACCTAAACATAGACAAAACAAATTACCCCCCCTTAATACCATTGTTAGCTGAAGCCTCACAGATAAGGCATATGATAACAGTGTGAATGCAAACCACACAGCTCTGCAACACAGTCATGGAAATCTTGAAAAGCAACAGTCAATGCAAACATGTGTCGCTGTCCCTTTATGATTTAAACTGTAAGTGACAATTTGACAGTGCAAAGGCAGCAAGTCTTATTGTCTATATAGTCGGCCAACCCAGAACAGATGTGTTTTTCTAATAAAACAAAGTGTTGCATGCACGCATTACTGTCTGGGCACAGCCTACCGTACCCGGGTACTGTGATGTCCAGTTGCCATAAATACAGACTTTACGCTCCTTTCACGGTAAACAGTATAGGTAGCACTGGAAGAATGTTGGTCTGTGGCAAAGGATACTGCTCACTGGCGTTACGGTGCTCCTCACTAAACTCCAACACGACTCCCCTCACAATTGAACAAAATGTTTCTGCGGTGGCTCCTTGCTGTAACACACACCTTTAGCTTTAACTTCTGTTCATAGACAGCATCTCCAAGTCCATACCCGAAGACCAATTTGCTATTGCTTAAGTGACCAAACAGACAAAGGCAGATCCAAAAAAACAGCAGCCCCTTGTGTCCAGTCTGCAACAATGCATGCAATAAACGGCAAATAAGCATGTTGCATTGACAGTGGCTAAAGCTGAGCAATACACCTTCACGCTATCAATTCATATCCATGTGACACTTCATGGAGGAAGTACTCAAATTTGTGAGTTTTTGCCTTCTACTTAGAGATTGTTGACAAATCTTACAGATTACATGACTTGGGTGATCCTTTGCGATGTCCAAAGAGCCCCAGGCTAGGCAAGGTTTACAGCCCATGCAACCTGCATAGCCAACATGACTTATGCTCAGAGGCAGAGTTGTGGCCGAGAATTCAGTTGTTGATGTGCTTCCAGTACTTTGTGCGAAAAGCCTCTTTGCACAGGTACTTGGACTTCTGGCCGGACCTAAGTCCTGTGTTGTGCCTAGACAGCATGCTTAAGCTGAAAGTCTTTTTTCGGAGACTATATTTCATGCTACTGAGCATGCTCAGGCACTTACTGCATCAGAGGCTAGGTCCGGTAATGAACTCTTTGGCCCTGCCCCTGATGTGGGGGGCACATATAGACCACAGGGCAGCAGGTGTCCTGACGATGTGGCCAGGCCACTCCCAACTGGCTTGCAGAGGCCCGCCCCATGACTTGTCACCTCATTATTGTTGGTCAGATGATGAATGGTGAGGTGTTTGGGTCGTGGCTGCCATGAGGCCATCATTGAAGTGGTGGTTCCGAATAGGATGCTAGCTATGCCACTCATGACGTGTCACTCTGCTTTTGTCTTCAGGAGGTGCATTGTGGTCCACCCTGGTTTGGGGCGGACCCAGGTTATAAAAGGGGCTGGAGCCAACAAGGAGGTGCGCAGTCTTCTATTATGCTCCAAAAGAGCACACCTCCATGTGTTGAACCCATTGCGGCTTTAGGCCAGAGGTAGGCAGGGATAGGTTGTCGATGCAGGCCGCCACCACAGTTGCTAATGCAGAATGGTTAAGACCAGCTCCTGTCCTACCAGTCCTGCTAGAACAGCCCAGTGGCATTAACAGGCCTGCTGCTGCTGATGCACCTGCTGTTCACAGGTGTGGCCCCTATACACACGGACAGCGTACTTAATGGCCCCTGTGTTGTTAACAGGGAGTTCCTGGGCTGGGTGGGCGTGTGGACCCTGTGACGCTAACAGGGCTCCCAGTCTCCAGATCCGAGTATCGTCTAACTCAGTTTAGGCTACTATTAGTTTTAGAGTCACCCAGCTCTGTATCCTCCACCTAACCTTCCAGTTGCAAACCTCTCCTTTTCCATTTGGGAGCACGGTGGACACCGACTGTCGATGGGGATATATACCATTCTCTTTCTTTTCTTCTTAATTTTTTTATATAGCGGTAACATAGTATATACCACCTTATCCAAATCTGCCAGTCCCACCATAACAGATGTTGTTTCTTCAGCAAATGTTAACGTTGCATAACCACCAAACCCACGGACTCATTTTGTATATGACGAAAAGTGCAACTCTGCAGGGACACCGTACTCAACGCCGTCTCAGCACAGCAGCCAGCCCTCGGTCCCTTAGATGTGGACAAGTAAAAGACCATTTCCTCCTATCCATGACAAAGCATTGAGATTCACTCTGTGCACCACTGGTGTTTAGTGGAAAAGCAGATCTAAGATTGCGTACCACCTTCTGCTGATACTCCTGCATACGTGCGTCCCTTTCTATGGCAGGAATTATTTCGCCAAATTTTCTCTTGTACTGGAGATTTAACAGTGTGGCAACCCAGTAGTCAGCATTACTTCGAATTCGTACAATCTGAGGGTCATGTTGTAGGTAGTGCAGCAAGAAGGCGCTCGTGTCTTGTGCATCCAGGAGGACCAACTCCATGGTGTGTCGGAAGAGGAGAGGTGAGAATCGTGCCTCCTTCCTCTGCCCTCTCCCCCCAACCTCGCACAACCGAAATGTGAGCAAGCTCTCACTCATCTGCTGAGTCTTCCATGCCCATCGCCAGTGCGTCCTCCATTTCTTTCTGGGCTCCTGCACCTTCCTCAACAGTTTTGATGATACTAGGCGCCCTTAATAATCCCTCTCCCACCATCCCATGACAGCCGCTTAGGTGCCGCTGACTGTCTGGACCTTGTAGATCTTGTTATCCCTTCCACATATGACTCCTCCTCTACTTCCTCCCCTTCCTCTTGTCCCAACACCTGACTCCGAATAATGCTTACAGTGTGCTCCATCATGTAGATGACCAGAATTATCACGCTGAGAATGGCATCGCCAGTGCTAAACATCTTCGTCGACATTTGTAAACTGTGTAGAAGGGTGCATAGGTCCTTGATCTGACACCACTCCAGCAGCGTGATCTGCACCACCTCTGGATCAAGTTAGCCCAGGGTATACATCATAACGTGTTTCAGCAGGGCTCGGCGGTGCCACAGACGCTGAACATGTGCAGATTCAATTTCCTGCATGTCGGCACATCGCATTTCAGGCGTTTAACCACCAGACCTAAAGACTTCTGCAGCGATGAAAGTTGTTGAGCTGCTGGGTGCAAACGATGGAAGTGAGCACATAGCGAGCTTGCCCGCTGCACAAAAAAAAAAAAACAAGGAATAACCCCGGCACACTGCTACTTCCAAGAAAAGAGTCAATGGGTTTAAATATGTAAATTTTATCTTTATTGATCCAAAATAAATTGGTGGATGTATAATATGATTCGTCCGAAAAGTCGACGTTTCGGCCTTAAGCCTTCGTCAGACCGGACATTATCTGAACATAATAACAAAAACAAAACATGATCAATATCATATATACAAAATCTGATCATATGACATATAATAACCAACAATATTGGAATAAGACAAAGAAATAATAAAGAGGTAGAGATTCGGCGTATCATATTATAACAAACATTGTCACATGATGAGACCCTTAAAACCCTCAATGGTATAGGCAAAATGTATAGAGGAACAAGGCATAGATATCTCTACATAAATACAAGGACTAGTCCAGGGACTAGACGGCCGTGTGTAAGGTACTGGCGTGATAGTGGTGAAGCAATTGGTAAGCCGACCAAGTTGAAAAGTATGTAAGGGAATAAGGTCTAGTAGAAAAGAGGTAAAAAAGTGAAAGAGAAAAAAAGGGATAAGAAAATGAGTAGAGTCAGAGTCATAATCACAACAATAAGCCCAGGGGGTCCCGGAGGCCACTCACCATAATAATATGGTAGTATGGAGTCATATGAAGTACATTCTCAGCAACATGTGTGTGCACTCAGCATCAGTATTATGCTACAATGAAAAACAGGTATATTAGTAAATATATAATGGTAATGTGGAAGAGCTGCCTGGGGTCATAGATACCTGAAATAGATTCTGTGGCACTATATATGGACCGCGGGTCTGTCAGTCGTATGTTGTATATAATGAACTATGACCTTAGAAGGGGCTCAGTGGGCTCAACGACCTTGGTATAGGGAAATTACATATGAGTAAAAATATTCCATGTGTTCAGAGAATATTAGGTAGGGGGAAAAAAAGAGGGGGGGGCTGGATAGTAAAAGAACCACTCACCATAGCCGATACGGTGGCACCAGGTAAATTAAGTTGTCGTCTGGTAAGACAATAAGGGTACGCTACGTTTTCAGTGCTATGCTATAATGGAAATACGTAAAACTCGTATCAGGGGACGAGATATCACTGTACATTAGTAACATCTGGTTTGTAATAAGTAGAAACCCATAAATGTTTACCGCAGGTATACTGGGATCCAGGTTGGCTCAGTAGTATGGTTATCGTCGGTATGCCATTGGTATGAACTGCTTAAATGAATAAAGCCGTGGTGGGAGAATAATAAATTCGAACCCTAGGCACATAATTGTATATTAGAGAATACAAGTATACATATGTAAAGCTTTATAGTCACTCCATAAATAGTGATACAATGCGGGGACATATTAACAAGTGTCACAATTGTAAAATGGGTCCATTTGTAGTCAGGGAATAGTTATGCGGCCTAAATTGAGAATGGATCTGTGATGGTAGTTACCTAATGGGGTAGCCAGGTGTGCGATATCACCGGTGGGACCGGAGGGGACTGTGGCCAAAACCTGCCATGAGAGAGTGGCACAAAACTTATAAGAAGCATAGAATGAAAAGCAGAGTGGGAAAGAGGTCGGCTGCCATTACTTACAATACGGTGCTGGAGCCGAGCGTGCGGTCTGTGTGCAAATCTCCTGTCCTGCGTGCTGTAACCGGCGTGTGGGAGTCTATAAAGGAAGTGTGGGCGTGACCACTAACACGCTTC
Source organism: Anomaloglossus baeobatrachus (assembly GCF_048569485.1). Classification (NCBI taxonomy): domain Eukaryota; kingdom Metazoa; phylum Chordata; class Amphibia; order Anura; family Aromobatidae; genus Anomaloglossus; species Anomaloglossus baeobatrachus. The sequence goes on from NC_134358.1 coordinate 285,857,856, forward strand.
CTGTTTGTGGAACTCAGGAAGTCGGGTGTGTGGAACGCAAGCCGCGCACGCGCAGTACATAACCTGCGCATGCGCGGCACGCGTCCCAAACCCGATCTGTCAAGGAGCATAACAGGAGCTGAAATCATGTGACCGGCTAGAGGTGAATACAAATAACTCTGTCCGTGCGAACATCAGTGTAGGTGAGGCCGGTTGCATGATCCAGGGTGCCATAGTACACATGAAAGGAGGTGCAATTATCCTTAGTAGTGTTGATAAGTGCTCGATATTGGAACATGTTAGCGTTTCTGTAAGGAATAGAGAAACATGTCAGTAAAGCGGTTGTGCATATTCAATGTAAAAAATAGCATCATAGCAATCATAGTCCTATATAAGACATGTGTCCATAAATAAGACATGCAATCATAAATACAGTACATCTGATACAATGTGGGTTAAATACCACATTCAAGGAATAGATAGCAGCAATCAGTTATCCATATAAATAAGTGCATCCCAGGTAATAATCAGCCTAATCTTTGGGATCTAACTGAAGACAGTAGGATATCAGTATATATTCTCATGTTTACGGTTCAGCCCGTGCGGTTCTAATGTTCCCAGGGTATGTATCCACCTAGCCTCTCTTTCACGAAGGCGTTTAACCCTATCACCTCCTCTGCGTATGACATCAACATGATCTATAACTTGGAATTTGAGTTGGGAAATTTGGTGTCCTGCTGAAAGAAAATGATCTGGTATGGGCAACAAGGAATTACCCGTTCTGATGTCAGATTTATGCCGACTTATACGGTCTCGGACATGCTGGGTGGTCTCCCCAACATATCCGAGACCGCACGGACACTTTATGTAGTATACAACATATGTACTATTGCAGGTATAGAAACCCTTAATCTGGAAAGTTTTTCCAGTTCTTGCATGCGTGAATGAGCAACCTTTGGTGATGTTGGCACATTGTGCACAACATAAGCATGGGAAGGTACCCCTCTGTTGCGTGTCCAAAAAAGTCTGGCGTGGGACGGTTTTGTTGGAACCAATGTCAGCCCGGACCAAATGGTTTCTCAAATTAGGTGACTTTTTATGACAGAAGAGAGGAAAGTTGTGGAAAGCCTCAATTTTGGGATATGCCATTTTTAATAGGGGCCAATGTTGGCAAATGATTTTCCTAACGAGGGGTTGGAAGGGATGATATGTTGTGATACAGGGTACACGGTTCTGTGCCGTGCTATTCTGCCTCATCGTGGAACACTTAGTGTCTGCCACCTCTCTTGGATAGCCCCTCTGTTGGAATTTGAGGCTCATCTCTTCGTGTCGTTTAGCTTTGGTTTCAGTTTGGCTAACCAGTCTATCAACTCGTGTATGTTGAGATATGGGTAGGGCTCTTTTCATGTGCTTAGGGTGATTGCTAGTATAAAAAAGGAGGCTGTTCCTATCGGTGGGTTTCACGTAAATATCTGTAACTAAGAGACCAGTGTCATCTTTGATTACCATGCAGTCCAAATAATTGATTTGGGTCTGGTCCTGGTGAATAGTGAAAGTCAATCCGGGCATGAGCGTATTTATGTTAGTAAAGAATTCTAGAAGACTATCCAATTCACCATCCCACACCACGAAGATGTCGTCAATGTATCTTCGCCATATTAAGGCGTGTTTCTTAATAAGTGGGTCGGAATGGATGAACTGTTCTTCAAAAGAGGCCATAAATATATTAGCGTAAGGGGGCGCCATGTTCGAGCCCATGGCGGTCCCCTTACGCTGCATGTAGTATTGATCCTGGAACATGAAATAATTTTGCTCCAAAACGATCTTAAGAAGATCGAGGCAAAATAGTTTGTTGTCATAAGGTAAAGTGGTATATTCCTCTAGAAACCAGCCTACTGCTTTCATACCGTCTTCATGTGAAATGCTGGTGTAGAGGCTATTAACGTCTAGCGTGACCAGATATGATTCAGAGGGGATATGATGTAGGTCCCTGATGATGTCCAAGAAATGTGAAGTATCCTTAACATATGATGGAATCAGATGTATGAATGGGGATAGTATTTTTTCTACGGTTTTAGCCAGAGGGGAGAGTACGGAGTCGGTGGATGCTACAATGGGTCTTCCTGGTGGATGAGTAAGATTTTTATGTATTTTAGGTAATGTGTAAAATACGGGGATTGTCGGATGTGAGTTTATGAGGAAATCGGCCAGTTTCTGATCTATAATCCCTGACTGTAGGAACCGTGAAGATGTGATTTTTATGAGGGAGGCAATCTGCATTGTGGGATCACGTAGAATAGGTTCATAAGTGCTAGTGTCAGCCAATTGCCCCAAGATTTCTGTTACATAGTAGTCACGATCAAGGATTACTATAGCCCCACCCTTATCTGCCGGTTTGATAATGATCCTGGTATTCTCCTTGAGATTCTGTATGGCTTTTGATTCCTCCATACTTAAATTATGGTTCAAATGTAAATCACCCCTGTGTATACTCCCATTCAATAAATCGACATCATTGTTGACCAGGGAAACAAAAGTCTCAACTGGATGATAATGTCTAGGTGGCATATACGAGCTGGTGGTTTTCAAACCAAGATCTTTGAGATTAAAACAGACATCACCACCCAGTGGAGGCTCAGGTCTCTTGTCCTGTGAATCAAAGTGTACCTTTAGTCTCAAGGACCTAAAAAATTGATTCAATTCCTGTTCCACCTGAAAGGTATCATAACGTGAGGTAGGACTAAATGATAGACCTTTCTGCAATACTAAATGTTCGGCGGGCGACAGGTTGTAGGAAGAGATGTTGTTTGTTATAATATGATACGCCGAATCTCTACCTCTTTATTATTTCTTTGTCTTATTCCAATATTGTTGGTTATTATATGTCATATGATCAGATTTTGTATATATGATATTGATCATGTTTTGTTTTTGTTATTATGTTCAGATAATGTCCGGTCTGACGAAGGCTTAAGGCCGAAACGTCGACTTTTCGGACGAATCATATTATACATCCACCAATTTATTTTGGATCAATAAAGATAAAATTTACATATTTAAACCCATTGACTCTTTTCTTGGAAGTAGCAGTGTGCCGGGGTTATTCCTTGTTTTTTGCTGTATTTACCTCCGAGCACCTGCATATTTCAGTGACGCAGAGCTTATCTCTCCCTTGCCCGCTGCACAAGGCCATGAAGGCCGGATGGTGGTTTAAAAATTGCTGGAGAATCAGATTTAACACGTGAGCCATACAAGGCACGTGTGTCCCATTGCCTGACACAGGCTCACTGCCAGGTTTGAATCATTGCTGCACACGGCTGTTAAGTCACCACCGGAGTACGCTCTGTCAATTTGTACTCCGGTCGCCAGGTGACAACGTGTTCCTTTCGTGCAAAGTGCTGATGATGGGAGAGGAGTCGATGCCAGCGGCGCAGGTGGATGCTGGTTATGCTCACCCACTGGGTTGCGTTACCTTGACAGATGCAGAACCACTGGCTGAATGTTGGTGGTGGGTGTCCCACAGATGAAGTACCATCATTCAGCTACAACCAATGGGAAGACACCACACCCTTTTTTAGGCCCATCCTGTCTGCTGACCACTGCCAGACATAGCTATGAACCTCTGGTTACTGTTACCCCTAGTTCTGTTTTATGATTTTGTGTGCTTGTTACCTGACTACTTTTCCTGCTTGCTGTTTATGTACCTCGTTGGACGATCCACATTTCACCTCTGCTTGTTTTCTGATTAAGTCCTGGCCATCCCATTCTGTTCCTCTTCCTCAATTAATGTTTTGACCCTGCCTGACTACTATTCTCTGGAACTGCAGCCTTCCACAGGTATTAATCACCTTGGGCCCTGTGTAATTCCAAATCCCTGTATAGGGGTTAAAGGGTTTCAGGGTTCTGGGGGTCCTGCTTGGTGAGTGGCTTCCCTCTAGCCTATCCTTTACAGCCCGTCTGAGTGTGTGGATCAAGGAAGGCGTTACACCGTGCTCTCTGCAGAAGGCCATGTAGGCCAGGATAGTGCTTTAAAAATTGCTGGACAACCAGGTTCAACATGTGAGCCACACAAGGCACGTGTGTCACATTGTCACAGCGAAGTGCCGCACCCATGTTTGCATAATTGTTGCACCCGGCCTTCCCTGGCTGCTGGTTGAGTGGGGACAACCATTGACAAAACTCGGTCTCCAGAGCTAACCGTCCACAACTCCTCAGCGGTGTGACTCACATTTCCCATACATTTCAAAGTAAACATTTGACCGCCTGATGGCATTGAGCTCTGCTGCCAGCATAGTAAGGAGGTGTGTGGTATTCCTTGTGCGCAGTTACAAGGAAGGGTGGCCTGACCACACAGGGTTTGGGCCGAGGTGGAGGACCCAGATGAGATTGAGGAGGCAGAAGCAGTGTATTAACTTCTACATACAGAGGAAGGATTGACACACAACTCGTAGGGATGGCAAGACTTGTACAGCAGACCCTTCTTCATCTCTCCCCATAGTAACCCATTGCCCAGTCAGCGCTATGTAGCGCCCCTGTCCATGTGTTACGTCTGGGTGGTGGAAACACTGGACCGTATACCGGGTTCCCTTGGTGAGGCAGCCAGGCCGGTCACCCCGCCAGAGGGTCTTGATGCACGGCAGCCGAAGCACTATGGTAGCAAGACAGTCCGTAGGAGAGCTGGAAGGTAGATGTCGCTGAGAACACGGAGTTCTAGACGGTAGTCCGGGTGACAAGGCTCAGGGTCTGAGGCCGGGTTGTAGGGTCAGGCGGATTCCGGAACCTGCTGAGCGAGGGAACGGGTCACCAACGGAGCCAGGGACTGGAGACTGGCGGAGCTGCAGAGGTGGTGGAACTTCCGCCGGAGTCACCGTCAGTAGCACTGGAACGGACGTGGTCAGGACCGGCTGGCGTGGCAGGACAGGCTCTGCGAGAAAGACAGGGGTTAGTACTGGACACAGCAATACGGGGACCTGAACTCCTAGCTTACTAAACACGTAGAACAGGCCCCGCCCACCAGGAAAGAGAATCCTAATATACCCTGTACCTGTCTATGCAATTTCCTGTTTCTAGGTGCTGGCCCTTTAAGAGAGGGTCAATGACCGCGCGCGTGCCCTAATGCGCATGTGCGAGGCCCATGTGCCAGAAGTTAGTCCAGGGAGCGGTGCAGAGGAAGCAGGAGTGCCCGGCTGAGTGTACCACGTCGCAGAGGGGCGCCGGGAGCGGGGAGCAGGACTCATGGAGAGCGCAGGCGAGGAAGAGGAGGCCGGAACCGGAGTGGTGAGCAGGGGACGCCGCCGGGAACCGGGGAGCGGGGCACGGGAACCGGGAAGCGTGACACCATGCTTACTGGGCCAAGTATCTGTGGTGAAATGCACCCTGTCCCACACAGTTTCTTAAAGAAGCGGTGATGTTTGGTGCGACATGCTGGTGTAGCGCAGGCACGCCTTTGTTGGAGAAGGAGTGGCACCTGGGCATCGGCTCTTGGGGCACTGCGATGGGCATAAGGTCTCGAAAATCCTCGGTTGAAAAGGTTGGAAAGGCAGCATTTCGGTAGCCAACAGTTTGAAGATGCTGAAAGTCAACCTCTAAGCCATGTCATGCCCTTCTAAAAACATGTAAAATGCAGCAAGGGGACTCCAACCACAGTCTCCCTTGATTACAAAAATTGGTTTACACACACCCCACTTGACTGGCATCAGTTGACCTCAATTTTCAAGATGAAAAAGATTCTTTGCATGAAGCACTTTCAAAAATACACGTGCCTTTCGCCTCCCCTGGATGACCCAGGGGAAGAAATGTCCTCTGAGAGCCATGACTTCCTTATCTTGGTGAACGTTAGTATGTCCACGTTGTCAGTGGACAGATGCGTGTGCTTATCTGTCAGCATACCCCCAGCAGCACTGAGGACACGTTCTGAGAGAACGATAGCTGCGGGACACGACAAGATCCCCAAGGCATACGTGGCAAGCTCAGGCAATTTATCCAGATTGGAAGCCTAAAATGAGCAGGGCTCAAGTTGCACAGTAATGGCATCGATGTTCCCTTGCATATACTCATATATCTGTGTCTCCTTTTTTTCCTCGTCCAGCTGTTTTGTTTTCTTATGAGTATATGTCCTTGTCACTTTCCCATGTGTTGTCTTGGGAGTTGTTTGGCATCTTTTGGACAACTTTGAGGGTGTTTTCCAGGTGTTTTTAGGTGTTTGTGATTGCCTCTTATTGTTTTCAATGGGGTTCGAGATTTTCGTCGAACGGTTCGTCGAACGGGACACCGTTCGATGAACCAAACCAGAACTCTAGGGGGGTGGCTTGTCTCTAAAAACTACCCGTATTCTGCTAGTATACGCTCAGGGCATATGCAGGAATGGACATGTAGGGTACTGCTCCTATATTGGGTTGTAATTGGGTATAGCCGGTTACCCACCGATCCCTTAGCGGCACAACCCATATATCTCTGGAGTCCAGCCTAGTCAGCTTCTGATCCTAACTGTTACGAACCGGCGCCGCCATAGCCGCAAGCAGCCTGCTGCGGTTCCTCTTGCGCCCAGGCGCCGGCTGCCGTTCTTGGCCGTGCCTCGGGTCGTCCAGTTGGCTGTTCCTTCCACCACGTCTAAGTGTGGAGAGGCGGCTAGTGCGCATGCGTGCGCCGATTTACCCCAGCCAGAGTTTAAGCCCGGTGTTTTGCCTAGTGAGCATGCTCAGCCTGATTGTGTTATGTCTGAAACTAAGTCCTCAGTTCAGGCTACTGAGCATGCCCCCACAATTAACCCTAACAGCCTCTTTGCACAGGTACTTGGACTTCGTGCTGTGTCTAAGTGCTGGGATGTGCCTACTGAGCATGCTCAAACTGATAGTCTGCTTTCTGAGCCTGTTGCTCAGGCTACTGGGCATGCTCAGGCACTTAGTGCACCAGAGGCTAGGTCCGGTAAGGACCTCACTGAGCATGTCCGTGAGGTGGCAGGTCCTGATAGGGCAGAGGGTGTCAGGTGTCCTGATGACGTGGCAACTCCGGACTGGCTCGCAGAGGCCCGCCCTTATGATCTGGCACCTCAGTATTGGTCGTCAGACGATGACTGGTGAAGTGTTTGGGGCGTGGCTGCCATGAGGTCATCAATGACGTGGCGGTTCCGGATAGGTCGCATGTGACGTCACTGATGACATGGCACTCTGCTATTGGACCTTGGTGACTCCACCCCGGGTTTGGGGCGGACCCAGGTTATAAAAGGGGCTGGAGACAACATGGAGGTGCGCAGTCTTCACTTTTGCTCAGTCAGAGCACACCTCCATGTTAGAGCCTCATTGCGGCATAAGCCTATGTTGGGAAGCGGTAGGTAGGGTTAAGCGAACGGTGCCTGTCACGCCAAGATTCGTGGCTCGGCACATCAGGGTCAGGCGCCGTGCTTCCCTCCTGCCGTTACAGTCTTGCTATAGCAGCCCAGTGGCGTTAACTGGGCTGCGGCTGCTGTGCTTCCTGTCCGATTGTGCCCCCTACGCACACGGACAACGCACCTGCTGCGCTACCTGTTCGATTGTGCCTCCTACGCACACGGACAATGCACCTGCTGCGCCACCTGTCCGATTGTGCCCCTACGCACACGGACAACGCACCTGCTGCACCACCTGTCCGATTGTGCCCCCTACGCACACGGACAACGCCCCTGCTGCGCCACCTGTCCGGTTGTGCTCCCTACGCGCACGGACAGCATACCCCAGGACCCCTGTGGAGTTAACAGGGTGTTCCTTATCCTCCTCGGCTTCCCGGTCAACGCTACTGGTGTACCCATCTGGCCTGACGTGTCCTACACACACGTGGCCAGTCGACAGGTGGCCAGAAACGCTAATCAGAGGACCGCTCGGCCTGACGTGTCCTACACACGTGGTCGACAGGGCGCTTTCGTGGCGGTCTTCCGGTAAACGCTACCTGGTTACCACCCGGCCTGACGTGTTTCCTGCACACGTGGTTGGTGTAGCGCTAGGTGCACCAAAACGCTAATCGGGTTGTCGTCCGGTCTGACGTGTCCCAACACACGTGACCGGTTCCCAGAGTTCCTGGGTTATCTCAGAGCCATCCAGCTCTATAGTCTCCGCCTAACCCTCAGGTGTCAGAAGCTCCTTTGTCATCTGGAGCACGGTGGGCCCCGACTGGCGATTAGGATATATACCCCCTGGTCCTAATCTGCCGGTCCCCCCGTAACAGTAAGACTGCGCCAGGGTCTAGCTGGCATGGCGGAGATGGAGCAGCTACGTCAGTTCATGCTGCAGCTTGATGCCAGAGTGAGGTCTCTGGAGAAGTCTGCTCTTGCTGCTGATATGGATGATGTGGTGGCTCAAGCGGCTGCAATGGTGTCAGTCACCAAGCCTACTCCAACCCTCCCTCACCTCTCGCTGCCCAACAAGTTTACGGGGAACAGCAAGGCATGTAGGGGATTCGTGAACCGGTGCTCAGTCCATCTAGAGCTGTTGGCTGCACGGTTTCCTACAGAGAGGTCGAAGGTGGGGTTTATCATCTCCTTGCTCTCTGATAGAGCACTGGAGTGGGCTACACCATTGTGGGAGAGGAATGACCCCGTAGTACAGGACTCTAAGGAGTTTTTGGAGTCCTTGCGACAAGTGTTCCTGGGGCCTCAGGTCACTCACGACTCGGCCCTACAGCTACTGACTTTGGAGCAGGGGCGTACCTCCTCAAGTCAATATGCTGTGAGTTTCAGGACACTTGCTGCAGAACTGGGGTGGTCAGAGAGGACTCTCATTCCACTGTTCTGGAGGGGATTAGCCTCGCACGTGAAGAAAGCATTAGCGTCGCGTGAGGTACCAACTACCCTTGAGGGCCTCATGACTCTGGCTACCCGCATTGACCTGCGGACCTCCGAACGTCAGCTGGAGCGCAGGTCAGAGGGTCGTTCAGCCACTGTAGTGGTCTCTCCTACTGCACCTCCCTTAGAGGACATCTCTGTCCCTATGGACATCTCTAGGGTTGGTGTTGCTAGGTCTTCGAGTCGCAAGGGCATTTCCTGTTTCGCTTGTGGGCAGTATGGTAATTATGCCAACCGTTGCCCAAAGCGTCAGGATAAGCGACCACAATTGGTGACCATAGCTGAAGGTAGACTGGACTCTGCGTCATCCATTAGGGTGACGTTTCCCGCATCCATTTCCTTTAAGGGGTCAACATGGTCCACAAGGGCAAGTGTGGACACAGGTGCTGGGGATAGTTTCATCTCCTTCTCTTTTGCCCGGCGGCATGCCATCCCACTGGTGCAAATGCCAAGGCCAGTGAGAGACCGTGTATTGGATGGGTCCTTGTTGCCCAAGGTAATTTACCAGCGGACAGTGCCCATTACCCTTGCCATGTCATCTGGGCATAGGGAGACCATTTCATTTCTGGTTCTCCCTAAGGGTGCAGATGATATTCTGCTGGGTATTCCTTGGTTGAAGCAACATTCCCCACATATCGACTGGTCGTCTGGGGTGATTACGCGGTGGAGCAAGTCTTGTAGCTCCCACTGCATGTCTCCATCTTCCGCCCGTCGCTCAGTGGTATCTGTGGCGACTATAGACCTTTCGAGTGGGAGGGCCGCTAGAGGGGGGGTACTGTTACGAAACGGCGCCGCCATAGCCGCAAGCAGCCTGCTGCGGTTCCTGTTGCACCCCGGCGCCGGCTGCCATTCTTGGCCGTGCCTCGGGTCGTCCAGTTGGCTGTTCCTTCCACCACGTCTAAGTGTGGAGAGGCGGCTAGTGCGCATGCGTGCGCCGATTTACCCCAGCCAGAGTTTAAGCCCGGTGTTTTGCCTAGTGAGCATGCTCAGCCTGATTGTGTTATGTCTGAGACTAAGTCCTCAGTTCAGGCTACTGAGCATGCCCCCACAATTAACCCTAACAGCCTCTTTGCACAGGTACTTGGACTTCATGCTGTGTCTAAGTGCTGGGATGTGCCTACTGAGCATGCTCAAACTGATAGTCTGCTTTCTGAGCCTGTTGCTCAGGCTACTGGGCATGCTCAGGCACTTAGTGCACCAGAGGCTAGGTCCGGTAAGGACCTCACTGAGCATGTCCGTGAGGTGGCAGGTCCTGATAGGGCAGAGGGTGTCAGGTGTCCTGATGACGTGGCAACTCCGGACTGGCTCGCAGAGGCCCGCCCTTATGATCTGGCACCTCAGTATTGGTCGTCAGACGATGACTGGTGAAGTGTTTGGGGCGTGGCTGCCATGAGGTCATCAATGACGTGGCGGTTCCGGATAGGTCGCATGTGACGTCACTGATGACATGGCACTCTGCTATTGGACCTTGGTGGTTCCACCCCGGGTTTGGGGCGGACCCAGGTTATAAAAGGGGCTGGAGACAACATGGAGGTGCGCAGTCTTCACTTTTGCTCAGTCAGAGCACACCTCCATGTTAGAGCCTCATTGCGGCATAAGCCTATGTTGGGAAGCGGTAGGTAGGGTTAAGCGAACGGTGCCTGTCACGCCAAGATTCGTGGCTCGGCACATCAGGGTCAGGCGCCGTGCTTCCCTCCTGCCGTTACAGTCTTGCTATAGCAGCCCAGTGGCGTTAACTGGGCTGCGGCTGCTGTGCTTCCTGTCCGATTGTGCCCCCTACGCACACGGACAACGCACCTGCTGCGCTACCTGTTCGATTGTGCCTCCTACGCACACGGACAATGCACCTGCTGCGCCACCTGTCCGATTGTGCCCCTACGCACACGGACAACGCACCTGCTGCGCCACCTGTCCGATTGTGCCCCCTACGCACACGGACAACGCCCCTGCTGCGCCACCTGTCCGGTTGTGCTCCCTACGCACACGGACAACGCACCTGCTGCGCCACCTGTCCGGTTGTGCCCCCTACGCGCACGGACAGCATACCCCAGGACCCCTGTGGAGTTAACAGGGTGTTCCTTATCCTCCTCGGCTTCCCGGTCAACGCTACTGGTGTACCCATCTGGCCTGACGTGTCCTACACACACGTGGCCAGTCGACAGGTGGCCAGAAACGCTAATCAGAGGACCGCTCGGCCTGACGTGTCCTACACACGTGGTCGACAGGGCGCTTTCGTGGCGGTCTTCCGGTAAACGCTACCTGGTTACCACCCGGCCTGACGTGTTTCCTGCACACGTGGTTGGTGTAGCGCTAGGTGCACCAAAACGCTAATCGGGTTGACCCTCAGGTGCCAGCAGCTCCTTTGTCATCTGGAGCACGGTGGGCCCCGACTGGCGATTAGGATATATACCCCCTGGTCCTAATCTGCCGGTCCCCCCGTAACACTAACTTGGTCTAGATGTGACCACGACACCTCACCCTAACCTACCTCCTGTCCCTCAATCAGTCCGGTAGGACTTCTCAGCGTATCCCTACCAAAGGTAGCTGTGTGTTGTTGCATGCACAAAGACGAGTGTGCACCTCCATGTGGGCGTCAGGGCTATTAATCACCTCTGTACTGCCCACAAGATAGAAGAACCACATGCAGCCAGCCCCTTTCGCTAATGAGAGCCTTACACTTCACTGATGACGTCACCGTGGCCAATAGAAACTTGCAATGTCACTGATGATGTCCCCGTGGCCAATAGAAAATTGCTATGTCACTGATGACCTCACCATGGCCATTAGAAACTTGCCACATCACTGATGATGTCACTGTGGCCAATAGAAACTTGCCACGTCACTAATGATGTCAGTGTGGCCAATAGAAACGTGCCACATCATTGACATGCTCAGATAGTGTCAAAAGACCCATAGGAGTCCCGCACATGCTCAGGAGCCTCTTGTTGACACTTAGTGTCAGAATTACAAAAATTACTGGTCACCATCCGTGGCTCAGGAGACCAGACCAGCGACCTCGGGTATGGGAAGGTACTGCACCAAAAGACAAACGAGCAGCCCCCATACCCCGGTTCATGACAGTAACCCCCTCCCTAACACTCCCTCACCTCCGATGCTCAAATGCCGCAGATAACTCAGGAGCATGAATATACTCAACCGGTTCCCCTGGAACGATGTTCAGGACCATAACCTTCCCAATCCACCAAATAATATCATCTACCATTGACCAATTTGGTCTTCAGAATAGCTCGAACTACGTATTCAGATGAAGACAAAGCAGGGGACGGGGGATCCTGTCTGGGATTGAGGGACAAACGCACTGGCTTTAGTAATGACACATGGAAGGTGTTATGGATCCTGAGGTGGGCAGGCAGGTGTAATTGGTGCACTACCGGATTTATTTGTTTAATGATTTCAAAAGGGCCCAAATATCGTGGAGCAAATTTGGGTGACTCAACTCGAAGTTTTATATTACTTGCAGATAGCCAAACGTAGTCTCCTGGAGAAAAGATAGGAGCGGGACGCAAGAATCTATCTGCCCCAAGTCTCATACACTCCTTCACCACTGCGATGGCTGCCTGGGTGTTATCCCACGTCTCCCTAGTAGAGATGAGCGAACCGGTCGCGGTTCGGCTCGAGGTTGGTTCGCCGAACGGACCTCCCGTTCGAGTTCGGTTCGTCGAACGTTCGACGAACCGAACTCGAACTGCATAGGAAACAATGGCAGGCAATCACAAACACAGAAAAACACCTAGAAAACACCCTCAAAGGTGTCCTAAAGGTGACAAACAACTCAAACACATTGGAAAGTGACAAGGACATATACTCATGCGAAAACAAAACAGCTGGACAAGGAAAAAGAGGAGGACACACAGATATAGGCATGGCACGCCCTTCTAAAATCATGTAAAACACCGCAAGGTGACTCCAAGCGGAGTCTCCATTTTTTCCAAAAATTGGGCCACACACACACCCACCCCTTCAGTGGCAGCAGTTGTGCCCCAGTTGTACACTTCACAGCTACATTTGCATCAAGCACATTCAAAAATACGCCATTCTTATCCGTCCCCAGGATGACACCGGGGTAGGTAGCAAAGTCTTTCCTGATCCCAGCTCTGTTCATCTTGGCTTCTTTTAAAAACACATCAAGCAAGGGTTACTCCAAGCGGAGTCTCCCTTTTTTTCCAAAAATTGGGCCACACAGACACCCACCCCATCAGTGGCAGCACTTGGGCCCTAGTTGCAAACAGGATGTTTTGATTTGCATCAAGCACATTCAAAAATACGCCATTCTTATCCGTCCCCAGGATGACACCGGGGTAGGTAGCAAAGTCTTTGCTGATCCCAGCTCTGTTCATCTTGGCTTCTTTTAAAAACACATCAAGCAAGGGTTACTCCAAGCGGAGTCTCCCTTTTTTTCCAAAAATTGGGCCACACAGACACCCACCCCATCAGTGGCAGCACTTGGGCCCTAGTTGCAAACAGGATGTTTTGATTTGCATCAAGCACATTCAAAAATACGCCATTCTTATCCGTCCCCAGGATGACACCGGGGTAGGTAGCAAAGTATTTCCTGATCCCAGCTCTGTTCATCTTGGCTTCTTTTAAAAACACATCAAGCAAGGGTTACTCCAAGCGGAGTCTCCCTTTTTTCCAAAAATTGGGCCACACAGACACCCACCCCATCAGTGGCAGCACTTGGGCCCTAGTTGCAAACAGGATGTTTTGATTTGCATCAAGCACATTCAAAAATACGCCATTCTTATCCGTCCCCAGGATGACACCGGGGTAGGTAGCAAAGTATTTCCTGATCCCAGCTCTGTTCATCTTGGCTTCTTTTAAAAACACATCAAGCAAGGGTTACTCCAAGCGGAGTCTCCCTTTTTTCCAAAAATTGGGCCACACAGACACCCACCCCATCAGTGGCAGCACTTGGGCCCTAGTTGCAAACAGGATGTTTTGATTTGCATCAAGCACATTCAAAAATACGCCATTCTTATCCGTCCCCAGGATGACACCGGGGTAGGTAGCAAAGTCTTTGCTGATCCCAGCTCTGTTCATCTTGGCTTCTTTTAAAAACACATCAAGCAAGGGTTACTCCAAGCGGAGTCTCCCTTTTTTTCCAAAAATTGGGCCACACAGACACCCACCCCATCAGTGGCAGCACTTGGACCCTAGTTGCAAACAGGATGTTTTGATTTGCATCAAGCACATTCAAAAATACGCCATTCTTATCCGTCCCCAGGATGACACCGGGGTAGGTAGCAAAGTCTTTCCTGATCCCAGCTCTGTTCATCTTGGCTTCTTTTAAAAACACATCAAGCAAGGGTTACTCCAAGCGGAGTCTCCCTTTTTTTCCAAAAATTGGGCCACACAGACACCCACCCCATCAGTGGCAGCACTTGGGCCCTAGTTGCAAACAGGATGTTTTGATTTGCATCAAGCACATTCAAAAATACGCCATTCTTATCCGTCCCCAGGATGACACCGGGGTAGGTAGCAAAGTCTTTGCTGATCCCAGCTCTGTTCATCTTGGCTTCTTTTAAAAACACATCAAGCAAGGGTTACTCCAAGCGGAGTCTCCCTTTTTTTCCAAAAATTGGGCCACACAGACACCCACCCCATCAGTGGCAGCACTTGGGCCCTAGTTGCAAACAGGATGTTTTGATTTGCACCAAGCACATTCAAAAATACGCCATTCTTATCCGTCCCCAGGATGACACCGGGGTAGGTAGCAAAGTATTTCCTGATCCCAGCTCTGTTCATCTTGGCTTCTTTTAAAAACACATCAAGCAAGGGTTACTCCAAGCGGAGTCTCCCTTTTTTCCAAAAATTGGGCCACACAGACACCCACCCCATCAGTGGCAGCACTTGGGCCCTAGTTGCAAACAGGATGTTTTGATTTGCATCAAGCACATTCAAAAATACGCCATTCTTATCCGTCCCCAGGATGACACCGGGGTAGGTAGCAAAGTATTTCCTGATCCCAGCTCTGTTCATCTTGGCTTCTTTTAAAAACACATCAAGCAAGGGTTACTCCAAGCGGAGTCTCCCTTTTTTCCAAAAATTGGGCCACACAGACACCCACCCCATCAGTGGCAGCACTTGGGCCCTAGTTGCAAACAGGATGTTTTGATTTGCATCAAGCACATTCAAAAATACGCCATTCTTATCCGTCCCCAGGATGACACCGGGGTAGGTAGCAAAGTCTTTGCTGATCCCAGCTCTGTTCATCTTGGCTTCTTTTAAAAACACATCAAGCAAGGGTTACTCCAAGCGGAGTCTCCCTTTTTTTCCAAAAATTGGGCCACACAGACACCCACCCCATCAGTGGCAGCACTTGGGCCCTAGTTGCAAACAGGATGTTTTGATTTGCATCAAGCACATTCAAAAATACGCCATTCTTATCCGTCCCCAGGATGACACCGGGGTAGGTAGCAAAGTCTTTCCTGATCCCAGCTCTGTTCATCTTGGCTTCTTTTAAAAACACAGCAAGCAAGGGTTACTCCAAGCGGAGTCTCCCTTTTTTTCCAAAAATTGGGCCACACAGACACCCACCCCATCAGTGGCAGCACTTGGGCCCTAGTTGCAAACAGGATGTTTTGATTTGCATCAAGCACATTCAAAAATACGCCATTCTTATCCGTCCCCAGGATGACACCGGGGTAGGTAGCAAAGTCTTTGCTGATCCCAGCTCTGTTCATCTTGGCTTCTTTTAAAAACACATCAAGCAAGGGTTACTCCAAGCGGAGTCTCCCTTTTTTTCCAAAAATTGGGCCACACAGACCCACCCCATCAGTGGCAGCACTTGGGCCCTAGTTGCAAACAGGATGTTTTGATTTGCATCAAGCACATTCAAAAATACGCCATTCTTATCCGTCCCCAGGATGACACCGGGGTAGGTAGCAAAGTATTTCCTGATCCCAGCTCTGTTCATCTTGGCTTCTTTTAAAAACACATCAAGCAAGGGTTACTCCAAGCGGAGTCTCCTTTTTTTCCAAAAATTGGGCCACACAGACACCCACCCCATCAGTGGCAGCACTTGGGCCCTAGTTGCAAACAGGATGTTTTGATTTGCATCAAGCACATTCAAAAATACGCCATTCTTATCCGTCCCCAGGATGACACCGGGGTAGGTAGCAAAGTATTTCCTGATCCCAGCTCTGTTCATCTTGGCTTCTTTTAAAAACACATCAAGCAAGGGTTACTCCAAGCGGAGTCTCCCTTTTTTCCAAAAATTGGGCCACACAGACACCCACCCCATCAGTGGCAGCACTTGGGCCCTAGTTGCAAACAGGATGTTTTGATTTGCATCAAGCACATTCAAAAATACGCCATTCTTATCCGTCCCCAGGATGACACCGGGGTAGGTAGCAAAGTCTTTGCTGATCCCAGCTCTGTTCATCTTGGCTTCTTTTAAAAACACATCAAGCAAGGGTTACTCCAAGCGGAGTCTCCCTTTTTTTCCAAAAATTGGGCCACACAGACACCCACCCCATCAGTGGCAGCACTTGGGCCCTAGTTGCAAACAGGATGTTTTGATTTGCATCAAGCACATTCAAAAATACGCCATTCTTATCCGTCCCCAGGATGACACCGGGGTAGGTAGCAAAGTCTTTCCTGATCCCAGCTCTGTTCATCTTGGCTTCTTTTAAAAACACAGCAAGCAAGGGTTACTCCAAGCGGAGTCTCCCTTTTTTTCCAAAAATTGGGCCACACAGACACCCACCCCATCAGTGGCAGCACTTGGGCCCTAGTTGCAAACAGGATGTTTTGATTTGCATCAAGCACATTCCAAATCCACAAGCATTTACTCTCCCCAGGATGACACAGGGGTAGTAAATTCCTTCTGGATCCATGACTTGTTCATTTTGATGAACGTCAGTCTGTCCACATTGTCACTGGACAGACGCGTGCGCTTATCTGTCAGCACACACCCAGCAGCACTGAATACACGTTCAGAGACAACGCTGGCAGCTGGACACGACAAAATCTCCAAGGCGTAACTGGAGAGCTCTGGCCATTTTTCTATGTTTGAAGCCCAAAAGGAGCAAGGCTCCAGTTGCACAGTCATGGCATCGATGTTCATTTGGAGTTACTCCTGTATCATCCTCTCCAGCCGTTGAGTATGTGTCAGACTTGTTGTCTCTGGTGGCCTTGCAAAAGAGGGTCTAAAAAAATTATGAAAAGATTCCATAAAATTGCTGTTACCGGCACCAGATACGGTCCTACTGGTACGGGTAGACTGGTGAAGATGACGAGACCGTCCCATGTTTGTCAAGTTACAACTGGGAGATTCCCTCCCTGCACCTGCACGGTTGTTTGGTGGAAAAGCCGAGCTAAGATCGAGTAACAGCTTCTGCTGATACTCCTGCATACGTGCGTCCCTTTCTATGGCTGGAATTATGTCACAAAATTTGGACTTGTACCGGGGATCTAATAGTGTGGCAATCCAGTAGTCATCATCACTTCTAATTTTGACAATACGACTGTCATGTTGGAGGTAGTGCAACAAAAAGGCACTCATGTGTCTTGCGCAGCCATGCGGACCAAGTCCACGCTGTGTTTGTGGCATAGAGGTGCTACCCGTTCTTTCTTCCTCTGACATCTCCCCCCAACCTCTTTCAACTGAAATTTGACCAAGGTCTCCCTCATCCGCTGAGTCTTCCATGTCCATGGACAGTTCGTCCTCCATTTCTTCATGTTCTCCTGCACCTTGCTCAACATTTCGCCTGCTACTATGCGCCCTTGTCGATCCCTGTTCCCCATGGTCCCATGCCTGCTGCGTTGGTGATGATGAACGTCTGGACCTTGGTGATGTTGTTGTCCCTTGCACACATGAATCCTCCTGTAGTTCCTCCCCTTCATGTTGTCCCACCCCCTGACTCCGAATAGTGTTTAGCGTGTGCTCCAGCATGTAAATGACTGGAATCGTCATGCTGATAATGGCATTGTCAGAGCTAAACATATTCGTCGCCATGTTGAAACTGTGCAGAAGGGTGCATAGGTCCTTGATCTGAGACCACTCCATCAGGGTGATCTGCCCCACCTCTGCATCTCGTTGGCCCAGGCTATACGTCATGACGTATTGCACCAGGGCTCTGCGGTGCTGCCACAGTCGCTGTAACATGTGGAGAGTTGAATTCCAGCGTGTCGCCACATCGCATTTCAGGCGATGAACCGGCAGGCCGAAAGACTTCTGTAGCGATGCAAGTCGCTCAGCTGTGGCGCTTGAACGCCGGAAGTGAGCAGACAGTTTTCGTGCCCTGTTCAGAAGGCCATCTAGGCCGGGATAGTGTGTTAAAAATTGCTGCACGACAAGGTTCAACACGTGAGCCATACAAGGTACGTGTGTCACCTTGCCCAGGCGAAGGGCCACACCCAGGTTTGCAGCATTGTCGCACACGGCCTTACCAGGCTGCAGGTTGAGTGGAGACAACCATTTATTAAACTCGGACCGCAGAGCTGACCACAACTCCTCAGCTGTGTGACTCTTATTACCAAGACATGTCAAGCTAAAGACCGCCTGATGCCGTTGCGCTCGGCTGCCAGCATAGTAATGAGGCGTGCGTGATTCCTTCTGCGCAGTGAGAACGCTGGTGGCCTGACCAGGCAGGCTTGGGGCGGAGGTGGAGGACCCAGATGAGGTGGAGGATGCAGAAGCTGTGGCGGAACTTGGACAGACAGAGGATTGACACACAAGTCGTGGGGACGGCAAGACTTGTGCAGCAGACCCTTCACCATCTATCACCATAGTTACCCAGTGCCCAGTCAGCGACATGTAACGTCCCTGTCCATGCTTACTGGTCCAAGTATCGGTGGTGAAATGCACCCGTTCACACACAGAGTTTCTCAAGGAAGCGGTGATGTTGTGTGCGACATGCTGGTGTAGCGCGGGCACACCTTTCTTAGAGAAGTAGTGGCGACTAGGCATCTGGTACTGGGGCACAGCGACAGACATAAGGTCTCTAAAATCCTGTGTGTCCACTAGGCGGAAAGGCAGCATTTCGGTAGCCAACAGCTTACAGAGGGATAGAGTCAACCTCTTAGCTTTGTCATGGGTCGGAGGAAGTGGCCTTTTATTTGACCACATCTGAGGGACAGAGATCTGGCTGCTGTGTGTAGACGGTGTTGAGTAGGGTGTCCCTGGAAAAATGCAGGTTTGTGAGGAAAGTGCAGGCGGAGACATGATGTTGCCTTCATCCAACGTTGGTGCTATCGATGTCTGAGAGAGCTGTACACACTCACTTGTTTCCCCTTCCAAACCAACTGACGACCTTACAAGCAAACTGCCTGTTGCGGTTACAGTGGTGGAAGTTTTGCGTGGAAAAACAGGTGTGACAGCTGTCCCCACAGTCCTAGAAGATGAAGAGCGCGCGGATGCACTGGAAGGGGCGGGCGGTGGATGGTTCGCTCCGCTAGGCGGCATTGCAGCACGGTGAGCTTCCCACCGGGACTTATGATATTTATTCATGTGACGATTCATGGAAGAAGTTGTCAAACTGCTGAGGTTTTGACCTCTACTAACAGAATCATGACAAATGTTACATATCACATGAGTTGGGCGATCTTTTTCGATGTGAAAAAAGGCCCAGGCTAGGCAAGGCTTAGAGGCCATGCGATCTGTTGATCCACCCCGAATAATGCTCATAGGCAGAGTGGTGGCTGAGGATGCAGTTGTAGACGTGCTACCAGTGCTCCGACTCTGTCCAGGAAGGCGCAAGGTAACTTCGTCGTCGGTTGCATCCTCCTCCACCGCCTCTGTTGACCTCCTCGAGTGCCTGACTGGGGGTTGACAGTAGGTGGGATCTAGAACGTCATCATCAATTGTTGTGTTCGCACTCCCCTCCCCCTCAGACCGAGCCTCTTCTTGCCCTGACCGAATATTTAAGTTGTCATCCCAATCGGGTATCTGCGTCTCATCTTCATCAGTATGTTCCTCATTGTCTATAACCACAGGTGTTACAGTTTGTGACAAAGGGTCAACATTATGCTCAGAAACTTGGTCCTCACGGCCTGAATCTGAGTCACAAAGGTTCTGGGCATCACTGCAGACCATTTCCTGTTCTGTACTCACTGTAGCTTGGGAGCAGACCTCTGATTCCCAGGCTATAGTGTGACTGAACAGCTCTGCAGACTCAGCCATCTCAGTTCCACCATACTGTGCAGGGCTGATGGAGACTTCAGAGCTGGGAGAAATCAAGTGTGATTGGGATGACAACTCAGAGGAATGGTGTTTTTTGGATGCGGTACTTGAAGTGGCTGAGAGGGCACTTGTTGGACCACTTGAGATCCATTCAAGCATTTTCCTTTGTTGCCCATCATCTACCTTTGTTCCTCTTGTTCGTGTCCGTAAAAAAGGGAGCACATCGGATTGTCCACAATAAGTAGTAGACATCTTACTTTTGCTAGTAGATGGTCTATCTTCAGCAGATGATAATGGAGCTTTGGCACCTTCCCCACTGACAAAACCTTTTTTGCCTTTTCCACCACGCCTCTTCCCCTTTCCACCAGCATCTGTCATTTTGCCACTCATGTTGATTGCGACAAGATTGTGGACTGAAAATGTGGTAGTAAAAATTGAGAGGTGGTGAAGATTGCAGTGGTGGTCTAGCTTTATTAACAGCAGAATAATAAAGAATAAATATCCCTGACAATGTAACTTAGTTATAATTCGTTGGAGTGTGCAACGCAGGCAGACGTGCTGCAAATGTCTTGGCACTAGTGGGACTATAGCAAAGTCCAATAGCCACGTATAGGATGCCACTAGGTTCACTGAGTGTGTGCTAGTATAATGGCTTAGTTATAATTAGTTGGAGTGTGCAACGCAGGCAGATGCGTTCTGCAAATGTCTTGGCACTAGTAGGACTATAGCAAAGTCCAATAGCCACGTATAGGATGCCACTAGGTACACTGAGTGTGTGCTAGTATAATGGCTTAGTTATAATTAGTTGGAGTGTGCAACGCAGGCAGACGTGCTGCAAATGTCTTGGCACTAGTGGGACTATAGCAAAGTCCAATAGCCACGTATAGGATGCCACTAGGTACACTGAGTGTGTGCTAGTATAATGGCTTAGTTATAATTAGTTGGAGTGTGCAACGCAGGCAGACGTGCTGCAAATGTCTTGGCACTAGTGGGACTATAGCAAAGTCCAATAGCCACGTATAGGATGCCACTAGGTACACTGAGTGTGTGCTAGTATAATGGCTTAGTTATAATTAGTTGGAGTGTGCAACGCAGGCAGACGTGCTGCAAATGTCTTGGCACTAGTGGGACTATAGCAAAGTCCAATAGCCACGTATAGGATGCCACTAGGTACCCTGAGTGTGTGCTAGTATAATGGCTTAGTTATAATTAGTTGGAGTGTGCAACGCAGGCAGACGTGCTGCAAATGTCTTGGCACTAGTGGGACTATAGCAAAGTCCAATAGCCACGTATAGGATGCCACTAGGTACACTGAGTGTGTGCTAGTATAATGGCTTAGTTATAATTAGTTGGAGTGTGCAACGCAGGCAGACGTGCTGCAAATGTCTTGGCACTAGTGGGACTATAGCAAAGTCCAATAGCCACGTATAGGATGCCACTAGGTACACTGAGTGTTTGCTAGTAAAATTGCTTAGTTTACAAAACTTGGAGTGTGCAATGCAGGCAGATGTGCTCTGCTAATGTCTTTGCACTAGTGGGACTATAGCAAAGTCCAATAGCCACGTATAGGATGCCACTAGGTACACTGAGTGTGTGCTAGTATAATGGCTTAGTTATAATTCGTTGGAGTGTGCAACGCAGGCAGATGCGCTCTGCAAATGTCTTGGCACTAGTGGGACTATAGCAAAGTCCAATAGCCACGTATAGGATGCCACTAGGTACACTGAGTGTTTGCTAGTAAAATTGCTTAGTTTAAAAAAGTTGTAGTGTGCAATGCAGGCAGACGTGCTCTGCAAATGTCTTTGCACTAGTGGGACTATAGCAAAGTCCAATAGCCACGTATAGGATGCCACTAGGTACACTGAGTGTGTGCTAGTATAATGGCTTAGTTATAATTAGTTGGAGTGTGCAACGCAGGCAGACGTGCTGCAAATGTCTTGGCACTAGTGGGACTATAGCAAAGTCCAATAGCCACGTATAGGATGCCACTAGGTACACTGAGTGTGTGCTAGTATAATGGCTTAGTTATAATTAGTTGGAGTGTGCAACGCAGGCAGACGTGCTGCAAATGTCTTGGCACTAGTGGGACTATAGCAAAGTCCAATAGCCACGTATAGGATGCCACTAGGTACACTGAGTGTGTGCTAGTATAATGGCTTAGTTATAATTAGTTGGAGTGTGCAACGCAGGCAGACGTGCTGCAAATGTCTTGGCACTAGTGGGACTATAGCAAAGTCCAATAGCCACGTATAGGATGCCACTAGGTACACTGAGTGTGTGCTAGTATAATGGCTTAGTTATAATTAGTTGGAGTGTGCAACGCAGGCAGACGTGCTGCAAATGTCTTGGCACTAGTGGGACTATAGCAAAGTCCAATAGCCACGTATAGGATGCCACTAGGTACACTGAGTGTTTGCTAGTAAAATTGCTTAGTTATAATTCGTTGGAGTGTGCAACGCAGGCAGTTGTGCTCTGCTAATGTCTTTGCACTAGTGGGACTATAGCAAAGTCCAATAGCCACGTATAGGATGCCACTAGGTACACTGAGTGTGTGCTAGTATAATGGCTTAGTTATAATTCGTTGGAGTGTGCAACGCAGGCAGATGCGCTCTGCAAATGTCTTGGCACTAGTGGGACTATAGCAAAGTCCAATAGCCACGTATAGGATGCCACTAGGTACACTGAGTGTTTGCTAGTAAAATTGCTTAGTTTAAAAAAGTTGTAGTGTGCAATGCAGGCAGACGTGCTCTGCAAATGTCTTTGCACTAGTGGGACTATAGCAAAGTCCAATAGCCACGTATAGGATGCCACTAGGTACACTGAGTGTGTGCTAGTATAATGGCTTAGTTATAATTAGTTGGAGTGTGCAACGCAGGCAGACGTGCTGCAAATGTCTTGGCACTAGTGGGACTATAGCAAAGTCCAATAGCCACGTATAGGATGCCACTAGGTACACTGAGTGTGTGCTAGTATAATGGCTTAGTTATAATTAGGGTGAGTGTGCAACGCAGGCAGACGTGCTGCAAATGTCTTGGCACTAGTGGGACTATAGCAAAGTCCAATAGCCACGTATAGGATGCCACTAGGTACACTGAGTGTGTGCTAGTATAATGGCTTAGTTATAATTAGTTGGAGTGTGCAACGCAGGCAGACGTGCTGCAAATGTCTTGGCACTAGTGGGACTATAGCAAAGTCCAATAGCCACGTATAGGATGCCACTAGGTACACTGAGTGTGTGCTAGTATAATGGCTTAGTTATAATTAGTTGGAGTGTGCAACGCAGGCAGACGTGCTGCAAATGTCTTGGCACTAGTGGGACTATAGCAAAGTCCAATAGCCACGTATAGGATGCCACTAGGTACACTGAGTGTGTGCTAGTATAATGGCTTAGTTATAATTAGTTGGAGTGTGCAACGCAGGCAGACGTGCTGCAAATGTCTTGGCACTAGTGGGACTATAGCAAAGTCCAATAGCCACGTATAGGATGCCACTAGGTTCACTGAGTGTGTGCTAGTATAATGGCTTAGTTATAATTAGTTGGAGTGTGCAACGCAGGCAGATGCGCTCTGCAAATGTCTTGGCACTAGTAGGACTATAGCAAAGTCCAATAGCCACGTATAGGATGCCACTAAAAAACACTTAGTGTGTGCAAGTATAATGGCTTAGTTATAATTAGTTGGAGTGTGCAACGCAGGCAGATGCGCTCTGCAAATGTCTTGGCACTAGTGGGACTATAGCAAAGTCCAATAGCCACGTATAGGATGCCACTAGGTACACTGAGTGTTTGCTAGTAAAATTGCTTAGTTTAAAAAAGTTGTAGTGTGCAATGCAGGCAGACGTGCTCTGCAAATGTCTTTGCACTAGTGGGACTATAGCAAAGTCCAATAGCCACGTATAGGATGCCACTAGGTACACTGAGTGTTTGCTAGTAAAATTGCTTAGTTTAAAAAACTTGGAGTGTGCAATGCAGGCAGATGTGCTCTGCTAATGTCTTTGCACTAGTGGGACTATAGCAAAGTCCAATAGCCACGTATAGGATGCCACTAGGTACACTGAGTGTGTGCTAGTATAATGGCTTAGTTATAATTCGTTGGAGTGTGCAACGCAGGCAGATGCGCTCTGCAAATGTCTTGGCACTAGTGGGACTATAGCAAAGTCCAATAGCCACGTATAGGATGCCACTAGGTACACTGAGTGTTTGCTAGTAAAATTGCTTAGTTTAAAAAAGTTGTAGTGTGCAATGCAGGCAGACGTGCTCTGCAAATGTCTTTGCACTAGTGGGACTATAGCAAAGTCCAATAGCCACGTATAGGATGCCACTAGGTACACTGAATGTTTGCTAGTATAATGGCTTACTTAGAATGAGTTGGAGTGTGCAGAGGACAAGAGGGTACAGTGGCAGGATTGTGGTGCTCTGGGTAGAGGAATGGAAGCCTGCCTTTCTATTCCCTCCTAATGGTGAAATGCAGGGAGGAAATCCCTGACCTGGGCTACACAGACGCTGTTGCTGTTTGCAGGACCTGTCACTTATGGCCTGACCCTGCCGCTTTGAGCCCTTAAAAGGACTGCTAGAATGTGCTCTCCCTAAGCTGTCTAACGCTGTGTATGCAGCGCATACAGCTGTATCGGGTATAGGACTCAGGAGGACGGAGCTGCGACACTGATGTCTGACACCAAAGACGCAGAAGGCAGATAATGGCGTTCGTGAAGAAAATGTCCGGTTTTATAATGCAGGGACATGTGACATGCAGATCCTATCACACATGCCGTTGCTTCTCTGGCTCAAAGTCCACTTAGGTGTGTGTGTGTCTGTGATTGGCTGACATGCTGGCCCGCCCCACAAGACGCGCGCGCTTAGGGAAGGAAGACAAGAAAAAAAAAAAAAAAAATGGCGATCGCCATTATAGAAACAGCAGTGATCTGAAGGCGCTGTTCACGCACACTATACACTGAAATGTGATAATAGTTTGATTCACAGAGTGACTTACACTATTACAGCAGAAACCAAGCTAGGATTTAGCTGTTTTTTGGCTGCTAGAACCGTTCTCGAACGTTTCTAGAACTATCGAGCTTTTGCAAAAAGCTCGAGTTCTAGTTCGATCTAGAACATGCCCCAAAATCACTCGAGCCGCGAACTGGAGAACCACGAACCACGAACCGCGCTCAACTCTACTCCCTAGCAGCAAATTCCCAATCTGCAGTTGCAGATAAAGGAGAAAATACGGGCATGGGTACTGGTACCCAAGGATGCTGCCTATTGTTTAAGATGAAGGGTGTTTGGCCCGTAGCCTCCGAGACGGAGTTGCTTAAGGCGAATTCTGCCCAGGGTAAGAGTCCCGACCAATCATAATAATTAGCATTTACAAAGTGCTGTAAGTACGTCAGGAGTAGAGTTGAGCAATGTTCGATTCGAACCGTTCGCCAATTTCAAATTTGAGTGATTTGGGGCGGTGTTCGAGTCGTTCGACGAACTCGAACGATTTACTTCAAGTTCGGCAGTTCGAGTTACCGTTTGATAGCGGTTCGATCACCAAAAGTGTGGCTTTTCACAGTAAGGCTATGTGCGCACATTGCGTATCTGCATGCGTCCTGCGTCCCCAGCACAATCCCTCTCTCTTTCCTACTCACTGATCACGGGCGCGGCGCTACACGGCTGTCACAAAGCTTCGGCGTTTTATCCTCTTTTGAAAATAGCTGCCGCATATTATTCAATCTGGTATTCCCTGCTTTCCCCGCCCACCGGCACCCATGATTGGTTGCAGTCAGACACGCCCCCACCATAAGTCACAGCTGTCTCACTGCAACCAATCACAGCCGCCGGATTTGTACTAAATGATATTCCCCCCCGCAGATCCAGTTTCGTGATTATATGAGCTCCCCTTAACCCCTTCACGACCATGGACGGAAAGATCCGTCCTTGTGCCCTGGGCCTTAACGACCAAGGACGGATCTTTCCGTCATGGCGTAATCGCGGCACCGGAGCCTCCGGTGACTGCGATCGGTTAACATAAACCGCAGATTCGGGGAGGAGGGGACCTGTACCTGACCTCAGGAGGGGTGGTGCCTCCTCCCCGGACCTACGGAGGCTGTGATTGGCTGACGAACGCCGCTCAACCAATCACAGCCACTGTAATGTTCCAGCCATTTAAAATGACTGAAACATTGAAATCCAGCCCTGGCCAGTGCAGCTGTAGCACTGGCCATTGGCTGGAGCTGGGTGACCTCACTGGATCACCCTCCCCCAGCTCCACTGCTCTGATTGAAGAGATCGGCCTTGTGACCGATTTCTCCAATCACAGTGGACCTGTTTCCGGTGACAGCCCCCATCAGCTTCCCTTGTCCCTGCAGCACGCTGAGCACAGTGAGTGTACACAGTGCAATGGCAGGGCGACAAGCTCCGGTCCCATGCTGTTATGAGACCGGAGCATGGGACCCGGAAGTTGCCGCGCTGCCATTGCACTGTACGAAAAGCGTCCCGATCCGCCGCCGCTGCCCACCGCGATCTGCCACCTGTCTCCCCGATCTCCTGCCCGCACCCTCACCCCCACACCTCCCGATCCGCTGCCGCCGCCGCCCTCCATCTGCCACAGTGCCACCGTTCCCCCAATCTGCTGCCCGGCCCCTCACCTCCGTGCAGCAGATCGGAGGGAGCGGTGGCACTATGACAGATGGAGGAGGACAGGGATCGTGCACCCTGTCCTCCTCCAACTGTCATAGTGCCACCGCTCCCTCCGATCTGCTGCCCGGCCCCTCCCCCTCGTGATTGGTGCTCGCCCCCTCCCCTCCGTGTTGTGCTGCTCGCCCCCTCCCCTCCCCTCCGTGATGTGCTGTTCGCCCCCTCCCCTCCGTGATGTGCTGCTCGCCCCCTCCCCTCCGTGATGTGCTGCTCGCCCCCTCCCCTCCGTGATGTGCTGCTCGCCCCCTCCCCTCCGTGATGTGCTGCACGCTCCCCCCCACCTCTCACCCCCGTGGTCAGCTACCCGTCCCCTCCCCTGTCACCGCCGTGATGTGCGCCCCCTCCCCTGTCACCGCCGTGATGTGCGCCCCCTCCCCTGTCACCGCCGTGATGTGTGCTCCCTCCCCTGTCACCGCCGTGATGTGCGCTCCCTCCCCTGTCACCGCCGTGATGTGCGCTCCCTCCCCTGTCACCGCTGTGATGTGCGCTCCCTCCCCTGTCACCGCCGTGATGTGCGCTCCCTCCCCTGTCACCGCCGTGATGTGCGCTCCCTCCCCTGTCACCGCCGTGATGTGCGCTCCCTCCCCTGTCACCGCCGTGATGTGCGCTCCCTCCCCTGTCACCGCCGTGATGTGCGCTCTCTCCCCTGTCACCGTTGTGATCTGTGCTCCCTCCCCTGTCACCCCCGTGATCTACTGTCCACTCTCCCTCCACCTCTCACCCCCGTGATCTGCGCTCTGCTCACCTGTCTCCCCCGTGATCTGCGCTCTCTCACCTCTCACCCCCGTGATCTGTGCTCCCTCACCTGTCACCCCGTGATCTGCTGTCCACTCTCCCTCACCTCTCACCCCCGTGATCTGTGCTCTGCTCACCTGTCTCCTCTGTGATCTGTGCTCTGCTCACCTGTGCTCTGCTCACCTGTCTCCTCCGTGATCTGTGCTCTGCTCACCTGTCTCCTCCGTGATCTGCGCTGCGCTCCCTCCCCCACCTCTCACCCTCCCCGATCTGCTGCCTCCTTCATCTCCTGTGATCCAGCTGCCTAGATCCATCCTGTAGGGTAACTATCCCCAATCTCACCTCCCACTCCCCTTCCCACCCATCCCCAAGCCCGCCCCCTCCCCCCATCCTCTGCCGCTCCTGCATCCACTGCGCCCTCTCCCATCCGCCCCCACCCTATCCCAGCCGCCGTCTCACAATCACAGATGCTCCCTTTATATGCCGCTGCCCCCCCATCTGCTGCCGCCCCATCTGCCGCCCCCCCCCATCTTCCGCTGTTTTTTTTTTCTATGCCATGGGGGTCTAGTTTCCAAAATGGGGTCACATGTGGGGGAGCTCCACTGTTTCGGCACCTCAGGGGGTCTCCAAACAGCATGGAATACACTAATTATCCCAGACAATTTTGCGTTTGAAACGTCAAATGACGCTCCTTGCCTTCCGAGCCCTGCTGTGCGCCCAAACATTTGAGTTCCACCACATATGAGGTATCTGCGTACTCAGGAGAAATTGCACAATACATTTTATGGTGCAATTTTTCCTGATACCCTTGTGAAAAAAAAAGCTACCTGGTTGAAGTAACAATTTTGTGGTAAAAAATTTTTTTTTTATTTTCACGGCTCAACTTTATTCACTTTTGTGAAGCCCCCAGAGGCTCAAAGTGCTCAATAAACATCTAGATAAATTCCATGAGGGGTCTAGTTTCCAAAATGGGGTCACATGTGGGGGAGCTCCACTGTTTCGGCACCTCAGGGGGTCTCCAAACGCAACATGGAATACGCTAATTATCCCAGACAATTTTGCGTTTGAAACATCAAATGACGCTCCTTGCCTTCCGAGCCCTGCTGTGCGCCCAAACATTTTATTTCCACCACATATGAGGTGTCTGTGTACTCAGGAGAAATTGCACAATACATTTTATGGTGCAATTTTTCCTGATACCCTTGTGAAAAAAAAAGCTACCTGGTTGAAGTAACAATTTTGTGGTAAAAAAAAAATTTTTTATTTTCACAGCTCAACTCTATTAACTTTTGTGAAGCCCCCCAGAGGCTCAAAGTGCTCAATAAACATCTAGATAAATTCCATGAGGGGTCTAGTTTCCAAAATGGGGTCACATGTGGGGGAGCGCTACTGTTTCGGCACCTCAGGGGCTCTCCAAACGCAACATGGTGCGGCTAACGATTCCAGCTAATTTTCTGTTCAAAAAAGTCAAATGGCACTCCTTCCCTTCCGAGTCCTGCCGTGCGCCCAAACAGTGGTTTTTCGCCACATATGAGGTATCTGCGTGTTCAGTAGAAATTGCCCAACAAATTTTGGGGGTTCATTTAATCCTGCTACCCTTGTGAATATGCAATATTTGAGGCTAAATTAACATTTTTGTTGCAAAAAGTAAAATGTTCATTTTTTCCTTCCACATTGCTTTAGTTACTGTGAAGCACCTGAAGGGTTAATAACCTTCTTGAATGTGGTTTTGAGTAGCCTGAGGGGTGCCGTTTTTGGAATGGTGTCACTTTTGGGTGTTCTGTGTCATGTAGACCTTTCAAAATTGCTTCAAATGTGATGTGGTCCCTAAAAAAAGTGGCTTTGTAAATTTTGTTGTAAAAATGAGAAATTGCTCATAAACTTTGAACCCCTATAACTTCCTTAAATTTTTTTTTTTTTTCCCAAAATTGTTCTGATGTAAAATAGACATGTGGGAAATGTTATTTATTAATTATTTTGTGTCATATGTCTCGTTGGTTTTAGAGCATAAAAATTCAAAGTTTGAAAATTACAAAATTTTCGCGAAATTTCCGTTTTTTTCACAAAGAAATGCAAAAAATATCGGCCTAAATTTACCACTAACATGAAGCCCAATATGTCACGAAAAAAAAAATCTCAGAATCACCGGGATCCGCTGAAGCGTTCCAGAGTTATAACCTCATAAAGTGACACTGGTCAGAATTGCAAAAAATGGCCTGGTCTTTAGGGTCAAAATAGGCTTGGGGCTGAAGGGGTTAAGCGATCAATAATTTAGAGATTAAAAGCAAGGGGTAGTTGTTTTTTATGGTTATGTCATTTAGTCCTTGATAATCAATGCACGTACGCAAGTCCCCTTTTTCCTCACAAAAAAGAATCCTGCTCCAGCAGGCGACACAGACTTTCTAATAAACCCCTTCTCAAGAATCTCCTTAATGTAAGCTGACATGGCCTCAGTCTCCGGAATGGAGAGAGGATACACTCTACCCTGAGGTGGTTCTGTCCCTGGTATGAGATCAATATCACAATCGTATGGACAATGGGGAGGTAGTGCTTCAGAACCTTTTTTGGAGAACACATCAGCGTACTGATGATATGCAGATGGTAACTCAGAGAGAAAAGACGGGGTACTAGAAGAGATAGTCTCTACTGTAAGACCCAGGCAAATTTCTTGACACTTGGAACCCCAAGCAAGCACCTTCCCAGAAGCCTAATCTATGTGTGGAGAATGGAGTTTAAGCCATGGTAATCCCAAAAGAATGGCATCTAATCCCTTTAAGTAATACCAAAAATGAAAGGACCTCTGAATGTTATGAGGCATACATAGGCTAAGGGGTACGGTTTTATAGGTTACCATTTCGGGTAGCACCGAACCATTCACCACACGTATGTGAATAGATTTGGAGAGTAGTAGTAATAAAATAGCATGTTGACAAGCAAAATGGGAGGATAGAAAATTCCTATCTGCCCAAGGATCCACACATCCCAAAACCTCTACCTTAGAGGTGTCAAAAGAAAGAAAGCCCGTGAGGGTCAATTTAGAGGTAGAAGTAGGCGCATCTAGTGACCCACCCTAAGGGTCACTAAACGGAAGCGTTTCCCTGATGGGAAGGACACCTGTTAGCGTAGTGTCCTGACTGGAGACAGACAAAACAGATAGCTGGAAGAGCCTGTCGACATACTCTGGCACCAGTCCGAGCTATCTCCATAGGAGTAATAGAAGACTCAGATGACTGAGAAGCCATGGGAGTCGAAAAAGAAGGAGCCAGTCGCACCTTAGGACGTGCCTGAGTGACTTCTAACTTTCGCTCAGACCGTCTGACATCAATTCTAGTAACAATAGTGATTAAGGATTCTAGAGTAGTGGGAATTTCCCTTATGGATAGGGCATCTTTAATAAACCTAGCTAACCCTTTAAAAAAATAGCCACAAGAACCCTGACAGGCGAATCCAGTTCAGCAGTCAGAGTTCTGAACTTAATGGCGTATAGGCTGGCATTAGAGGACCCGAGTGAGTTTCAGTAATTATTGGTCTGGATCATTCGTGACTTGATGACCCATGAATACTGCTCTTAAAGCCTCAAGAAATGATTCTACAGTGACAACTACTACATCATCTCTCTCCCATAAAGAAGTAGCCCAGTCTAAAGCTCTTCCTTCCAATAGGGAAAGAATAAATCCTACTTTGGTCTCCTCAGTGGGATAGTCTTTGTCAAGCCAAATGGTTGCGACATTGGTTAATGAAACCACGGCACGTTTTACTCTCCCCTCAGAATATATGGGAAAGAGCCAACTTAAGTCGCGCCTGAACGAGCCATACTGCAGGAGTAACCAATGCTGCTGCTTGACTGGCTGCACGCACAATTACTGTTTCACGGTCAGCAGTTGAAGTGCCTTCCTCCACAGTTTTAAGTCTGGCCTCCAACTGCTGGATATACCGGTGCAATTGCTGAATATCAGAAATGTCAGCCAGACCCTAGGCGTACTCGTACTGTTACGGAGGGACATACTGATATGGTAAAAGAGGAGAATCAACCGATATAAGTGGTCAAGGTCCACCGTGCAGTGGTGGTAAACTGCAGCTGATAGCGTAAGGCTGTACTGATATTCACAAAACCCCAAATAATAATATGCACATGTGTTACAGGTCACACTACATGTGTTAACACAGGTATAGTGAGTACACAGAACCTGCATGTACAGTTCCGTGTTTTAGGCCATACAGAAGCTGTAGTATTAATATAACTGGACCCTGTTGCCTCACAAGACCCAATATGGGTAATAATATATAGTGGATGGGACCCTATTAACTCACAGGACCCGATACGGGTAATAATTAGTGATGAGCGAGCATGCTTGTCACTACTCGGTACTCGCACGAGTATCGCTGTACTCGGGCTGCTCGGCGGGGACCGAGTAATCTCGCGATACTCGTGCTGTACTCGTGGTCTTCATTTCTACATGTTGGCGCTCTTTTGAGAGCCAGCCCTCATGCAGGGATTGGCTGGCAGACCACTGCAATGCCACAGCCCTGTTAGTTGTGGAATTGCAGTGATTGGCCGGCCTGCACAGCGTGACCGAGCCTTTATATCGGCCAGCGCGCTGTGCTCTGCTCACAACTATCCAGACAGTCAGTGCAGGGAGAGTGTCGCTGATTCAGGGAAAGCTTTGCGGCCCTTTATAGTTAGTTCCGGAGCAGGGCTGCAAACAGTGTGACCAGAAGTCCTTCTCAGGACTATTCTAGTTGTATACAGGCAGGCAGGGTATAGCCAGGTCGGAGTACAGTAGCAGAGTCCTTCTCAGGACTATTGTTGCTATATACAGGCAGGGTATAGCCAGGTCGGAATACAGGCTAGTGACCAGAAGAGTCCTTGTCAGGACTATTGTAGCAGTATACAGGCAGGCAGGCAGGGTAGTGGTGACCGTATACCAGCCTTCATCATATCTGGGGCTGGTGTACA
This sequence comes from Anomaloglossus baeobatrachus, assembly GCF_048569485.1. Taxonomy (NCBI): domain Eukaryota; kingdom Metazoa; phylum Chordata; class Amphibia; order Anura; family Aromobatidae; genus Anomaloglossus; species Anomaloglossus baeobatrachus. The sequence goes on from NC_134358.1 coordinate 285,890,161, forward strand.
CAGTGTAAAACAGTCCAGATAGTGTCAGACTTCTCAGTAATTGTCGCTCCTAAAAACCAGTTAGGTTCTTATTGCGTCCGTGCTTGCATTTAAAAACAGCACGTGTGTGGCAGTCAGTGGCAGCGTACAGGTGCGCGTTTTGCACAAACTATTATATAACGCACAAGTCTAGTGTATAATACACGTCAGTCAGCAGTGACTGATAGTGTCAGACTTCTCAGTAATTGTCGCTCCTAAAAACCAGTTAGGTTCTTATTGCGTCCGTGCTTGCATTTAAAAACAGCACGTGTGTGGCAGTCAGTGGCAGCGTACAGGTGCGCGTTTTGCACAAACTATTATATAACGCACAAGTCTAGTGTATAATACACGTCAGTCAGCAGTGTCTGATAGTGTCAGACTTCTCAGTAATTGTCGCTCCTAAAAACCAGTTAAGTTCTTATTGCGTCCGTGCTTGCATTTAAAAACAGCACGTGTGTGGCAGTCGGTGGCAGGGGACAGGTGCGCGTTTTGCACAAACTATTATATAACGCACAAGTCTAGTGTATAATACACGTCAGTCAGCAGTGTCTGATAGTGTCAGACTTCTCAGTAATTGTCGCTCCTAAAAACCAGTTAGGTTCTTATTTCGTCCGTGCTTGCATTTAAAAACAGCACGTGTGTGGCAGTCAGTGGCAGCGTACAGGTGCGCGTTTTGCACAAACTATTATATAACGCACAAGTCTAGTGTATAATACACGTCAGTCAGCAGTGTCTGATAGTGTCAGACTTCTCAGTAATTGTCGCTCCTAAAAACCAGTTAGGTTCTTATTGCGTCCGTGCTTGCATTTAAAAACAGCATGTGTGTGGCAGTCGGTGGCAGCGTCAGGCTCCATATTGTCCCTGGATAGAGACGTGCATGATGGCCTGTAAACATAAAGTGCCCATTGTAAGGAAGTGGGTCTATTGTAGTATAGCCCTTAGGCAGGGCAGCCAAAAATTGGGAGGCTCCACGTTGTCCCTGGATAGAGACGTGCATGAGGGCCTGTAAACCTGAAGTGCCCATTGGAAGGAAGTGGGTCTATTGTAGTATAGCCCTTAGGCAGGGCAGCCAAAAATTGGGAGGCTCCACGTTGTCCCTGGGTAGAGACGTGCATGAGGGCCTGTAAACCTGAAGTGCCCATTCGAAGGAAGTGGGTCTATTGTAGTATAGCCCTTAGGCAGGGCAGCCAAAAATTGGGAGGCTCCACGTTGTCCCTGGGTAGAGACGTGCATGAGGGCCTCAAAACATTGTTCCCATTGCAAAGGAGCGGGTCTCCTGTCGTTGTAATGTCCATTCTGCAAAGAATGGGCGAAAAAATTTACCACTGGGGGTATACCTGAAACAAAGGCCTAAGTATTGCAATTTGTAACGGTCATCATCATGGTGGCGCCTGAGGAGAAGGAGGAGCAGTCCAGCGATTATCCAAAGTCCAGAAGTGTGTACCCATGGGTGAGTGGAGGTACATGGCAAACTTTAAATTCCGCTCTCATTTGCTGGTGGTGTGGGGAAGTCTGGCCCAATCCAACCCTTGTTCATCTTGATCAGAGTCAGCCTGTCAGCATTTTCAGTTGACAGGCGGGTGCGTTTATCTGTAATGATTCCACCTGCGGCACTAAAAACACGCTCTGACAAAACGCTAGCGGCAGGGCAGGCCAGGACTTCCAAGGCGTAGAGAGCCAATTCATGCCACGTGTCCACCTTGGATACCCAATAATTTTAAGGCACAGAGGAATGTCGGAGTACAGTTGTTCGATCTGCAAGGTACTCCTTGAGCATCTGGGCAAACTTAGGATTTCTTGTGGCACTACCCCGCACCTCAGGGGCTGTGGTACGTGAGGGGCTGAGAAAACTGTCCCACATCTTAAAGACTGTTCCCCTACCTCTGGCGGATTGGACTTGTGCCTCTCTCGGCTGTACGCCTCGGTTGTCCACTGATTCATGACCTATGCCGCTAGCGTTTTGTGAGGGGAATGCTTTGCCTACTTCCGTGACTATGGCCTTCTGGAACTGCTGCATTTTGCCTGACCTCTCCGCCTCGGGAATAAGAGACATAAAGTTCTCCTTTTAGCGTGGGTCTAACAGTGTTACCAACCAGTAATGATTGTCGGCCAAGATGTTCTTAACGCGAGGGTCACGAGACAGGCAGCTTACCATAAAGTCAGCCATGTGTGCCAGACTCTTAACAGCCATCACTTCAGTATCCTGACCAACACGATGACTGAACATGCTGTCCTCCTCCTCCTCCTCCTCATCATCTACCCTGTCCTGTGGCCAGCCACGCTGAACCGAGGATATGACTGCATGTCATATCCTCAATTTGGCCAGAGAGTTGCTCCATGTCTTCATCCTCCTCCTCGTCATAGTCCTCCACTGCACGTTGTGATGAGACGAGGCTGGGCTGTGTGTTATCATCACCCACACCCACTACTGTTTCTTGCTCAAACTCATCGCGCTCCGCCTGCAATGCATCATGGTTGTTTTTTGAGCAGAGACCATTTTAGAAGGCAGAGAAGCGGTATGGTGACGCTAATAATGTCGTCATCGCCGCTCACCATCTTGGTCGAGTCCTCAAAGATTTGGCGGATGGTGCATAGGTCGGACATCCATCTCCACTCCTCAGGTGTTATGTGTGGAGTTTGACCCATTTCCTGACGGCTTAGGTGATGCAGGTACTCAACAACTGCCCTCTTCTGCTCACATATCCTGACCAACTTGTGCAGAGTTGAATTCCAACGCGTGGGGACATCACACACCAGTCTGTGTGCCGGAAGATGCAAACGGCGTCTTAAGCCAGCAAGGCCGGCTGAAGCAGTAGGTGACTTTCGAAAATGTGCAGACAGGCGCGAACTTTTACCAGCAGATCAGACAGCTCTGAGTATGACTTTAGAAACCGCTGAACCACGAGGTTGAGCACATGGGCCACGCATGGAACATGTGTCAGCTGGCCTCGCCTCAAAGCCGCCACCAGGTTCCGGCCATTGTCACACACGACCTTTCCTGGCTTTAGGTTCAGAGTTGTGAGCCAGTGATCTGCCTGCTGTTTCAGAGCTGTCCACACCTCTTCTGCATTGTGGGGTTTGTCACCTATGCAGATTAGCTTCAGCACTGCCTGTTGCCGCTTCGCCGAGGCAGTGCTGCAGTGCTTCTGTGTCGCACTGGACAAGCCAGGGGCCACAGAGCACAACACTTAAACACCCCACACTCCCTGCAGGCATATCATAGTCAAAACACAAAATCCTTGTTGCCTTCCCCAGGGGCTGTTGTCCACACCAGTGTGTGGAGCCAGGCGGTTGGTCTCCACCCACCGAGGAGGAGGGAAAACACAGGCAGTGAGAGTTAAGCTAAGGAAGTGGAAGGAGGAAAGTAGTAGAGAGGAGAAAAGTGACAGCAAAAAGCCTGAAGTTGGTCCGGGTGTGTGGCCCGGACAGGACAGCAAGGTTGGCAGGATGTGGTGACCGTCTGCAGTGGAGGCCGATTGGAGTCTGCCGTAAGGACCGTGGACGGGTAGTGACCCGGCCGTACCGGACCGGTATACAAAGAGAAGCCAGCACCATTGGCAGAGGACTTTCGGATCCCGGCAAGGCTTGGTGTCGCCGTGAATTTGCCAAATCCGTTAGTGAAGGGAACCTCAGGGTTTCCAAACAGCCAAGTCCAGATAGAAGGCAACCGTACAACCGTGAAGGGGAGACACAGCCACCGCCAAGGGCAACCGTCTCCCAGGGCCAGCGCCTGTGGGCAAAAGGGGCTCCTCCGGCCCATATCCAGGTCGGGGAGCGGGTTACCGTTGGGAAACCATCACTACCAACACTTAACTTAGGTGCAGGGAGAGACAGTCATCACTAACCTGCAGGGAGGAACAACCGCAGCCGTCCGAGTGACCCGTCCATCCAGCCACTTGTTTAACCGTGAACTGTGTCATCATCATTGGGCTGAGTGAGTACCTCCGTGCCGTGCGGCACAGCGCTGCCCCTGCGACCCTGCACCTCATCAGGCCCCGCAACCCGCCTGTCATCCATGTCAACCCCATCACCAGGCCCCGGGACAACCAACCCCCCTACCCACGGAGGGGAGAAATAACATCAAAGCTGCTCCCTGTCACAGGCTCCCGGGATCCCCGTCCAGAGCAGCGGTGGTGTCCACACAATCACCACAACCGTGGGTGGCGTCACGGACAATATCCCCAAAACCCAAACCACCCCTTTTCACTCACGGGCGAGTAGCGCCGCTCGAGTCCCCGGGATCCGGCCATCGCTCGAGACAACGAGCAGCAGCAGCCGTAGAGCAGCGTCAGCCAGACCCGAGCAGTGGGAGAGCGCACCGTCCCCTCCTCCGCCCGCGACACTTCCAGCTTGGGACTGGTGTGGAGGGTAAAGTGGATCAGGATGCGCAGGAGGAGGAGGAGGCTGAGGAGCATGACATTCCGGAGCTGTAGAGTGTGTGTGAAACCCTGACTGAGGTAGGGCCTGTAAAACTTGGTGTGTGAAGGACGTGTTCCGTCCCTCGCTCAGACTGGGTCCCAGCTTGCACAATATTAACCCAGTGTGACGTCAACGAGATGTAGCGGCCTTGCCCACATGCACTTGTCCACGTGTCTGTGGTTAGGTGGACTTTGGCTGAAACAGCATTGTTCAGGGCACGTGTGATGTTTTGTGACACGTGGTTATGCAATGCGGGGACGGCACACCGGGAGAAATAGTGGCGGCTGTGGACCGAGTAACGTGGGACAGCTGCCACCATCAGGTCGCGGAATGCTTCTGTCTCAACCAGCCTAAAAGGCAACATTTCCAGCGCAAGCAGTCGCGAAATGTTAGCATTTAGAACTGTGGCATGTCCGGTGTTGGCAGTGTATTTGCGCCTGCGTTCAAAGGTTTGCTGAATGGATAACTGAACGTTGCGCTGGGACAAGGACGTGCTTGATGATGGTGTTCTTTCTGCGTAGGCAACTGCAGGTGCAGGAGTGGAGGAGGCTTGTTCGCAGGCAGCATGGACAGGGGATTGGCTCGCATGCACAACCAGCGAAGACGTAGCAGTGACATCAGCAAGCACTGCTCCTCGACTCTGTTGTACTTCCCACAAAGTCGGGTGCTTGGCTGACATGTGCCTGATCATGCTGGTGGTGGTCAGGCTGCTAGTTTTGGTACCCCTGCTGATGCTGGCATGGCAGGTGTTGCAAATGGCCTTTTTAGAATCATCTGGAGCCAACTTAAAAAACTGCCAGTGTCAGAGTTCCGGGTTTTCCAGTTTTCTTTTGAAAGAGCTTGCCCTTTGTTAACATGGAGTTTTCTGTTCTGTTGCCCTACTTCCTGTCCATCTGTTTAAAAGCCGTCCCTAAAGCTTAGTCCAGTGCCTGAGTATACTGCTTCCTGTGTGCTCCTGCCCTGCTGCTTTTGGTTCCTGATTGTTATTCGGATCCTCTTGGAAAACAACCGACACCGACTCTGGACTTCATCTGGTATCATCTAGCTGTGCCCGGACTCCGTTTGCCGTCTTTGGTCGGCACTTCTGCCCGGTTCCTTCCGTTTAATACCATTCTGGACTCACATCACGTACGGACATTTTTGGACTTACCTATTGCCCTTTTGTGTCCCGGCTGCTGCGCATTTAGGGCTTCTGGGGTGATTGCCAGACAGTCCCTGTATAGGGGTTCGCTCTTGGTGGTCTCCCTGGGGGAGTCCGGTGCGCGGTCCCGGGAATTCCCTTTCGCTCCGTCCCTGGAAGGTATTTCCTGTATTTATGTTCTACTGTGTTTTTGTTCCGTTTATGTACATATTTGCTGGTTGCATATTATAAACGTCTTGCACCAAGAACTCGTCTCTGGTTGTCATTGCCCTAACGCAATCGAAATCCTCAATACATACAATAGTATTACAGCCAGACTCGGGAAGACCTAACATTTGTACAGGCACCTTGTGTCGTGTTGTTCCGGGGAACAGTTGCCTGACGTCTGCCTGGGGCCACCACTCTGCTTCTTACTGCCTGTTGTGATGCTACGCCTCCCTCCCCCTGTGCACTGCTGTCCTCGCTCTGCATATCCTCCTGCCAGGTTGGGTCATTTACTGGATCATCCACCACGTCGTCTTCCTCTTCCGCACCCTGCTCCTCCTCCTGACTTCCTGACAATTGTGTCTCATCATCGTCCACCCCTTGTTGAGACACGTTGCCAACTTCGTGAGAACGTGGCTGCTCAAATATTTCGGCATCTGTACATACAATCTCGTCATGGCCTACTTCAACAGGAGCTGGCGAGAGGCCAGAATTTGTGAATGGAAACGTGAACGAACAGCTCTTCCGAGTGTCCAAGTGTGGGATCAGTAATGTCCGTGGACGTGTACTCGGCCTGGTGGTAGGAAGGAGGATCAGGTTCTGAAATGTGCGGTGCAGTATCACGGCTACTGACACTTGACCGTGTGGAAGACAGAGTGTTTGTGGTGGTGCCAATCTGACTGGAAGCATTATCCGCTATCCAACTAACAACCTGTTGACACTGGTCTTGGTTCAAGAGCGGTGTACTGCTGCGGTCCCCAAGAATTTGGGACAGGATGTGCGAGCGACTAGATGTGGCCCTTTGTTGTGGCGAAATTAGAGCTTGCACACAACCTCGGTCTCTGCCTGCACCACCATCACGTCCACTTCCTTGTTCGTTGACAACGCCCTTGCGCATTTTGCAATGCTGTGCTGATGTGTATTCACTAGACTTGTGCGTTATATCCAAGTTTTTGCAAAACTCACACAAATGCAGCGGAAAGCTGCCACCAACAGGCACACACGTGCGTTTTTTAAATGCAAGCACGGAGGCACTAAGAACCTAACAGGTCTCTATCCAGGGACAACGTGGAGCCTCCCAATTTTTGGCTGCCCTGCCTAAGGGCTATACTACAATAGACCCACTTCCTTACAAGGGGCACTTCAGGTTTACAGGCCATCATGCACGTCTCTATCCAGGGACAACGTGGAGCCTCCCAATTTTTGGCTGCCCTGCCTAAGGGCTATACTACAATAGACCCACTTCCTTACAATGGGCACTTCAGGTTTACAGGCCATCATGCACGTCTCTATCCAGGGACAACGTGGAGCCTCCCAATTTTTGGCTGCCCTGCCTAAGGGCTATACTACAATAGACCCACTTCCTTACAATGGGCACTTCAGGTTTACAGGCCATCATGCACGTCTCTATCCAGGGACAATGTGGAGCCTCCCAATTTTTGGCTGCCCTGCCTAAGGGCTATACTATAATACACCCACTTCCTTACAATGGGCACTTCAGGTTTACAGGCCCTCATGCACGTCTCTATCCAGGGACAACGTGGAGCCTCCCAATTTTTGGCTGCCCTGCCTAAGGGCTATACTACAATAGACCCACTTCCTTACAATGGGCACTTCAGGTTTACAGGCCCTCATGCACGTCTCTATCCAGGGACAATGTGGAGCCTCCCAATTTTTGGCTGCCCTGCCTAGGGGCTATACTATAATACACCCACTTCCTGACAATGGACACTTAATGTTTTGAGGCCCTCATGCACGTCTGTATGCAGGGGCATTGGTGAACCTCACAATTTTGGACTGCCCTGGCAAAGGAAAATACTACAAAGACTCACTTCCTCAAAATGGGCACATTAGACTCAAGAGGCCTTCATGTACGTCTCTTCTCAGGGACATCGGAGTGCCACACAATGTTTTCACGTAAAATCTTTCATGTATTAATCTCAAAAAGTAACATACACCAGCTCTATCTCACTATTGGGTATGTGCCCTTAACATTTCCGCCATGAAAAATCATTTTGGGGTCATTTTGGAAGGTTTTCTGGTGAGTCCGTAAAAATGGCGTAAAACGCGGACAAAATTGTTCACAGCTGTGACTTTTCAGTGATAAATGCTTCAAGGGGTCTTTCCCATGCTGTTGCCATGTCATTTGAGCACTCTTCTGAGACTTTTGTGCCATTTTTAGGGTTTCTCCATGCTGCCGGGCGGTCATTTCACAAAAATACTCGGGTCTCCCATAGGATAACATTGGGCTCGTTGCTCGGCCCGAGTACACGAGTATCTTGGGAGGCTCGGCCCAAGCTTTGAGCACCCGAGCTTTTTAGTACTCGCTCATCTCTAGTAATAATATATATGCACTGGAAGCTGTTTATGCACAGGACCAGATGTGGTGCAACACTCTCCTGTGACTTTACAGAAGTTAATATAAATAGTATGCACAGTATGGATAGGGATGGACCTGCAGAACAATACCCGTATTCTGCTAGTATGCGCTCAAGGCATATGCAGGCATACTGCTCCTATATCAGGTTGTAATAGGGTATAGCCAGTTAACCACTGTTCCCTTAGTGGCACAACCCCAATATCTCTGGAGCCCAGCCTAGCCGGCTTCTGACACTAACTGGGTCTAGATGTGACCGTGACACCTCATTCTAACCTGCCCCCTGGCTCTCCGGTAGGACTTTGCCGCGTATCCCCACCTAAAGTAGCTGTGTGTTGCTCCATGCACTAAGACGAGTGCGCACCTCCATGTGGACGTTAGGGCTTTTTATCACCTCTGTACCGCCCACAAGATGAAGAAACCACGTTCAGCCAACTCCTTTGGCCAACGAGAGCCTTACACGTCACTGATGACGTCACCATGGCCATGGCCAATAGAAACTTGTCACATCACTGATGATGTTACTGTGGCCAATAGGAACTTGCCACACCACTGATAATATCAGTGCGGCTACTAGAAGTGTGCCACATCACTATCACTAACATGCTCAGATAGGAGTCCCACACATGCTCAGTAGGCTCTTTTCGACACTTAGGGGCACTTTGCACGCTGCACCATCGCTAGCGATCTCGTTAGCGATGTGAAATGCTAGATCACAAGTGTGCACATAAGTAATTTTACGCATGTGTGATCTCAAAAGATCGCACTTGTGATCTAGCATTTCACATTGCTAACGAGATCGCTAGCGATGTTGCAGCGTGCAAAGTACCCCTTAGACCTAGCATACAGCTACATGGCAAAGTGTATGCAAGTGTGTATCAGAGCCTTCTTCAACAACACATGGTTCTTTACTTGCATTCATCACTTAATCAGCCAGCAATTTTCATGAAGGACAATGCCCCCTGTCAAACAGCAAAATGGGTAAAGCAGTTCCTTTAAACAGAAAACATTGAAACAATGAAATGGCCAGCCCAGAGTCCTGATATAAACCCAGTAGAAAACCTCTGAAAAATCCTTGGTGACAAAGTTACGGCCAAGAAACCTACAATAGTCAAAGAACTGTGGAAGAGACTGGAAGAAGAGTGGACCAAAATCACATCAGAGCAGTGTGAGAGACTAGTAAATTGCTGTGGCCGCAGATGTGCTTAAGTCATTCAAAGCAAAGACCTGTACACTCCCTACTAGTGATGAGCGAGTACTAAAAAGCTCGGGTGCTCGAGGCTCGGGCGGAGCATCCCAAGATACTCGTGTACTCGGCCTGAGCACCGAGCCCAATGTTATCCTATGGGAGACCCGAGTATTTTTATGAAATGACCCCCGGCAGCATGTACAAACCCTAAAAATGTCACAAAAGTCTCAGAAGAGTGCTCAAATGACATGGCAACAGCATGGGGAAGACCCCTTGAAGCATTTATCACTCAAAAGTCACAGCTGTGAACAATTTTGTCCGCGTTTTACGCCATTTTTACGGACACACCAGAAAACCTTCAAAAATGACACCAAAATGAATTTTCATGGCAGAAATGTTAAGGGCACATACCCAATAGTGAGATAGAGCTGGTGTATGTTACTTTTTGAGATTAATACATGAAAGATTTTACGTAAAACATTGTGTGGCACTCCGATGTCCCTGAGAAGAGACGTACATGAAGGCCTCTTGAGTCTTATGTGCCCATTTTGAGGAAGTGAGTCTTTGTAGTATTTTCCTTTGCCAGGGCAGTCCAAAATTGGGAGGTTCACCAATGCCCCTGCATACAGACGTGCATGAGGGCCTGTAAACCTGAAGTGCCCATTGTACGGAAGTGGGTCTATTGTAGTATAGCCCTTTGGCAGGGCAGCCAAAAATTGGGAGGCTCCACGTTGTCCCTGGATAGAGACGTGCATGAGGGCCTGTAAACCTCAAGTGTCCATTGTCAGGAAGTGGGTCTATTGTAGTATAGCCCTTAGACAGGGCAGCCAAAAATTGGGAGGCTCCACGTTGTCCCTGGATAGAGACATGCATGAGGGCCTGTAAACCTGAAGTGTCCATTGTCAGGAAGTGGGTCTATTGTAGTATAGCCCTTAGGCAGGGCAGCCAAAAATTGGGAGGCTCCACGTTGTCCCTGGATAGAGACGTGCATGAGGGCCTGTAAACCTGAAGTGCCCATTGTAAGGAAGTGGGTCTATTGTAGTATAGCCCTTTGGCAGGGCAGCCAAAAATTGGGAGGCTCCACGTTGTCCCTGGATAGAGAAGTGCATGAGGGCCTGTAAACCTGAAGTGTCCATTGTCAGGAAGTGGGTCTATTGTAGTATAGCCCTTAGACAGGGCAGCCAAAAATTGGGAGGCTCCACGTTGTCCCTGGATAGAGACGTGCATGAGGGCCTGTAAACCTGAAGTGCCCATTGTAAGGAAGTGGGTCTATTGTAGTATAGCCCTTTGGCAGGGCAGCCAAAAATTGGGAGGCTCCACGTTGTCCCTGGATAGAGACGTGCATGAGGGCCTGTAAACCTGAAGTGTCCATTGTCAGGAAGTGGGTCTATTGTAGTATAGCCCTTAGGCAGGGCAGCCAAAAATTGGGAGGCTCCACATTGTCCCTGGATAGAGACGTGCATGATGGCCTGTAAACCTGAAGTGTCCATTGTCAGGAAGTGGGTCTATTGTAGTATAGCCCTTAGACAGGGCAGCCAAAAATTGGGAGGCTCCACGTTGTCCCTGGATAGAGACGTGCATGAGGGCCTGTAAACCTGAAGTGCCCATTGTAAGGAAGTGGGTCTATTGTAGTATAGCCCTTTGGCAGGGCAGCCAAAAATTGGGAGGCTCCGCGTTGTCCCTGGATAGAGACGTGCATGAGGGCCTCTAAACCTGAAGTGTCCATTGTCAGGAAGTGGGTCTATTGTAGTATAGCCCTAAGGCAGGGCAGCCAAAAATTGGGAGGCTCCACATTGTACCTGGATAGAGACGTGCATGAGGGCCTCAAAACTTTGTTCCCATTGCAAAGGAGCGGGTCTCCTGTCATTGTAATGTCCATTCTGAAAGAATGGGCGAAAAAATGTACCCATTGGGTATACCTGAAACAACGGCCTAACTATTGTAACGGTCATCATGGTGGCGCATGAGGAGTAGGAGGAGCAGTCCAGCGATTATCCAAAGTCCAGAAGTGTGTACCCATGGGTGAGTGGAGGTACATGGCAAATTCCCGTTACAAACTTTAAATTCCGCTCTCATTTGCTGGTGGTGTGGTGAAGTCTGGCCCAATCCAACCCTTGTTCATCTTGATCAGAGTCAGCCTGTCAGCATTTTCAGTTGACAGGCGGGTGCGTTTATCTGTAATGATTCCACCTGCGGCACTAAAAACACGCTCTGACAAAACGCTAGCGGCAGGGCAGGCCAGGACTTCCAAGGCGTAGAGAGCCAATTCATGCCACGTGTCCACCTTGGATACCCAATAATTTTAAGGCACAGAGGAATGTCGGAGTACAGTTGTTCGATCTGCAAGGTACTCCTTGAGCATCTGGGCAAACTTAGGATTTCTTGTGGCACTACCCCGCACCTCAGGGGCTGTTGTACGTGAGGGGCTGAGAAAACTGTCCCACATCTTAAAGACTGTTCCCCTACCTCTGGCGGATTGGACTTGTGCCCCTCTCGGCGGTACGCCTTGGTTGTCCACTGATTCCTGACCTATGCCGCTAGCGTTTTGTGAGGGGAATGATTTGCCTACTTCCGTGACTATGGCCTTCCGGAACTGCTGCATTTTGGTTGACCTCTCCGCCTCGGGAATAAGAGACATAAAGTTCTCCTTGTAGCGTGGGTCTAACAGTGTTACCAACCAGTAATGATTGTCGGCCAAGATGTTCTTAACGCGAGGGTCACGAGACAGGCAGCTTACCATAAAGTCAGCCATGTGCGCCAGACTCTTAACAGCCAGTACTTCAGTATCCTGACCAACACGATGACTGAACATGCTGTCCTCCTCCTCCTCCTCCTCCTCCTCCTCATCTACCCTGTCCTCTGGCCAGCCACGCTGAACCGAGGATATGACTGGTTTGCATGTCATATCCTCAATTTGGCCGGAGAGTTGCTCCAAGTCTTCATCCTCCTCCTCGTCATAGCCCTCCACTGCACGTTGTGATGAGACGAGGCTGGGCTGTGTGTTATCACCCACACCCACTACTGTTTCTTGCTGCAACTCATCGCGCTCCGCCTGCAATGCATCATGTTTGTTTTTGAGCAGAGACCGTTTTAGAAGGCAGAGAAGCGGTATGGTGATGCTAATAATGGCGTCATCACCACTCACCATCTTGGTGGAGTCCTTAAAGTTTTGGAGGATGGTACATAGGTCGGACATCCATCTCCACTCCTCAGGTGTTATGTGTGGAGTTTGACCCATTTCCCGACGGCTTAGGTGATGCAGGTACTCAACAACTGCCCTCTTCTGCTCACATATCCTGACCAACATGTGCAGAGTTGAATTCCAACGCGTGGGGACATCACACACCAGTCTGTGAGCCGGAAGATGCAAACGGCGCTGAAAGCCGGCAAGGCCGGCTGAAGCAGTAGGTGACTTTCGAAAATGTGCAGACAGGCGGCGAACTTTTACCAGCAGATCAGACAGCTCTGGGTATGACTTTAGAAACCGCTGAACCACGAGGTTGAGCACATGGGCCATGCATGGAACATGTGTCAGCTGGCCTCGCCTCAAAGCCGCCACCAGGTTCCGGCCATTGTCACACACGATTTTTCCTGGCTTTAGGTTCAGAGGTGTGAGCCAGTGATCTGCCTGCTGTTTCAGAGCTGTCCACACCTCTTCTGCATTGTGGGGTTTGTCACCTATGCAGATTAGCTTCAGCACAGCCTGTTGCCGCTTCGCCGAGGCAGTGCTGTAGTGCTTCCAGCTTGGGACTGGTGTGGAGGGTAAAGTGGATGAGGATGCGCAGGAGGAGGAGGAGGCTGAAGAGCATGACATTCCGGAGCTGTAGAGTGTGGGTGAAACCCTGACTGAGGTAGGGCCTGCAAACCTTGGTGTGGGAAGGACGTGTTCCGTCCCTCGCTCAGACTGGGTCCCAGCTTCCACAATATTAACCCAGTGTGCCGTCAACGAGATGTAGCGGCCTTGCCCACAAGCACTTGTCCACGTGTCTGTGGTTAGGTGGACTTTGGGTGAAACAGCGTTATTCTGGGCACGTGTGATGTTTTGTGACACGTGGTTATGCAACGCGGGGACGGCACACCGGGAGAAATAGTGGCGGCTGGGGACCGAGTAACGTGGGACAGCTGCCGCCATCAGGTCGCGGAATGCTTCTGTCTCCACCAGCCTAAAAGGCAACATTTCCAGCGCAAGCAGTCGCGAAATGTTAGCATTTAGAACTGTAGCATGTGGGGTGTTGGCAGTGTATTTGCGCCTGCGTTCAAAGGTTTGCTGAATGGATAACTGAACGCTGCGCTGGGACAAGGACGTGCTTGATGATGGTGTTATTTCTGCGTAGGCAACAGCAGGTGCAGGACCGGAGGAGGCTTGTTCGCAGGCAGCATGGACAGGGGATTGGCTCGCATGCACAACAAGCGAAGACGTAGCAGTGACATCAGCAAGCACTGCTCCTCGACTCTGTTGTACTTCCCACAAAGTCGGGTGCTTGGCTGACATGTGCCAGATCATGCTGGTGGTGGTCAGGCTGCTAGTTTTGGTACCCCTGCTGATGCTGGCACGGCAGGTGTTGCAAATGGCCTTTTTAGGATCATCTGGAGCCAACTTAAAAAACTGCCAGACTCGGGAAGACCTAACATTTGTACAGGCACCTTGTGACGTGTTGTTGTACCGGGGAACAGTTGCCTGACTTCTGCCTGGAGCCACCACCCTGCTTCTTACTGCCTGTTGGGATGCTACGCCTCCCTCCCCCTGTGCACTGCTGTCCTCACTCTGCATATCCTCCTGCCAGGTTGGGTCAGTTACTGGATCATCCACCACGTCGTCTTCCTCTTCCGCACCCTGCTCCTCCTCCTGACTTCCTGACAATTGTGTCTCATCATTGTCCACCCCTTGTTGAGACACGTTGCCAACTTCGTGAGAACGTGGCTGCTCAAATATTTGGGCATCTGTACATACGATCTCCTCATGACCCACTTCAACAATGTGCGAAGGGAAACGTGAACAGCTCTTCTGAGTGTCCAAGTGTGGGATCAGTAATGTCCGAGGACGTGTACTCAACCTTGTGGTAGGAAGGAGGATCAGGTTCTGAAATGTGCGGTGCACTATCACGGCTACTGACACTTGACCGTGTGGAAGACAGAGTGTTTGTGGTGGTGCCAATCTGACTGGAAGCATTATCCGCTATCCAACTAACAACCTGTTGACACTGGTCTTGGTTCAAGAATAGAGTTGAGCGCGGTTCGCGGTTCGAGGTTCTCCAGTTCTAGGCTCGAGTGATTTTGGGGCCTGTTCTAGATCGAACTAGAACTCGAGCTTTTTGCAAAAGCTCGATAGTTCTAGAAACGTTCGAGAACGGTTCTAGCAGCAAAAAACAGCTAATTCCCAGCTGGCTTTCCGCTGTAATAGTGTAAGTCACTCTGTGACTCACACTATTATGACATTTCAGTGTATAGTGTGCGTGAACAGCGCCTTCAGATCACTGCTGTTTGTATAATGGCCATTTTTTTTTTTTTTTCCTTGTCTTCCTTCCCTAAGTGCGCGCGTCTTGTGGGGCGGGCCAGCATGTCAGCCAATCCCAGACACACACACAGCTAAGTGGACTTTTAGCCAGAGAAGCAACGGCATGTGTGACAGGATGTCCATGTCACATGTCCCTGCATTATAAAACCGGACATTTTCCTCTAGGACGCCATTATCTCTTCTGCGTCCTTGGTGTCAGACATCACTTGGGCAGCTCCGTCCTGAGTCCTATCGCTGATACAGCTGTATGCGCTCCATACACAGCGCTGGACAGCATAGGGATAGCAATTTCCATCAGTCCTTTTAAGGGCTCGTACCGGCAGGGTCAGAGCCATAGGTGACAGGTCCTGAAAACAGCGACAGCGTCTGTGTAGCAAAGGTCAGGGATTTCCTCCCTGCATTTCCCCATTAGGAAGGAATAGAAAGGCAGGCTTCCTTTCCTCTACCCAGAGCCCCACAATCCAGGCACTGTGCCCTCCTGTCCTCTGCACACTCCAACTCATTATAACTAAGACATTATACTAGCAAACACTCAGTGTACCTAGTGGCATCCTAAACGTGGCTATTGGACTTTGCTATAGTCCCACTAGTGTAAAAGACATTTGCAGCACCTCTGCCTGCATTGCACACTCCAACTCATTATAACTAAGCCATTATACTAGCAAACACTCAGTGTACCTAGTGGCATCCTAAACGTGGCTATTGGACTGTTGTCTAGTCACACTAGTGCAAAGACATTTGCAGCACCTCTGCCTGCATTGCACACTACAACTCATTATAACTAAGCCATTATACTAGCAAACACTCAGTGTACCTAGTGGCATCCTAAACGTGGCTATTGGACTGTTGTCTAGTCACACTAGTGCAAAGACATTTGCAGCACCTCTACCTGCATTGCACACTCCAACTCATTATAACTAAGCCATTATACTAGCAAACACTCAGTGTACCTAGTGGCATCCTAAACGTGGCTATTGGACTGTTGTCTAGTCACACTAGTGCAAAGACATTTGCAGCACCTCTACCTGCATTGCACACTCCAACTCATTATAACTAAGCCATTATACTAGCAAACACTCAGTGTACCTAGTGGCATCCTAAACGTGGCTATTGGACTGTTGTCTAGTCACACTAGTGCAAAGACATTTGCAGCACCTCTGCCTGCATTGCACACTCCAACTCATTATAACTAAGCCATTATACTAGCAAACACTCAGTGTACCTAGTGGCATCCTAAACGTGGCTATTGGACTGTTGTCTAGTCACACTAGTGCAAAGACATTTGCAGCACCTCTACCTGCATTGCACACTCCAACTCATTATAACTAAGCCATTATACTAGAAATTTTTGCTGCAAGTTTAAGGGCCGTAGTTGCATTGTCAGGGATATTTATTCTTTATTATTCTGCTGTTAATAAAGCTAGACCACCACTGCAATCTACACCACCTCTCAATTTTTACTACCACATTTTCAGTGCACAATCTTGTCACAATCAACATGAGTGGCAAAATAACAGATGCTGGTGGAAAGGGGAAGAGGCATGGTGGAAAAGGCAAAAAAGGTTTTGTCCGTGGGGAAGGTGGCAAAGCTCCATTATCATCTGCTGAAGATAGACCATCTACCAGCAAAAGTAAGATGTCTACTACTTACCGTGGACAATCCGATGTGCTCCCTTTTTTACGTACACGAACAACAGGAACAAAGGTAGATGATGGCTAAAAAAGGAAAATGCTTGAATGGATCTCAAGTGGTCCAACAAGTGCCCTCTCAGCCTCTTCAAGTACCGCATCCAAAAAACACCAGTCCTCTGAGTTGTCATCCCAATCAAACTTGCTTTCTCCCAGCTCTGAAGTCTCCATCAGCCCTGCACAGTATGGTGGAACTGAGATGGCTGAGTCTGCAGAGCTGTTCAGTCACACTATAGCCTGGGAATCAGAGGTCTGCTCCCAAGCTACAGTGAGTACAGAACAGGAAATGGTCTGCAGTGATGCCCAGAACCTTTGTGACTCTGATTCAGGCCGTGAGGACCAAGTTTCTGAGCATAATGTTGACCCTTTGTCACAAATTGTAACACCTGTGGTTATAGACAATGAGGAACATACTGATGAAGATGAGACGCAGATACCTGATTGTGATGACAACTTAAATATTCGGTCAGGGCAAGAAGAGGCTCGGTCTGAGGGGGAGGGGAGTGCAAACACAACAATTGATGATGAAGTTCTAGATCCCACCTACTGTCAACCCACAGTCAGGCACTCGAGGAGGTCAACAGAGGTGGTGGAGGAGGATGCAACTGATGACGAAGTTACCTTGCGCCTTCCTGGACACAGTCGGGGTACTGGTAGCACGTCTACAACTGCATCCTCAGCCACCACTCTGCCTCTGAGCATTATTCGGGGTGGATCAGCAGGTCGCATGGCCTCTAAGCCTTGCCTAGTCTGGTCCTTTTTTGACATAGAAAAAGATCGCCCAAATTATGTGATCTGTAAAATTTGTCATGGTTCTCTTAGTAGAGGTCAAAACCTCAGCAGTTTGACAACTTCTTCCATGAATCGTCACATGAATAAATATCATATGGCCCGGTGGGAAGCTCACCGTGCTGCAATGCGGCCTAGCAGAGCGAACCATCCACCGCCTGCCCCTTCCAGTGCATCCGCGCGCTCGTCATCTTCTAGGACTGTGGGGACAGCTGTCACACCTGTTTTTCCACCCACAACTTCCACCACTGTAACCGCAACAGGCAGTTTGCTTGGTAGGTTGTCAGTTGGTTTGGAAGGGGAAACAAGTGAGTGTGTACAGCTCTCTCAGACATCGATAGCACCAACGTTGGATGAAGGCAACATCATGTCTCCGCCAGCACTTTCCTCACAAACCTGCATTTTTCCAGGGGCACCCTACTCAACACCGTCTACACACAGCAGCCAGATCTCTGTCCCTCAGATTTGGTCAAATAAAAGGCCACTTCCTACGACCCATGACAAAGCGAACAGGTTGACTCTATCCCTCTGTAAGCTGTTGGCTACCGAAATGCTGCTTTTCCGCCTAGTGGACACACAGGATTTTAGAGACCTTATGTCTGTTGCTGTGCCCCAGTACCAGAAGCCTAGTCGCCACTACTTCTCTAAGAAAGGTGTGCCCGCGCTACACCAGCATGTCGCACACAACATCACTGCTTCCTTGAGAAACTCTGTGTGTGAACGGTTGCATTTCACCACCGATACTTGGACCAGTAAGCATGGAAAGGGACGTTACATGTTGCTGACTGGGCACTGGGTAACTATGGTGATAGATGGTGAAGGGTCTGCTGCACAAGTCTTGCCGTCCCCACGACTTGTGTGTCAATCCTCTGTCTGTCCAAGTTCCGCCACTGCTTCTGCATCCTCCACCTCATCTGGGTCCTCCACCTCCGCCCCAAGCCTGCCTGGTCAGGCCACCAGCGTTCTCACAGCGCAAAAGGAATCACGCACCCCTCATTACTATGCTGGCAGCAGAGCGCAACGGCATCAGGCGGTCTTTAGCTTGACATGTCTTGGAAATAAGAGTCACACAGCTGAGGAGTTGTGGTCAGCTCTGCGGTCCGAGTTTAATAAATGGTTGTCTCCACTCAACCTGCAGCCTGGTAAGGCCGTGTGCGACAATGCTGCAAACCTGGGTGCGGCTCTTCGCCTGGGCAAGGTGACACACGTACCTTGTATGGCTCACGTGTTGAACCTTGTCGTCCAGCAATTTTTAACACACTATCCCGGCCTAGATGGCCTTCTGAACAGGGCACGAAAACTGTCTGCTCACTTCCGCCGTTCAAGCGCCGCAGCTGAGCGACTTGCATCGCTCCAGAAGTCTTTCGGCCTGCCGGTTCATCGCCTGAAATGCGATGTGGCGACACGCTGGAATTCAACTCTCCACATGTTACAGCGACTGTGGCAGCACCGCCGAGCCCTGGTGCAATACGTCATGACGTATAGCCTGGGCCAACGAGATGCAGAGGTGGGTCAGATCACCCTGATGGAGTGGTCTCAGATCAAGGACCTATGCACCCTTCTGCAGAGTTTCGACATGGCGACGAATATGTTTAGCGCTGACAATGCCATTATCAGCATGACGATTCCAGTCATTTACATGCTGGAGCACACGCTAAACACTATTCGGAGTCAGGGGGTGGGACAACAGGAAGGGGATGAACTACAGGAGGATTCATATGCGCAAGACACAACAACATCACCAAGGTCCAGACGTTCATCATCACCAAGGTGGCAGGCATGGGACCATGGGGGACAGGGATCAACAAGGGCGCATGGTAGCAGGCGAGATGTTGGGGAAGGTGCAGGAGAACATGAAGAAATGGAGGACGAACTGTCCATGGACATGGAAGACTCAGCGGATGAGGGAGACCTTGGTCAAATTTCAGTTGAAAGAGGTTGGGGGGAGATGTCAGAGGAAGAAAGAACGGTTAGCACCTCTATGCCACAAACACAGCGTGGACTTGGTCCGCATGGCTGCGCAAGACACATGAGTGCCTTCTTGTTGCACTACCTCCAACATGACCCTCGTATTGTCAAAATTAGAAGTGATGATGACTACTGGATTGCCACACTATTAGATCCGCGGTACAAGTCCAAATTTTGTGACATAATTCCAGCCATAGAAAGGGACGCACGTATGCAGGAGTATCAGCAGAAGCTGTTACTCGATCTTAGCTCGGCTTTTCCACCAAACAACCGTGCAGGTGCAGGGAGTGATTCACCCAGTTGTAACTTGCCAAACATGGGACGGTCTCGTCATCTTCAACAGTCTACCCGTACCAGTAGGACCGTATCTGGTGCTGGTAACAGCAATTTTATGGAATCTTTTCATAATTTTTTTAGACCCTCTTTTGCAAGGCCACCAGAGACAACAAGTCTGACACATAGTCAACGACTAGAGAGGATGATACAGGAGTATCTCCAAATGAACATCAATGCCATGACTTTGCAAATGGTGCCTTGCTCCTTTTGGGCTTCAAATCTAGAAAAATGGCCAGAGCTATCCAGTTACGCCTTGGAGATTTTGTCGTGTCCAGCTGCCAGCGTTGTCTCTGAACGTGTCTTCAGTGCTGCTGGGTGTGTGCTGACAGATAAGCGCACGCGTCTGTCCAGTGACAATGTGGACAGACTGACGTTCATCAAAATGAACAAGTCATGGATCCAGAAGGAATTTACTACCCCTGTGTCATCCTGGGGAGAGTAAATGCTTGTAGATTTGGAATGTGCTTGATGCAAATCAAAACATCCTGTTTGCAACTAGGGCACAACTGCTGCCACTGAAGGGGTGGGTGTGTGTGGGGCCCAATTTTTGGAAAAAAGGGAGATTCCGCTTGGAGTAACCCTTGCTTACATTGTTTTTAAAAGAAGCCAAGATGAACAGAGCTGGGATCAGGAAAGACTTTGCTACCTACCCTTGTGTCATCCTGGGGATGGTTAATTATGGTGTATTTTTGAATGTGCTTGATGCAAATCTAGCTGTGAATTGTACAGCTGGGGCACAATTGCTGCCACTGAAGGGGTGGGTGTGTGTGGGGCCCAATTTTTGGAAAAAAGGGAGACTCCGCTTGGAGTAACCCTTGCTTGCTGTGTTTTTAAAAGAAGCCAAGATGAACAGAGCTGGGATCAGGAAAGACTTTGCTACCTACCCTGGTGTCATCCTGGGGACAGATAAGAATGGCGTATTTTTGCATGTGCTTGATGCAAATCTAGCTGTGAATTGTACAACTGGGGCACAACTGCTGCCACTGAAGGGGTAGGTGTGTGTGGGGCCCAATTTTTGGAAAAAAAGGGAGACTACGCTTGGAGTCACCTTGCGGTGTTTTACATGATTTTAGAAGGGCGTGCCATGCCTATATCTGTGTGTCCTCCTCTTTTTCCTTGTCCAGCTGTTTTGTTTTCGCATGAGTATATGTCCTTGTCACTTTCCCATGTGTTTGTGTTGTGTTGTGAGTTGTTTGTCACCTTTTGGACACCTTTGAGGGTGTTTTCTAGGTGTTTTTATGTGTTTGTGATTGCCTGCCATTGTTTCCTATGCAGTTCGAGTTCGGTTCGTCGAACGTTCGACGAGCCGAACTCGAACGGGACCTCCGTTCGGCGAACCGACCACGAGCCGAACCGGGGCCGGTTCGCTCATCTCTATTCAAGAGCGGTGTACTGCTGCGGTCTCCAAGAATTTGGGACAGGACGTGCGAGCGACTAGATGTGGCCCTTTGTTGTGGCGAAATTAGAGCTTGCCCACGACCTCGGCCTCTGCCTGCACCACCATCACGTCCACTTCCTTGTTGCTTGCCAACGCCCTTGCGCATTTTGCAATGCTGTGCTGACGTGTATTCACTAGACTTGTGCGTTATATCCAAGTTTGTGCAAATCGTGCACCTGTACGCTGCCACCGACAGGCACACACGTGCGGTTTTTAAATGCAAACACGGACGCACTAAGACCCTAACAGGTTTTTAGGAGCGACATTTACTGAGAAGTCTGACACTATCAGACACTGCTGACTGACGTGTATTATACACTAGACTTGTGCGTTATATAATAGTTTGTGCAAATCGTGCACCTGTACGCTGCCACCGACAGGCACACACGTGCGGTTTTTAAATGCAAGCACGGACGCACTAAGAACCTAACAGGTTTTTAGGAGCGACAATTACTGAGAAGTCTGACACTATCAGACACTGCTGACTGACGTGTATTATACACTAGACTTGTGCGTTATATAATAGTTTGTGCAAATCGTGCACCTGTACGCTGCCACCGACAAGCACACGCGTGTGGTTTTTAAATGCAAGCACGGACGCACTAAGAACCTAACAGGTTTTTAGGAGCGACAATTACTGAGACGTCTGACACTATTAGACACTGCTGACTGACGTGTATTATACACTAGACTTGTGCGTTATATAATAGTTTGTGCAAATCGTGCACCTGTACGCTGCCACCGACAGGCACACACGTGCGGTTTTTAAATGCAAGCACGGACGCACCAAGAACCTAACAGGTTTTTAGGAGCGACAATTACTGAGAAGTCTGACACTATCAGACACTGCTGACTGACGTGTATTATACACTAGACTTGTGCGTTATATAATAGTTTGTGCAAATCGTGCACCTGTACGCTGCCACCGACAAGCACACGCGTGTGGTTTTTAAATGCAAGCACGGACGCACTAAGAACCTAACAGGTTTTTAGGAGCGACAATTACTGAGATGTCTGACACTATTAGACACTGCTGACTGACGTGTATTATACACTAGACTTGTGCGTTATATAATAGTTTGTGCAAATCGTGCACCTGTACGCTGCCACCGACAGGCACACACGTGCGGTTTTTAAATGCAAGCACGGACGCACCAAGAACCTAACAGGTTTTTAGGAGCGACAATTACTGAGAAGTCTGACACTATCAGACACTGCTGACTGACGTGTATTATACACTAGACTTGTGCGTTATATAATAGTTTGTGCAAATCGTGCACCTGTACGCTGCCACCGACAGGCACACACGTGCGGTTTTTAAATGCAAACACGGACGAACTAAGAACCTAACAGGTTTTTAGGAGCGACAATTACTGAGAAGTCTGACACTATCTGGACTGTTTTAGACTGTGTACACCAGCCCCAGATATGATGAAGGCTGGTATACGGTCACCACTAGGAATGGCTATATACCCTGCCTGCCTGCCTGCCTGTATACTGCTACAATAGTCCTGACAAGGACTCTTCTGGTCACTAGCCTGTATTCCGACCCTGCTATACCCTGCCTGTATACAGCAACAATAGTCCTGAGAAGGACTCTGCTACTGTACTCCAACCTGGCTATACCCTGCCTGCCTGTATACAAGTATAATAGTCCTGAGAAGGACTTCTGGTCACACTATTTGCAGCCCTGATACGGAAATAGCTATAAAGGGCTGCAAACCTTTCCCTGAAGCAGGAACACTCTCCCTGCACTCACTGTCTGGATGGCTGTGTGCAGAGCACAGCGCGCCCGCCGGTATAAAGGCTCGGTCACGCTGTGCAGGCCGGCCAATCACTGCAATTCCCCAACTAACAGGGCTGTGGCATTGCAGTGGTCTGCCAGCCAATCCCTGCATGAGGGCTGGCTCTCAAAAGAGCGCCAACATGCAGGGATGAAGACCACGAGTACAGCATGAGTATCGTGAGATTACTCGGTCCCCGCCGAGTAGCCCGAGTACAGTGATACTCGTGCGAGTACCGAGTAGTAACAAGCATACTCGCTCATCACTACTCCCTACTGATTGGTGACTGTTGTTACCTTCAGAAAATGTATTGATCTTTCTCTGTGCTACAGTCATTGCTGTTCTCTAATTATGATCATCACATTTTGGGAAAAATAAAGGTTTTATATTGAAAATGTTTAGATCTTTGTAAAACACTGTTCTAGTGACATGGTGTATCTCTTACAAAAAACCTTTAAATGTTGATCAATGTAAATTACGTTATTTCTGAAACAAGCAAGTGATCATACAATGTTCCCTAATTTTGATCTCCAGTATATATATATAAGATATCACAAATTTATTAAGAATTTTGCTCATGCCAGCCAGGATTTTGCCAAAAGTACACTGTTGATTATACATATAAAAAGTACTGTTTCATGCAAAGATGTAGCAGTGGAAAAATGTAAATGACTCTTTTTAAGAATAGTGTTTTTGAACTATTTTTTATAATTGATAGTACCCAAAAAGCATGCATTTATCTCTCACAAATTTATTAAACTAATTGGCAGCTTAAATAATCATTCTTACATAAAAGATGTCATATTTATTGTTGTTTCACAATTCCCCAAGGAGATTTATTTTATGATTATTACTTCAGTGTTAATTTTTCCATGCATATCACAATACTTTGCAGACATTTCGCACATATGGAAGGTGTAATGGCTAATTTAAAGATATGCAAATACTGCCAATATTGCAATTAACTAATGTTCTTACTGTCACATCATCTAGTTTTACTAATTAAGAAATGTAAAAATATTAGGGATGCATTTAATGTCAGAGCCATTTTGTTTATTACATTACTGTGATTGGTTTAGAAGCCCAGCATGTTTATTAGCTGCAAATGAGGCGCCAAAACAGCTGTGCGGGACATCCGAATATAGCGAGGCAAATACACTATTACGTGCTATATAACAAATATCCCGAGTACCGTCCTATTCTGCAAATAGCGAATAGTATCGAATACACTCGCTTGTCACTACACTCAGCAAATCTTTTAACTGGCAGGTAAGTATATGTTGAACCTTATTCTTTTATAAACTGCTGTGATAAAATGAAAGATCAGCTTGGGTTTAACCTGTGTATACCACACATGTAAAGCTATTCTTCCTGGCCCACCATATATACTGCATTTCATTATATAGGATATATGTTGGATATCCACATAGCTGTTTTGTACATTTATGAAAAAGATACGTGCAGTAAGCTAAGCAAGATATAAAATATTTCTGAATTCTTAAAGTTTGCAACAGACAAATTAATTTCTCTCTATAGAATTATCAATGAACTGTAAAAATAAAAACCTTCAAAAGATTTTCATATATCAGGATGCTATACATGAACACATATATATGTTAAATTATTGCACATAGATACTTTATAACCAATCTAGGTTCTCTATTTCATTGTTTAAAGGTAAGTTCCATGGAAAAAAAAAATCTTTCCATATATCCTGTTTGGCAAGACACATTTGTGACCCAGAAATGACATTGCCACAGGTGATGAAGGCTTTCAAGCAGGAACAGCCAGTGCCCATAATCTGAGGTTTTGCTGTAGCATAAGACATCTTTTATGTTCTTCTACCAGCCAGAGATATAATTGGGTCTACTTATAGTAAAAGCAAGTTCAGCATTTTAGACAGCTCTACTAAGTTTATCTTCACCATGTTGAGGCAGATGAAATGACACAAAATGTGCAAGATCTGACTAAACACGCTTATAGGAAGGAAAGAGGATTTGTACAAAGAAGTGCAAACTTAGAAGAAAAAAAAATCAATTACAAGCTTAGTAGAATACTCGGATGCTCATTTCACAAAACTCTGGAACCGAGTTAAGAGTGAATTAAGGTGATATTTTAGTAGGACAAAATATTATAGAAGGGAAATGAAGATAAAGTAATTGCTCCTCTGAAATGGTTTTGTCATATTCTATGGTTTCTACAAAGATGAGAATAAAATAAACTATTTTTTCATAATAAACATCATATAGTATGAATACTTCTGCATAACTTAATAACAAAAAGGCTCAGTTTACAGTATATAAAGTTCATGTTCTTACATATTTGGGATTGATGTAACTCTGAAGAGAAGGGCATTGTGTGTAGTGTACGCTGCGTGTGTGCTAAGCTATGTGCCACAACATCTGGCTAAATTTTCTGTGTTCTGTACTCTAGTAACTCTTGTTTCTGTATTATTCAGCAAAATGAAAGAATATTAGTTACCGAAGAAAAGACTAACTTACTAAGCAAGGACCCTGAGGAGGAGACGTGATTCCTTTAAAGAGAAGCTCATACACAAATGTAGAAGGAAAGCAAAATGTTCAGGAAAAGGGAGACTGTGAGTCCACTCCAGACTTCAAAGAATCCCACACGGGTAGTCGAAGGCAAGTTTTCACAGCAGTATTACGGCCTGGCAAGCTGTAGAAAATATGTTTTTCCAGTTACATGTGGAGTGTAATACACTTATTGGTTAACTGTTACCTTCAGTGTTTTCCATCTCAGGTAGACCATACACACAATTCAGGTGACATTTGGTTGCATTTGATATAAAAAAACTTTACATGGTAACAACAATATTGTTCTCTGGAAACACGTCACAACGGACACATACACTTCAGTGGTTCTGTTTCACATTACTATACACTTCACTGGTTTTATTTCACATTACAATATCCTTCAAGTCTGTTCTGTTTCTTTTACTGGGTTCTCAACCCCCTCCAGTGTCTCCTCTCTTGCATATCCACGTCTTGTACTCCTTCACTGGGAGTCTTCTAAGGTACCTCACTACTTCTAGTAGGGTGGGCTAGAACTTCTTGCCCCAGATGTTTCAGGAGTTTCTGCACTAGAGAAATGGCTGACTCTGTACTGCATGGAATGTTGTATCTTCACTAGCACTACCAGCCTTCACTCTCTCAATAATTGGCTCCCTGACTTTCTGTCCTGACAACTCCTTGTGTTCTACAACAATACGGAAAGGGACTTTCAGGTGTCTCCTTATGACCAGTCTTTAGCCTTATTCACCAGATATCCTGAAGTCCTCACATCCAGGAGTTTGGGATTTCTGCCCAACCAACACTGGGAACACCTGACCACACTTGTCTCTCTCTGGCCCTAGCTCCAACTAACTCTAAGATGGAGTCTATCCTCCACACACAGGAACTTACTCCTCCGCTGTGGGCTACTCCATCAGTTTTACTACTTCCAAGACCTCTGTCACCTGTTTCTGTCAGCACTATCAAAAATGGCTGATAGATGTCAACATGTCCCACAAACATTAATACTGTCAACATCTTATATTCTATTGTAATTTGCATGTGTATTCTGTATGTAACCCCTTCTCATGTACAGCACCATGGAATCAATGGTGCTCAATAAATAAATAATAATAATATTATAATAATAATAATAACAACAATAATAATAATAATAATAATAATCATATACTATACACATCAATAAATATGTGAATATGCTTGCATGAATCCGACCACCTCTTCATACAGAGAAAAGATAGGTTGTGTTTCCTGCCTTAATTGTTGTATTATATATATGTATATTTATAAAAGCTGTAGTACCCGGTCGTTGCCTGGAATAGTAACTATCTCTCTTCGAGTTTCTGTCTGTCTCTGTCTGTCTGTCTCTGTGTATCTGTCTCTGTCTGAATCAGTTTCTCTCTCTGTCTCTGTATCAGTCTCTCTCTGTCTCTCTCTATCTCTGTGTCTTTATCTCTGAGTCTCTCTCTTTCTCTGTGTCTGTCTGTGTCTGTCTGTCTCTCTCTCTATCTGTCTCATTCCCTGTCTGTCTCTTTCCAGGGCTGTCTTTTTCCAGGGCTGTCTCTTTCCCCATCTGTCTCTTTCCCAGTCTATCTCTTTCCAAGTCTGTCTCTTTGCCCGTCTGTCTCTTCGCTCGTCTGTCTCTTTGCCTGGCTGTCTCTTTCCAGGGCTGTCTCTTTCCAGGGCTGTCTCCTTCCAGAGATGTCTATTTGCCTGGCTGTCTCTTTCCAGGGCTGTCTCTTTCCAGGTCTGTCTCTTTCCCCGTCTGTCTCTTTCCCCGTCTGTCTCTTTCCGCATCTGTCTCTTTCCCCTTCTGTCTCTTTCCCCTTCTGTCTCTTTCCCCTTCTTTCTCTTTCCCAGTCTGTCTCTTTCCCAGGCTGTCTTTTTGTCTGGCTGTCTCTTTGCTGGGCTGTCTCTTTGCCTGGCTGTCTCTTTCCAGGGCTGTCTCTTTTCAGGGCTGTCTCTTTCACCATCTGTCTCTTTCCAGGGCTGTCTCTTTCCAGGGCTGTCTCTTTCCAGGTCTGTGTTTTTGCCCGTCTGTCTCTTCCAGGTCTGTCTCTTTGCCCATCTGTCTCTTTGCCCGTCTGTGTCTTTGCCCGGCTGTCTCTTTCCAGGACTGTCTCTTTGCCCGGCTGTCTCTTTCCAGGGCTGTCTGTTTCCAGGGCTCTCTTTCCAGGGCTCTCTCTTTGCCCATCTGTCTCTTTCCAAGACTGTCTCTTTGCTCATCTGTCTCTTTGCCCGGCTGTCTCTTTGCCTGGCTGTCTCTTTGCCCGGCTGTCTCTTTATAGGGCTCTCTCTTTCCAGGGCTCTCTCTTTGCCCATCTGTCCCTTTCCAAGACTGTCTCTTTGCCCGTCTGTCGCTTTGTCCGTCTGTCTTTTCCACCGGTGGTCTCTTTGCCTTTGGCTGTCTCTTTCCAGGGCTGTCTCTTTCCAAGACTGTCTCTTTGCCTGGCTGTCTCTTTCCAGGGCTGTCTCTTTCCAGGGCTGTCTCTTTCCAAGACTGTCTATTTGCATAGCTGTCTCTTTCCCCGTCTGTCTCTTTGCCTGTCTGTCTGTTCCCAGGGCTGTCTCTTTCCCTGTCTGTCTCTTTCCAGGTCTGTTTCTTTGCCCGGCTGTCTCTTTCCAGGGCTCTCTCTTTGCCCATCTGTCTCTTTGCCCATCTGTCTCTTTCCAAGGCTGTCTCTTTACCTGTCTGTCTCCTTCCAAGGCTGTCTCTTTGCCCGGCTGTCTCTTTGCCCAGCTGTCTCTTTGCCTGGCTGTCTCTTTCCAGGTTTGTCTCTTTCCCTGTCTGTCTCTTTGCCCGTCTGTCTCTGTCTCTATCTCTCTGTCTCCTTCCCTGTCTGTCTCTGTCTGTGTCTCTGTCTGTCTTTTTCTGTCTCTCTCTATTCATCTCCTCACCGACATCTTATTACCTCACACATAAGCTTCTTATACTAAAGGGTGCTTTACACGCTGCGACATCGCTAGCGATCTCGTTAGCAATGTGACACACGAGATCGCAGATAAAATTTGCCGAGATCGCACATAGGTCATTTTTATAGCGCCGGTCACGTGTGTGATCTCGGCAAATCGTATGTGCGATCTGGCATGTTACATCGCTAATGAGATCGCTAGCGATGTCGCAGCGTGTAAAGCACTCTTAACAGTTTATTTTGTTCCTATAGCAACCACTGAGAGTTGCTATTAATAACCCGTAACTCCCACCTCCATTCAGATTAATGGAGGCAGGATTTTGGAGACTAAAGGGGGCTTTACACGCTGCGACATCGCTAATGCGGAGTCGTTGGGGTCACGGAATTTCTGACGCACATCTGGCCGCATTAGCGATGTTGCTGCGTGTGACACCGATGAGCGATTTTGCATCGTTGCAAAAACGTGCAAAATCGCTCATCAGTGACAAGGGGGTCCATTCTCGATTATCGTTACTGCAGCAGTAACGATGTAGTTCGTCGCTCCTGCGGCAGCACACATCGCTATGTGTGATGCCGCAGGAACGAGGAACCTCTCCTTACCTGCCTCCCGGCCACAATGCGGAAGGAAGGTGGTGGGCAGGATGTTACGTTCCGCTCAGCTCCGCCCCTCCGCTTCTATTGGGCGGCCGCTCAGTAACGTCGCTGTGACGCCGCACGGACCGCCCTCTTAGAAAGGAGGTGGTTCGCCGGTCACAGCGACATCGCCGGGCAGGTAAGTATGTGTGACAGGTCTGCGCGATGTTGTGCGGCACGGGCAGCGATTTGCCCGTGTCGCACAACAGATGGGGGCGGGTACCCACGCTAGCGATATCGGGACCGATATCGCAGCGTGTAAAGTAGCCTTAACTGTTTAGCGGGGGGTTAAATTTTCCCATCCAAACATAGTCTATGACGTTCCCTGAGTCACATGAGGTGCATGTGCAAAATTTCGTGATTGTAGATGCGACGGTGCGGATTCTTTTAGCAAACATACACACACACACACACACACACACACACACACACATACATACACACATACATACATACACACATACACTCAGCTTTATATATTACATACATATATATATTTATATTTATACAGTATATATATATATATATATAAATATATATATATACTGTATATATATATACCGGTATATATATAAAAATAAAAGTGAGCAGATCAAGAAAAATTCTAATTTGCCTGTTCCTGGGAAAATCAATTTGTAGGGAAGTTATTCTTCAGTAATTGAGTGTCCCTTATTATGCTGTGGAGTCTCTCTAGAGTCTAGGGTGCAATAAACGTAAGACAGATAAAGGAAATGCTTATACTCACCTCAAAACTCACCTCTCCAGCCCCTTTACTCTTCATCATCATGTGGCTGGTCCTTTTTGCATCTTCTTATTGCCACTGTAAGCACTGAATTCTCCTTCCTCTGGACATGAAGCTGTCATTTCATTAGGCACAGGTCAGTTCTTCCCAATTCCTTGTCATGATGTTTAAACATACTGGCCTATACCTCATGACTAAGGTCCTGGCCTAGTATGAAGCAGCCCTAAGATTCAGTGCTCGCACCACTGATTGGAGGATACAAGTGCCGAATGGTTGATAGTGAGGAGCATAGAGGTGAGTGGTAAGGTAAATATATGCAGCTTTTCTAATTCTTTAATTTTTTTTAACTCTTCTTTTTGGTCCAGCAAAATGGTGACCAGAGGCCTAAATTCTGCTTAATCTGGGTGGAAGCCAATTTTTTTAAAAAAATCCACATTTTGGCAAAAGCTAATTTTTATAATATTTGAATGGAATTCAGTTTACTCAAACATTTTCATTCTTCTCTCATTGTTACCTGGTCTTCGCCTGACAAACTATATACCCTATATCTTTACGATAGCTATTTTAGCATAACAGTGCCATATTGAGTATTCAAGTACTATGCTATGTAATTTTTTGCACTTTTTCCACATCTGCATTGCTTTTACAGGGACTATCACTGTTTAACTTCTTTAAAATAAATCTGCATAATGGGTTTTATTTCTTGTGTGTGCTGAGTAGAGATGAGCCACCCCCCTAGAGTTCGAGTTCGGTTCGGTTTGTCGAACGGTGCCCCGTTCGACGAGCCGTTCGACGAGCCGTTCGACGAACCTCTCGAACCCCATTGAAAACAATGGGAGGCAATCACAAACACATAAAAACACATTATAAATGTACACATACAGTTAATAAACATTGCCATAACACTTACCGGTGCCTGCGATGCGTCCTGCACTCTGTCTCCTGCCAATTTTCCTTCCAATAATCGCTGCGTCCTCCCGGTAACCAGCACTGATGATAGGACCTATCGTGACGTCAAAATAGCCATGTGACCAGTCACGTGTCTATTATCTCATTGGCTACAGACTGGTCACATGGCCAGATGTCATGTCCTGTCCTAGGTCCTGTCAGTGCATCACACCAGTACGCGGTGATCGTTTGTGTATCTCTGTGTACCGGTGACATGCTCTGGCACACGGACAACTGCCCGTTCCTGCATGGGGCGCTCTTTACAGAGTCAGCCCACTCGCAAGGACTGTCTGTCACAGCAAATGAATAGCGGCACCGAGAATCATGTGATCGGAGCACCGTTGCTATGGTAACCCGGCTGTCAGCGGTGAAGTCACCGCTAACAGCCGGCAGCCTGTGGTCACTCTCACTGAGTGATTTCTGCACGGGGCACCAGTGTCTTTCTCCCATGCTGTGAAGCCTGATGTAGCAGAGCTGCATGGGTTGAAGGAGAAAGTAGACAGAAGACCATGGATCGTGGAGGGATAAGAGGAAGTAATAAACATGGAGTCTCTAATGTGTCTGTGTATTTGTTTCAATTAAAGTACTTTTTCTCTGTGTGGTGTCTTTTTTTTAACCCTTTATTGGAGATTCTTAATGGCCGGGTCAAATGTGCCTGACATTAAGAATCTCTGGCTTAATACTAGGTAGTAAAAAAAAGCTAGTATTAACTCATAATTACCCAGCAAGCCACCGTCACCAGGACAGCTGGAACAGTTGGATACAGCGCCAGATGATGGCGCTTGTATGAAAGCGCCATTTTCTGGGGCGACTACAGACTGCAATTCGCAGCAGAGGCGCCCAGAAACCTTGGGCTAACCTGTGCTGCGGATTCCAATCCCCAGCTGCCTAGTTGTACCCGGCTGGGCACAAAAATGGGGCGAAGCCTACGTCGTTTTTTTTTTTTAATTATTTCATGAAATTCATGAAATAATTAAAAAAAGGCTTCTCTTTATTTTTAGTTCCCAGCCGGGTACAAATAGGCAGCTGGGGGTTGGGGGCAGCCCGTACCTGCCTGCTGTACTTGGCTAGCATACAAAAATATGGCGAAGCTTACGTCATTTTTTTTTTAGTTTTTTGGGAAAAAAAATAAAAATGCTTCCCTGGATTTTCCATTGACAGTGAAGGTAACACCAAGCAGTGGGGGTTAGCAGTCTGCAGCTACTTGGATTACCCTTATCTAGCAATACAAAAAATGCAGCGGGAGCCCATATATCTTTTTTTTATATTTATTTAAATAACTAAAAAAAAATGGGCTTCCCTGTATTTTGATTGCCTGACATGACAGTGCTGTAAAAATAAATCATTAAAAAACTGACGTAGCGCCCCACGGTATTTTTGATTCTCAGCGCTGTTAAAGCAGACAGCTACGGGTTGCCACCCCCATCTGCCTGGCGTTACCTTGGCTGGCAATCAAAACACAGACAAGCCCATTAATTTTTTTTATTTAAAAAAATAGTTAAAAAAAAAAATGACTTGGGGTCCCCCCATTTTTGATAGCCAGCTAGGGTAAAGCAGACTGCTGTAGCCTGAAAACCACAGCTGGCAGCTTTACCATGGTTGGAGATCCAATGTGGATGTCACACCAGGCTCTTTTTTATAATTATTTTACAAATAATAATAATTACAAAAAAAAGTAGGGCCCCCCCAAATTGGATCACCAGCCAACGTAAAACGGACAGCTGTGGTCTGGTATTCTCAGGGTGGGAAGGTCCATAGTTATTGGCACTTCACAGCCTAAAAATAGCAGGCCGCAGGCGCCCCAGAAGTGGCGCATCTACTAGATGCGTCAATCCTGGCGCTTCACCATAGCTCATCCCGTGCCCTGATGTAGTGGCAAACGGGATAATAAATGGAGTTGATACTAGCTGTAAGGTCACCTGACATCAAGCCCAGCAATTTGTGATGTTATGGCGTCTATCAGATACCCAACATCACAAACTGTCAGTACTAACAAAAAAAATTGACAAAAAAAAAAGTATTTCAAAAAACACTCCCCAAAACATTCCCTCTTTCACCAATTTATTGTAAGGAAAAAAAAATAGGGGGCTCCCACGACAACTTTGGACCATCTAGAATACAGGGGGAATACGCTCAGGGAATGTATCCCCCATTTTCTAGGAGTGCAGACCCTCCATGTCAGGAGTGTGGGTGCAATGAATCTGCACCCACTCTCCCCGGGTCCACAGCAGCAGATTCCATGTCGTAACTGTTGCTACTAAAGCTGCAATGCCCTGCTCATGAGGTAAGGGCATGCTTAATCAGGAGAACTATTCTACATGTCCAAATATTGGTATTTGCTGATATTATTGCTATTCCACCTACTATATGTTGGGGATAGGATCTTGGAGATGAAATACCCCTTTAAGTCCAGTTATCCAGCTGAATGAATACTAAACAACAGAGCTCGCTAATTAGATGTGTTTTCTTGTGGCGTATAACGGACTCTCATGTTTGGTAGTCGTTCAGCAGGGCAACTATAAAATCAAATACCTCCATTTGGAAATATAGTATAGCTCTCCTGATCAACTATGTTTCTTACCTCATGAGCAGGGCATTGCAGTTGCATACAGATGCATGGTTACCACCACTCACTGTGTCTGAACACAGGAGGCTGAGCTGACAACCGCTCTGTGCATGCGGCAGCGTCTATTGTGAAGGAGGGGGCCGCGACGGATCAACGCTGCACAGGTACCGTGGGACACCGGGGAACATCGTTGGGGTTATAGGGGGTGACCTGGCAGGGCCTGGGGAGGAGTTGACACATGCGACAGAAATCAGAGGAGTAGGGTGAATGTGGCCGGTGCGCTGCTGTGCGCGCAGCCATCTTGGATTTCCGGGAGGGGGTCGGGGGGGCACTTGGGCGACACCGAGGGACCGGAGGGGACCGGGGAGGAGATTTATCTCCCATCTGACATGTTTGTTCATGCCAGATGGGAGATAAATAATTTTTTACCGTCGCTGTCATTTACTGTAACGTGATCATCGGTATACGGTGTATACCTGTGATCACGTGAGCGGGGACCAGAAAAACCGGCCTGAATCATGATCTCCAGGGTCTCAGCTACCCCTGAAACCGCAGAGATTTTCTGACGCTGGGAGGCGCTATTCAGTTAATTTTGCCTGCTGTTTATAAACGGCAGATCAGAATAAGGCTACATTCACACGACCGATCCGTTTTGGCGGTCCGCAAAAAACGATCCCTTTTTTTCATGGGTGCATCCGTGTGGCATCCGTTTCCGTTCTGTATACGGTCCGTATGTCATCTGTTTGTCATCCGTGTGCCTTCCGTTTTTTTGCATACTGCAAAAAAACTGAAGGAGGGAAAATACATAAATTTACCCTGGATCCACAGCTTCAACCTACATGAGGCGGTCACATGTTCACTCCAGTGCCATTTTCTACTGCTTTTCACAGCGTAGAGCGCTCTGGTGATTTTCCTGTGCTTGTACACTTCATATCAGTCTTTTCTGTCATTATAATGGCAGAAAGACACATCATGTCCCACTCTCCTGCATTTTGTAATTTTGCACCATTTGGTGCCTTTCATGTGGCACTAAGTGGTGCTTAGCCTTGTATTTAGCCAAAAAAATAAATACATTTTTTAAAAAAATGACGTAGGGTTCCCCGTATTTAGCTAGGGTAAAGCAGACGGCTGCAGCCTGCAGACCATAGCTGGCAGCTTCACCTTGGCTGGTAATCCAAAACTGAGGGCCCCCCCCTCGCTGTTATTTTAAATGAAATAAATAATAAAAAAAAAAAAACACGTGGGGGTCCCCCCAAAATTGGATCACCAGCCAAGGTAAAGCGGACAGCTGGGGTCTGATATTCTCAGACTAGGGAGGTCCATAGTTATTGGACTCTCCCCAGCCTAAAAATAGCAGGCCGCAGCCGCCCCAGAAGTGGCGCATCCTTTAGATGCGCCAATCCTGGTGCTTCACTC
Source organism: Anomaloglossus baeobatrachus (assembly GCF_048569485.1). Classification (NCBI taxonomy): domain Eukaryota; kingdom Metazoa; phylum Chordata; class Amphibia; order Anura; family Aromobatidae; genus Anomaloglossus; species Anomaloglossus baeobatrachus. Next base: position 285,924,776 of record NC_134358.1, read on the forward strand.
CAGCTCATCCCGTTGCCCTGGTGCGGTGGCAAACGGGGTAATATATGGGGTTAATACCAGATGTGTAATGTCACCTGGCATCAAGCCCTGGGGTTCGTGAGGTCAGGCATCTATCAGAAACCTGACATCACCAACCCAGTCAGTAATGAAAAAAAAATAGACGACAAACATATTTTATTTGAAAAAACACTCCCCAAAACATTCCCTCTTTTACCAATTTATTAGAAAGAAAAACAAATCCAGGGCTGCTGTAATCCAAGCGGTTCCCATGACGATCCATACCATAGTCAATGTCACAGTCAATGAAGAACGGAATGTTCCCCATTGGCTTGGAGAGCAATGCAGTGACCTGAGCTAACATCAATAGGTCAGCCCAGGTCACTGCAGGGCATGACAAGTGCTGCTGTCAGGAGCAAGGTACATTACCTGCGGTGATGATCTCCTGCACTGCTGATAGCAGAGCTGTCACTGACTTAAATGACTGTCGCCTTCACAGGCAAGTATCGCGGGAGCCTGTGACATCACCGCTAGTCACAGTCTTGGGTCGTCAGCGAGAGAAGGGGATGTGATAAGTGGCGGCCATCGAGGACAGTGACAGCGCTGAGGTCGGGAGGGCAGGACTTTATCACCGCAGGTAAGCCAAGCGTGGTAATGTGTGCGGAGTGCGAGGTGGGTGGAGCCAAGCGGGGTAATGTGTGTGGAGTGCGAGGTGGGTGGAGCTAAGCGGGGTAATGTGTGCGGAGTGCGAGGTGGGTTTAGCCAAGCGGGGCCATGTGTGCAGAGTGCGAGGTGAGTGGAGCCTAGCGGGGCCATGTGACGCTGAGGACGTCAGTGTCGGGGACCTCATGGCTGGGGACAGGTGAGTGTGAGAGTGTGTGTGTGTACATGCCGAGTGCAGGAGGGGGCGGAGCCGAGCGAAGAAGTGTCAGCTCCCTGCACACTTAACCAGGGTAAATATTGGGTTACCAAGCAAAGCGCTTTGCTTGGATACCCGATATTTACATTGGTTACCAGCTTACGCAGGCTGCCAGCGATGGCTCCCTGCACACTGTAGCTGTAAAAAGCCCTGCTTTTGGTGATCGAACTGTTCTCGAACGTAACTCGAACTGTCAAGCTTTTAGCAAAAAGCTCGAGCTCGAGTTCGAGTTCGATGCTGAGCACCGTCCAAAATCACTCGAATATGAAATTGGCCAACCTCGAACCTCGAACATCGCTCAACTCTAGTGCTGAGCTTAGTTGAGGGTTTCCCAAATCAACTCCTAGGAGAAAAAGGAACACCTTCCTGTATTCCTATAGAGCTGCCAGCAAGATTCCGGTAAAGGCACTGCATAATAATGTTGTGAGAATTACAAGACACCCTGCTTACTAATGCAAAGGGGTGTTACATATGTGTTATATTCGGGAACATGTAATCTGTACATTTTTCTTAAGTTTTTCTTGTATGTTTTAATTCCATGCACAAAATATGGTATATTATTTAGTGGGACAAATGAATGTATCACAATGTATCTGAGGGAAGGTTTCTTTCTCAAAATATACCATGGTAAAATCCATAGATGAATAAAGCTTGGAGATTTCAACTCCTTAATGAATGGCCAATTGAGAAATTTACAGTTATGATACCATATTTGAAGGGACTATGTCAGTAAGATTTCAGTTATAAGCCGGTGGTGGTGCAGGATAGGGTAGAGTTAAACATTTCAAACTATACATATTTCATCGACCTTCAGTGTTGCATTGCATCAACATTTTTTTTATTCATATGCAATGAAGAAATGAATTAGTCTTGGAGGACATCTGTCTACACTGTCAATAAACCTGGCTGTCGCTAGCGGGGAGAAGCTTAGTGACGCCAACAACCACAAGTATACTTGCAAAGCTAATTTACTTACGAATAAAAGACAAATACCAGTGTGAAGCAGCACTGAATGGTGATGATACTGGTATCCTTAGAGATGTTTCACACTACACTATGCTGAGATACCATTAGTTTTTTTAGTGACATTCTTACTGACAGATTTCCGTTAAGTTAATTTGTGACTGCAAAATTATTTTAATCTTCGTTGTGCTAGCCAATTTTAAAATAGGGAACAAAAGAAATTTTACAGAAACAGCATTTTAGCAGATTAACTAATCTCTAGTTATACAGCATCTGCTACTGGGCAAAAAACATATGTCCTATACTAAATCGAGTGTGCATATTTCAAATTCTAAGTCAGATTTTTTGTAACATGTCGGAAAATTTTGTTATGCATAAATTTGCCCAAAAGAGCACTTGGAAAGCATTGAATAGTTGTCTACAGGACGAGTTTTACTCCAACAACTATCTGACCTACATTAACATTTTTGTATTGAACAGAATAAAAATGTAATGGATTTACAAAATTTTGAAAAATTCTCTTATTCCAGTTTAAAAGTCCCGGTCCTGTTAAAAGTACTTCAGGCATTTGCTTGTGCACTTGTGTGCAGTCATACTGTCTCTATCATGTTGGGATTCCAGTGGCCTTGATATCTGTTCTCTGTTGTAGAAATACCTTTATGAAACTTATGTGTCCCAAATTGGATATAAAAAAGATAAGTTGTGAATGTAATAAATGCATTTTCAATGACATTTGGCAGTTAAGCCGCTTTAATCATGCTGCCTATTAGTTCAGCATAAATTTCAGCTAGTCTGTTTCCAAGAAAGTTCTGCACTACTAGATTAAATGCATCCCAACTAGAGATGAGCGAACCGGTCGCGGTTCGGCTCGAGTTCGGTTCGCCGAACGGAGGTCTCGTTCGAGTTCAGTTTGGCGAACCGGTTCGGCGAACCACTCGAAACGCATAGGAAACAATGGGAGGCAATCACAAACACATAAAAACACCTAGAAAACACCCTCAAAGGTGTCCAAAAGGTAACAATCAACTCACAACACAAACACATGGGAAAGTGACAAGGACATATACTCATGCGAAAACAAAAGAGCTGGACAAGGAAAAAGAGGAGGAGACACAGATATAGGCATGGCATGCCCTTCTAAAATCATGTAAAACACTACAAGGTTACTCCAAGCAGAATTTCCCTTTTTTCCAAAAATTGGGCAACACACACCCACCCCTTCAGTGGCAGCACTTGTGCCCCAGTTGTACACTTCACAGCTAGATTTGCATCAAGCACATTCAAAAATACGCCATACTTAATCGTCCCCAGGATGACCCTGGGGTAGGTAGCAAAGTCTTTGCTGAACCATGACTTGTTCATCTTGGCTCCTTTTAAAAAACACAGCAAGCAAGGGTTACTCCAAGCGGAGTCTCCCTTTTTTCCAAAAATTGGGCCACACACACACTCCCACCTTCAGTGGCAGCACTTGTGCCCCAGTTGTACACTTCACAGGTACAGTTAGGTCCAGAAATATTTGGACAGTGACACAATTTTCGCGAGTTGGGCTCTGCATGCCACCTCATTGGATTTGAAATGAAACCTCTACAACAGAATTCAAGTGCAGATTGTAACGTTTAATTTGAAGGTTTGATCAAAAATATCTGATAGAAATTGTAGGAATTGTACACATTTCTTTACAAACACTCCACATTTTAGGAGGTCAAAAGTAATTGGACAAATAAACCAAACCCAAACAAAATATTTTTATTTTCAATATTTTGTTGCGAATCCTTTGGAGGCAATCACTGCCTTAAGTCTGGAACCCATGGACATCACCAAACGCTGGGTTTCCTCCTTCTTAATGCTTTGCCAGGCCTTTACAGCCACAGCCTTCAGGTCTTGCTTGTTTGTGGGTCTTTCCGTCTTAAGTCTGGATTTGAGCAAGTGAAATGCATGCTCAATTGGGTTAAGATCTGGTGATTGACTTGGCCATTGCAGAATGTTCCACTTTTTTGCACTCATGAACTCCTGGGTAGCTTTGGCTGTATGCTTGGGGTCATTGTCCATCTGTACTATGAAGCGCCGTCCGATCAACTTTGCGGCATTTGGCTGAATCTGGGCTGAAAGTATATCCCGGTGCACTTCAGAATTCATCCGGCTACTCTTGTCTGCTGTTATGTTATCAATAAACACAAGTGACCCAGTGCCATTGAAAGCCATGCATGCCCATGCCATCACGTTGCCTCCACCATGTTTTACAGAGGATGTGGTGTGCCTTGGATCATGTGCCGTTCCCTTTCTTCTCAAAACTTTTTTCTTCCCATCATTCTGGTACAGGTTGATCTTGGTCTCATCTGTCCATAGAATACTTTTCCAGAACTGAGCTGGCTTCATGAGGTGTTTTTAAGCAAATTTAACTCTAGCCTGTCTATTTTTGGAATTGATGAATGGTTTGCATCTAGATGTGAACCCTTTGTATTTACTTTCATGGAATCTTCTCTTTACTGTTGACTTAGAGACAGATACACCTACTTCACTGAGAGTGTTCTGGACTTCAGTTGATGTTGTGAACGGGTTCTTCTTCACCAAAGAAAGTATGCGGCGATCATCCACCACTGTTGTCATCCGTGGACGCCCAGGCCTTTTTGAGTTCCCAAGCTCACCAGTCAATTCCTTTTTTCTCAGAATATACCCGACTGTTGATTTTGCTACTCCAAGCATGTCTGCTATCTCTCTGATGGATTTTTTCTTTTTTTTCAGCCTCAGGATGTTCTGATTCACCTCAATTGAGAGTTCCTTAGACCGCATGTTGTCTGGTCACAGCAACAGCTTCCAAATGCAAAACCACACACCTGTAATCAACCCCAGACCTTTTAACTACTTCATTGATTACAGGTTAACGAGGGAGACGCCTTCAGAGTTAATTGCAGCCCTTAGAGTCCCTTGTCCAATTACTTTTGGTCCCTTGAAAAAGAGGAGGCTATGCATTACAGAGCTATGATTCCTAAACCCTTTCTCCGATTTGGATGTGAAAACTCTCATATTGCAGCTGGGAGTGTGCACTTTCAGCCCATATTATATATAATTGTATTTCTGAACATGTTTTTGTAAACAGCTAAAATAACAAAACTTGTGTCACTGTCCAAATATTTCTGGACCTAACTGTAGATTTGCATCAAGCACATTCAAAATACACAAGCATTTATTCTCCCCAGGATGACACAGGGGTAGTAAATTCCTTGTGGATAAATGACTTGTTCATTTTGATGAACGTTTGTCTGTCCACATTGTCACTGGACAGACGCATGCGCTTATCGGTCAGCACACACCCAGCAGCACTGAAGACACATTCAGAGACAACGCTGGCAGCTGGACACGAAAAAATCTCCAAGGCGTAAGTGGAGAGCTCTGGCCATTTTTCAAGATTTGAAGCCCAAAATGAGCAAGGCTCCATTTGCAAAGTCATGGCATCGATGTTCATTTGGAGATACTCCTGTATCATCCTCTCCAGCCGTTGACTATGTGTCAGACTTGTTGTCTCTGGTGGCCTTTCAAAGTATGGTCTAAAAAAATTATGAAAAGATTCAATAAAATTGCTGTTACCAGCACCAGATACGGTACTACTGGTATGAGAACACTGTTGAAGATGACGAGACCGTCCCATGTTTGTCAAGTTACAACTGGGAGATTCACTCCCTGCACCACGGTTGTTTGGTGGAAAAGCCGAGGTAAGATCGAGTAACAGCTTCTGCTGATACTCCTGCATACGTGCGTCCCTTTCTATGGCTGGAATTATGTCACAAAATTTGGACTTGTACCGCGGATCTAATAGTGTGGCAAGCCAGTAGTCATCATCACTTCTAATTTTGACAATACGAGGGTCATGTTGGAGGTAGTGCAGCAAGAAGGCAATCATGTGTCTTGCGCAGCCATGTGGACAAAGTCCACGCTGTGTTTGTGGCATAGAGGTGCTAACCGTTCTTTCTTCCTCTGACATCTCCCCCAACCTCTTTCAACTGAAATTTGACCAAGGTCTCCCTCATCCGCTGAGTCTTCCATGTCCATGGACAGTTCGTCCTCCATTTCTTCATGTTCTCCTGCACCTTCCTCAACATTTCGCCTGCTACTATGCGCCCTTGTTGATCCCTGTCCCCCATGGTCCCATGCCTGCCGCGTTGGTGATGATGAACGTCTGGACCTTGGTGATGTTGTTGTGTCTTGCGCATATGAATCCTCCTGTAGTTCCTCCCCTTCCTGTTGTCCCACCCCCTGACTCTGAATAGTGTTTAGCGTGTGCTCCAGCATGTAAATGACTGGAATTGTCATGCTGATAATGGCATTGTCAGCGCTAAACATATTCGTCGCCATGTCGAAACTGTGCAGAAGGGTGCATAGGTCCTTGATCTGAGACCACTCCATCAGGGTGATCTGCCCCACCTCTGCATCTCGTTGGTCCAGGCTATACGTCATGACATATTGCACCAGGGCTCGACGGTGCTGCCACAGTCGCTGTAACATGTGGAGAGTCGAATTCCAGGGTGTCGGCACATCGCATTTCAGGCGATGAACCGGCAGGCCGAAAGACTTCTGGAGCGATGCAAGTCGCTCAGCAGCGGTGGTTGAACGGTGGAAGTGAGCAGACAGTTTTCATACCCTGTTCAAAAGGCCATCTAGGCCGGGATAGTGTGTTAAAAATTTCTGGACAACAAGGTTCAACACGTGAGCCATACAAGGCACGTGTGTCACCTTGCCCAGGCGAAGGGAAGCACCCAGGTTGCAGCATTGTCGCACACGGCCTTACCAGGCTGCAGGTTGAGTGGAGACAACCATTTATTAAACTCAGTCTCCAGAGCTGCCCACAACTCAGCTGATGGGTGACTCTTATTTCCAAGACATTTCAAGCTAAAGACCGCCTGGTGCTGTTGCGCTCTGCTGCCAGCATAGTAATGAGGGGTGCGTGATTCCTTCTGCACAGTTAGAACGCTGGTGGCCTGACCAGGCAGGCTTGGAGCGGAGGTGGAGGACCCAGACAAGGTGGAGTAGGCAGAAGCAGTGGAGGAACTTGGACAGAGGATTGATACACAAGTCGTGGGGACGGCAAGACTTGTGCAGCAGACTCTTCACCATCTATCACCATAGTTACCCAGTGCCCAGTCAGCGACATGTAACGTCCCTGTCCATGCTTACTGGTCCAAGTATCGGTGGTGAAATGCACCCGTTCACACACAGAGTTTCTCAAGGAAGCGGTGATGTTGTGTGCGACATGCTGGTGTAGCGCAGGCACACCTTTCTTAGAGAAGTAGTGGCGACTTGGCATCTGGTACTGGGGCACAGCAATAGACATAAGGTCTCTAAAATCCTGTGTGTCCACCAGGCGGAAAGGCAGCATTTCGGTAGCGAAGAGCTTACAGAGGGATAAAGTCAACCTCTTAGCTTTGTCATGGGTCGCAGGAAATGGCCTTTTATTTGTCCACATCTGAGGGACAGAGATCTGGCTGCTGTGTGTAGATGGTGTTGCGTAGGGTGTCCCTGGAAAAATGCAGGTTTGTGATGAAAGTACAGGTGTAGACATGATGTTGCCTTCATCCAACGTTGGTGCTATCGATGTCTGAGAGAGCTGTACACACGCACTTGTTTCCCCTTCCAAACCAACTGACGACCTACCAAGCAAACTGCCTGTTGCGGTTACAGTGGTGGAAGTTGTGCGTGGAAAACCAGGTGTGACAGCTGTCCCCACAGTCCTAGAAGATGAAAAGTGCGCGGATGCACTGGAAGGGGCAGGCGCTGGATGGTTCGCTCCTCTAGGCCGCATTGCAGCACGGTGAGCTTCCCACTGGAACATATGATATTTATTCATGTGACGATTCATGGAAGAAGTTGTCAAACTGCTGAGGTTTTGCCCTCTACTAGCAGAATCACGACAAATTTTTACAGATCACATATTTGGGCGATCTTTTGCTATGTCAAAAAAGGACCAGGCTAGGCAAGGTTTAGAGGGCATGCGACCTGCTGATCCACCTCGACTAGTGCTCAGAGGCAAAGTGGTGGCTGAGGATGCAGTTGTAGATGTGCTACCAGTACTCTGACTCTGTCCAGGAAGGCACAAGGTAACTTCGTCGTCAGTTGCATCCTCCTCCACCGCCTCTGTTGACCTCCTCGAGTGCCTGACTGTGGGTTGACAGTAGGTGGGATCTAGAACTTCCTCATCAATTGTTGTGTTTGCACTCCCCTCACCCTCAGACCGAGCCTCTTCTTGCCCTGACTGAATATTTAAGTTGTCATCCCAATCTGGTATCTGCATCTCATCGTCATCAGTATGTTCCTCATTGTCTATTACAACAGGTGTTTCAGTTTGTGAATAAGGGTCAACATTATGCTCAGAAACTTGTTCATCACGGCCTGAATCTGAGTCACAAAGGTTCTGAGCATCTCTGCAGACCATTTCCTGGTCTGTACTCACTGTAGCTTGGGAGCAGACCTCTGATTCCAAGGCTATAGTGTGACTGAACAGCTCTGCAGACTCAGCCATCTCAGTTCCACCATACTGTGCAGGGCTGATGGAGACTTCAGAGCTGGGAGAAAGCAAGTGTGATTGGGATGACAACTCAGAGGACTGGTATTTTTTGGATGCGGTAGTTGAGGTGGCGGAGAGGGCACTTGTTGGATCACTTGAGATCCATTCAAGCATTTTCTTTTTTTGGCCATCATCTACCTTTGTTCCAGTTGTTCGTGTCCGTAAAAAAAGGAGCACATCGGATTGTCCACGGTAAGTAGTAGACATCTTACTTTTGCTGGAAGATGGTCTATCTTGAGCAGATGTTAATGGAGCTTTGCCACCTTCCCCACGGACAAACCCTTTTTTTCCTTTTCCAACACGACTCTTCCCCTTTCCACCACCATCTGTCATTTTGCCACTCATTTTGATTGCGACAAGATTGTGCACTTAAAATGTGGTAGTAAAAATTGAGAGGTGGTGTAGATTGCAGCGGTGGTCTATCTTTATTAACAGCAGAATAAACAACAATAACTATCCCTGACAGTGCAACTACGGCCCTTAAACTGGCAGCATAGTTTGCTAGTATAATGGCTTAGTAACAATGAGCTTGAGTGTGCAATGCAGTGGTGCTGCAAATATCTTTGCACTAGTGGGACACTAATAGAAGTCCAACAGCCACTTTTAGGATGCCACTAAGTTTATTCAGTGTTTGCTAGTATAATGGCTTAGTAACAATGAGTTTGAGTCTGCAATGCAGAGGTGCTGCAAATAGATTTGCACTAGTGGGACACTAATGGAAGTCCAACAGCCACTTTTAGGATGCCCCTAAGTTTATTCGGTGTTTGCTAGTATAATGGCTTAGTAACAATGAGTTTAAATGGCCAATGCAGAGGTGCTGCAAATAGATTTGCACTAGTGGGACACTAATGGAAGTCCAACAGCCACTTTTAGGATGCCACTAAGTTTACCCAGTGTTTGCTAGTATAATGGCTTAGTAACAATGAAACAATGAGTTTGAGTGTGCAATGCAGTATGCTGCAAATAGTTTTGCACCAGTGGGACACTAATGGAAGTCCAACAGACACTTTTAGGATGCCACTATGTTTACTCAGTGTTTGCTAGTATAATGGCTTAGTAACAATGAGTTTGAGTGTGCAATGCAGTGGTGCTGCAAATAGCTTTGCACCAGTGGGACACTAATGGAAGTCCAACAGCCACTTTTAGGATGCCACTAAGTTTACTTAGTGTTTGCTAGTATAATGGCTTAGTAACAATGAGTTTGAGTGTGCAATGCAGTGGTGCTGCAAATAGCTTTGCACCAGTGGGACACTAATGGAAGTCCAACAGCCACTTTTAGGATGCCACTAAGTTTACTCAGTGTTTGCTAGTATGCCTAGCAGTAAGCCTGCCAAAATAGCACATAGTATTCTAAGTGTGGCAGTACTAGTGACTTGTATACAGGCAAAACTATGTTTTTGTCATGAGCATTTATGTCTCTTTTAATGTATCCCATGATTTTATTTGCCATCATTAAAGGGAATCTGTCAGCATGTTCTTGCTACCTCATGTAAGAGCATTAAACACAGGAAAAAACTGGCCATACCACAGTAGAGTATTACATCGGGGAGTCCTCGGTGGGTACATTCTTCACATAACATGGAAAAACCAGAGAAGAAGAGGAACAAAACCAAGAAGAATGTAAGCGTGAAATATAAATATTTTTATTTTTTTGTGATGCAAAAAATTCATAAAAACATCAAAGGTCAAATGCAAGGGGAACGGGGTTAATATTCAGAAGAGAACTGCATAAAATATGACAGAAAATGAGAAAGGGCCCCTCTCCCATGCAGTGCGACACGCCGTGGTAGATGATGTGAAAAACGAAAACCAGAAACAAAAAGGATGACAGGTAATCTTGATGAGGATTGAAATTTGTGATAAGAAGTCACATAAAAAGTGATATAAATTATTTCAAAATGGTGGTTGTTATGGCATAATGCATGGATCAGAGATTAAATGTACCGTAATTCAGGAGAAAAATTAAAACATTTATTTATTTGGCGGTTAAATGACCAATACATGCACTAGGACATAAGTATGAAAGTATGAAGATTCAGAATGAAAACATTATAGTCATTGGGAATAGAGATAATGAGATAAGAAAGTAAGAGATGTATTAGATATGTGCTGCCACCACAGATTCATACATTTTGGGTGAAATGTAGTAAGGCTGAAAGGATTGAAAAAAGGAGCTAAAGTCTGTATTACAAGAGAAAGGTCAGAAGAAAAGTATAGATTCTGATAATTACCTATTAATGGTGGGGATCGCAGAGAGCAGGAGTGGGGTCCCCTTAACGATCGTTTCGCTGCAGGAGCGCTTTTTTCAGGGGCAGTGTAAACATGTGGGGCAAAAATATCTCTTTAAATAGTGCTGGCACATATGTGTTGTATCGTAGAATTGTGCACAAATGCGGCGCACACGCAGATCGCTGAGTGGTGGGGGGCGGGGAAGCCACAAGCGCCGTCACTCAGGCGCACTCACAGGAGACAGGGACGCGTCACCATGGCTCCTGGGCATGCGCGCACAGCGACGCAGGACATCCACACCACCCAGCCGTCAGCAGGTCAGCGCGTGCGCACTAGTACAAACAAGGGATCTCCTCTTAGCCAGACGTGTAAAAGGTAAGCATGCGGAACATGACTATAGAAATAGGATGCACAAAACCAACGTTATGGGACAACATAAATAAAAACAGGGGACATAAACGCAGTGGATGCAGGTTCCTATATATTGGTTAGTCGAAAGTACATCAAGAAAGGTGGTTTAAATGCAGCAATGAGTCCAAGAACAGAGTCTCATATTTATGCAAAAGCATATATAGGAAAAACCTGAGGAAAAAAGATATAAAACAGAGAAGAGCCAATTAATAAAAGATACAAGAATGGGAAAATATTCTGTATATTTGTTTACCAGTATATTGATATATATGAATAATAAACACAGAATCACATTATCAGCAGAAACTGTCAATATTTCATATCAAGTAAAACACGTAAAGATGTATATAATGCTCCAATAGAAAGGACTTATATATAGGTAAAAATTATGGTAAAAATGAATAGCCACTAAATAAGTCCTTATGAATTGGAAGCGAAACCGCAAGAGGACACAAAAGGGGGGGTCCGTGGTATATAAGAAACAGAACTAAATGATATTGTTTAAGAGAAGGACCACCACTCAGTGGAAGGATTTTAAGTGTCCAAAATTAGAGAAGAGAGTCTCCAGAGGAGATGTCCTACCCCAAAATTACAAAATTGCAAGGTTACAAAAAAGGGGCGTAACTAACGACCTCATTTAGGCCGTTAGGGACCAAGGTGTTTAAGCGCACGATCCATTTAGATTCTCGCTGAGCAAGGCTCTTGCGTAGGTTACCCCCACGAATTCCACCCTGAACAACATCGATACCCCGAACCTGGAGAGAGCTAGGATCGCTTTGATGATGGAGTCTAAAATGGCAGGGTAAGGTTTTTAGGAGGCTGATGTCCTCAACTGTCTTAGCACCCATGATATCCCGGACGTGTTCCCTGACCGGTATGCAGAGCTCACGCGAGGTGAGCCCCACATAGACCAAGGAACACGCACAGGTGGCGTAGTATATAATGTGGGTAGTCCCACAGTTAATATAGTGATTGATGGAAAATATTTTGCTGCCATCGGAGGAGAAGGACTTGCTTCTAAGGATATTGCTGCACGCCACACTCCGGTTTTTCCATGTTTTTTGAAGAATGTACCCACCGAGGGGTCACTAAATAGTGACTCCCCGGTGTAATACTCTACTCTGGTATAGTCAGTTTTTTCCTGTGTTTAATTCTATCTTCTGTGGTTACCACAGCTCTTTTTTAGGCCTCAATGAATTATCGAGCCAGAGACCAGACCTGGCTCACCCATTTGGATCAGGTCACCCAGGATTATGGTGGTACACACTATGCTCCTTCGAATGATAACGAAACTGCGGAGGGTCCCTCAGTGCAGTCTGTGATCCACCGATACCGGGACCTTTATAAAAAACGTACCCGTATATGGTGGAACAGAGCTTTCCTCATCAAATATTTGGAAAACGACCAGATCCCCAGGGGGCTCCGGATTCAAGTTTTTCCGTCCTTCTCTACCTTGGAGGACTCGTTCAAAAGAGATTGGGAGAAAAGTCCACACTCATGCTCGAGAAGTCTCCTAGAACTCTTTTCCCAACATAACCTTTCTACCCTGACTTCCATCGAATCCGAATTGGAGAACGTAGAGAAATCGCTTTCAGAATTGTGTAATGCGGAGTCCCTGACCAAAATCTACGGAGATATGGAACAGGAAGTGCAAAAGTGGGAGAAAGAAATTTGTGACATCAAAATAAAAAAATTCCAAAGGGATGCACAAGATTATGCCTCTGGGACAGTGTACAGATGGAGCCACCGCTTTTCGAGGGGTCGCAGTTTATCTCGCCATTCCAACCTCTCTCAATCTAGGTCCACCTCGTTATTCTCTGAATCCTCAGTGGAGGAAACTGGGACTTCTAGTACGTCCACCGGGCCATGCGATGTGGTTGAACCTGGGAGAATCCAAACCAGGAGTGTACGCACGAGACAAAATAATGCTCCTCGCAGCAGTTACATCCGTCCAGATACTGATAAAAATATAAAACAACTCCAGGTAATTAATCTTTCCTCACGTGCCCTGTCGGACGCTGAATTAGATGTATTATCAAAAGGCTTAAATTTTTGTCCAACCCACTCTTTCAATTTTTTTACTGCAGTGAGAGATACAAATCTTTTCGGCCGCAAAATATTACTTAAAAAATTACATAATCGGAGACGGAGTAATAGCGACATGGACCAGACCGAAAGACAGGCATTACAAAATCTACAGGACCTCTTGGAGGAACAGGACCCCTCTACAGGTAACTCCCCCACACATATACTTCCCAGATATACGAGGTTTCCCCCTTTGTCCCTCTGCCCTGCAGTCGACATTTTCATGAGATTAGTCACAGAAGATCTCAAAAAGGTGTCAACTAGACGCCAGTTTGACAATCTCACACACCGACAGCGACTAGCCATTAAAAATCTACAGTCATATGATGATATTGTGATTAAGGCAGCGGACAAAGGGGGAAACATCGTGATCTGGCCAGTTCCCATGTATGAAAAGGAGGCTTTAAGACAGCTTCGTGACAAGAACACCTACACACGTCTACCTTGCTCCCCTTTGAAAACATTCTCCCAAGAACTTCATAGGATCCTGCTGCGCGCCCATGATTTAGGGATCATTGAAAAGAAGATGCTCGAGGGACTGCTCCTTGGCTCTCCACATGTCCCCACCTTTTACTTGCTGCCAAAAATCCATAAAAATGTCCTCAACCCCCCGGGACGTCCGATCGTGTCTGGCCTAGGAGGGCTATGCAACCCAATTTGTCAATTTATTGATTTTTACTTAAAGCCACTGGTTGAATGCTTGCCCTCCTATGTGAAGGACACCACGGATGTCCTGAGGCATCTTGATGGCGTTTTTTGGATAAGGACATGCTCATGATTTCTGCTGACGTGGAGGCTTTGTATACCTGCATCAGACACGAAGATGGACTGGAGGCAGTCCTTTTCTTCCTTGGCACCTCCAGTCAGGATGGCGCACTCAATGTCTTGATCCTAGAGCTGCTTCGGTTTGCCCTCACTCACAATTTTTTTGTTTTCAAGGACATCTTTTATCTGCAGGGTGCGGCACTGCAATGGGCGCGGCCTGTGCGCCTTCATATGCCAACCTGTTCCTAGGCTTTTGGGAGAGGTTGGTATTTGGAGACGGAGGTGCCTGGTGTGGTGCCCATGTGCAGTGCTGGCTCCGCTACATAGATGACATTTTTATTTTTTGGCAGGGCACACCTGAGCAGCTCGGCTCATTCATTGATACTCTCAGCCACAATCCGTACAATATCAAACTTACTTATAGATCCAGTCGCACTGAAATAGATTTTTTAGATGTCCGGATTGTGATTGATGAGTCTGGTGGCATACAGACTGACGTGTTCCGAAAGGACACATTGGTGAACGCATTGTTACATGCATCATCCAGTCATACGTCCGCCACCATTCGCGCCATCCCTACCGGACAGTTTCTAAGGATGAAACGGATTTGCTCTACTAATGACACCTTTGAAGCCCAGTCCTCTGACCTCCGGTGCAGGTTCAAAGTGAGGGGATATGGCAATAGGTGTATTAAGAAGGGTTACAACCGCGCCAAACATACCCCTCACAACCAACTCCTTTGTTACACCCCACGTCGGCCGAGCCATGATAAGAGTGTCCGTTTTGTCAGCACCTTCAATCATGAGTGGGACACAATGAGGGGCATTTTGGACAAACACTGGATGGTATTACTAACCGACCCTATTTTGGCAGAGGTGTTGTCCAATCGGCCCCTCATGACGGCCAAGCAAGCAGATAACCTTGGGGATCTTCTTGTCAAGAGTCATTACATCCGGATGAATTTCCTCGGCTCGAATGACCCACTCCGTGGGTGTTTCCACTGCGGATATTGTGTGGCGTGCAGCAATATCTTTAGAAGCAAGTCCTTCTCCTCCTCTGATGGCACCAAAATATTTTCCATCTATCACTATATTAACTGTGGGACTACCCACGTTGTATACTACGCCACCTGTGCGTGTTCCTTGATCTATGTGGGGCTCACCTCGCGTGAGCTCCGCATACGGGTCAGGGAACACGTCCGGGATATCATGGGTGCTAAGACAGTTGAGGACATCAGCCTCCTAAAAACCCTACTCTGCCATTTTAGACTCCATCATCAAAGCGATCCTAGCTCTCTCCAGGTTCGGGGTATCGATGTTATTCAGGGTGGAATTCGTGGGGGTAACCTACGCAAGAGCCTTGCTCAGCGAGAATCTAAATGGATCGTGCTCTTAAACACCTTGGTCCCTAACGACCTAAATGAGGTCATTAGTTACGCCCCTTTTTTGTAACCTTGCAATTTTGTAATTTTGGGGTAGGACATCTCCTCTGGAGACTCTGTTCTCTAATTTTGGACACTTAAAATCCTTCCACTGAGTGGTGGTCTTTCTCTTAAACAAACTCATTTAGTTCTGTTTCTTATTTAACACGGACCCCCCCTTTTGTGTCCTCTTGCGGTTTCGCTTCCAATTCATAAGGACTTATTTAGTGGCTATTCATTTTTACCATAATTTTTACCTATATATAAGTACTTTCTATTGGAGCATTATATACATATTCACGTGTTTTACTTGATATGAAATATTGACAGTTTCTGCTGATAATGTGATTCTGTGTTTATTATTCATATATATTAATATACTGGTACACAAATATACAGAATATTTTCCCATTCTTGTATCTTTTATTAATTGGCTCTTATCTGTTTTATATCTTTTTTCCTCAGGTTTTTCCTATATATGCTTTTGCATAAATATGAGACTCTGTTCTTGGACTCATTGCTGCATTTAAACCACCTTTCTTGATGTACTTTCGACTAACCAATATATTTATTAACCTACATCCACTGCGCTAATGTCCCCTGTTTTTATGTGATTATGTTGTCCCATAATGTTGGTTTTGTGCATCCTATTTCTATAGTCATGTTCCGCATGCTTACCTTTTACACGTCTGGCTAAGAGGAGATCCCTTGTTTGTACTAGGGCGCACGCGCTGACCTGCTGACGGCCGGGTGGCGTGGATGTCCTGCGTCGCCATGCGTGCATGCCCGGGAGCCATGGTGACGCGTCCCTTTCTCCTGGGCGTGCGCCTGAGTGATGGCGCTTGTGGCTTCTCCGCCCCCCGCCCCTCCGCGATCTGCGCGTCCGCCTCATCTGTGCACAATTCTACGATACAACATATGTGCCAGCACTATTTAAAGAGACATTTTTGCCCTACATGTTTACACTGCCCCTGGAAAAAGCGCTCCTGCAGCGAAACGATCGTTGGGGGACCCCTCTCCTGCTCTCTGCGACCCCCTACCATTAATAGGTAATTATCAGAATCTTTACTTTTTTTCTGACCTTTCTCTTGTAATACAGACTTTAGCTCCTATTTTCAATACCTTTAGCCTGACTACATTTCTCCCAAAATGAATGGATCTGTAGTGGCAGCACATATCTAATACATCTCTCACTTTCTTATCGCATTATCTCCATTCCCAATGACTACAATTTTTTCATTCTGAATCTTCATACTTTCATACTTATGTCCTAGTGCATGGATTGGTCATTTAACCGCCAAATAAATAAATGTTTTAATTTTTCTCCTGAATTACGGTACATTTAATCTCTGATCCATGCATTATGCCATAACAACCACCGTTTTGAAATAATTTATATCACTTTTTATGTGACTTCTTATCACAAATTTCAATCCTGATCAAGATTTCCTGTCATCCTTTTTGTTTCTGGTTTTCGTTTTTCACATCATCTACCACGGCGTGTCGCACTGCATGGGAGAGGGTCCCTTTCTCATTTTCTGTCATATTTTGTGCAGTTCTCTTCTAAATATTAACCCCATTCCCCTTGTATTTGACCTTTGATGTTTTTATGAATTTTTTGCATCACAATAAAATAAAACTATTTATATTTCACTCTTACATTCTTCTTGGTTTTGTTCTTCTGCTTCTATGGTTTTTACTCATCTAAGAGCAGCATAATGTAGGCAAAGAGACTCTAAATGCAACAATGTGTCACTTAGATTACTGGCTGCAGCCTTTCTGATAATCAGAATTTTTAGCTTTAGTTATGTAGCATAGTCCAGAGGGCTGCCCACACCAGGCTCTCTATAGAGATTGTACATTGACTGTGACGTGTCAATCGGGGGGGGGGGTGTTGTACCATACCTGAGTTTCTAGTCCTGTAGTGATAAGGGTCCTGCTGCTTAACCCCTTCACCCCCGGCCACTAAAACACCCTAATGACCGGGCCATTTTTTGCAATTCTGACCAGTGTCACTTTGACAGATTATAACTCTGGAACGCTTCAACGGATCCTGGCGATTCTGAGATTGTTTTTTCGTGACATATTGTACTTCATGTCAGTGGTAAATTTAGGCCGATATTTTTTGCGTTTATTTGTGAAAATTTAGGAAATTTTGCGAAAATTTGGAAAATTTCGCAATTTTCAAACTTTGAAAATTTATGGCCATAAATCTGAGAGATATGTCACACAAAATAGTTACTAAATAACATTTCCTACTTGTCAACTTTACACCAGCGCAATTTTCGAAAGAATTTTTTTTTTCGTTAGGAAGTTAGAAGGGGTCAAAGTTCATCAGCAATTTCTAATTTTTCCAACAAAATTTACAAAATATTTTTTTTAGGGACCACATCACATTTGAAGTGCCTTTGAGAGACCGAGGTGACAGAAAATACCCAAAAGTGACCCCATTCTAAAAACTGCACCCCTCATACTGCTCAAAACCACATCCAAGAAGTTTATTAACCCTTTAGGTGCATCACAGGAACCAAAGCAATGTGGAAGGAAAAAATGAAAATTTTACTTTTTAACACAAAAATGTTACTTTAGCCATAAAATTTTCATTTTTACAAGGGAGAAAAGAGAAAGTGCACCCTACAATTTATTATGCATTTTCTCCTGAGTACGCTGATACCCCATATGGGGTAAAAATCAATTGTTTGGGTGCACGGCAGAGGTCGAAAGGCAAGGAGCGCCATTTGAATTTTTGAACACAAAATTAGCTGCACTCATTAGCGGACGCCATGTCGGGTTTGAAGACCCCCTGAGGTGCCTAAACAATGGAGCTCCCCCACAAGTGACCCCATTTTGGAAACTAGAGCCCTCAAATATTTTTTCTAGATGTTTGATGAGCACTTTGAACACCTGGGGGCTTCACAGAAGTTTATAACGTTGAGCCGTGAAAAGAAAAAAAAAAAATTTTACCACAAAACTGTTGCTTCAACTAGGTAGCTTTTTTTTTCACAAGGGTATCGGGAAAAAATGCAACATAAAATGTATTGTCCATTTTCTCCTGAGTACGCAGATACCTCATATGTGGTGGAAATCAAATGTTTGGACACACGGCAGTGCTCGGAAGGCAAAAAGCGCCATTTGAATTTTTGAACGCAAAATTAGCTGCACTAATTAGCGGACGCCATGTCGGGTTTGAAGACCCCCTGAGGTGCCTAAACAATGGAGCTCCCCCACAAGTGACCCCATTTTGGAAACTAGAGCCCTCAAATATTTTTTCTAGATGTTTGATGAGCACTTTGAACACCTGGGGGCTTCACAGACGTTTATAACGTTGAGCCGTGAAAAGAAAAAAAAAATTTTTTACCACAAAACTGTTGCTTCAACTAGGTAGCTTTTTTTTTCACAAGGGTATCGGGAAAAAATGCAACATAAAATGTATTGTCCATTTTCTCCTGAGTACGCAGATACCTCATATGTGGTGGAACTCAAATGTTTGGACACACGGCAGTGCTCGGAAGGCAAGGAGCGCCATTTGAATTTTTGAACGCAAAATTAGCTGCACTAATTAGCGGACGCCATGTCGGGTTTGAAGACCCCCTGAGGTGCCTAAACAATGGAGCTCCCCCACAAGTGACCCCATTTTGGAAATTAGAGCCCTCAAATATTTTTTCTAGATGTTTGATGAGCACTTTGAACCCCTGGGGGCTTCACAGAAGTTTATAACGTTGAGCCGTGAAAAGAAAAAAACATTTTTTTACCACAAAACTGTTGCTTCAACTAGGTAGCTTTTTTTTTCACAAAGGTATCGGGAAAAAATGCACCATAAAATGTATTGTCCATTTTCTCCTGAGTACGCAGATGCCTCATATGTGGTGGAAAGTAATTGTTGGGCGCATGGCGGGGCTCAGAAGAGAAGGGCACGATTTGACAGCAAAATTGATTGGAATCATTAGCGGACGCCATGTCACGTTTTTAGACCCCCCCCCATGGTGCCTAAACAGTGGAGCTCCCCCACAAATTACCCCATTTTGGAACTAGACCCCCTCAAGGAATTTATCTAGATGTTTAGTGAGCCCCTTGTACCCCCAGGGGCTCCACTGAAAGTTGATAACGTTGAACCGTGAAAATTATTTATTTTTTTTAAAAAAAAATTTTTAAATTTTTGCAGCAACAAGGTAGTTTTTTTTTTTCTCTTTTTACAACGGTATCAGGAAAACATGCACAATAAAATGTATGGTGCAATTTTTCCCGAGTACGCAGATACCTCATATGTGGTGGAAATCAATTGTTTGGGCGCATGGCGGGGCTCAGAAGACAAGGAACGCCATTTGACTTTTCAAACGCACAGACGCGGTGCACTGATCGGCCGCTGCAGGAGGCACGGTCGGATGAGATACAAAAAGCGCTGGGGATACGAAAAAAAAAAAAAAGTCACGCCAAAAATTGAGCAGGGATGTTGATCCGCGCTCAGCGGGACGCACGGACAGATGCGATACTTTTTTTTCCGTATCCCCGACGCTTTTTGTATTGCATCTGTCCGTGCGTCCCGCCGAGCGCTGATCAGGGATGCACATAACGGATCGGCATCCCTGCTCAATTTTTGGCGTGACTTTTTTTTCCGTATCCCCGATGCTTTTTGTCACGCCAAAAATTGAGCAGGGATGCCGATCCGTTATGTGCATCCCTGATCAGCGCTCGGCGGGACGCACGGACAGATGCAATACAAAAAGCGTCGGGAATACGGGAAAAAAAGTCCCGCCGAAAACTGACCACGGATGCAGATACGTTATCTGCATCCCTGATCAGCGCTCGGCGGGACGCACGGACGCATGAGGTGTAAGAATTGACAGGGGATAGAGGAAATAAAATAAAAAAAAAAGTTATACTCACATTACCCAGATGATTTGCAGGAGGAACAGCTTTGCAGCAGCCAGCAGGCAGGAAGTTGGACAGCTCAGCAGAAGACCCAGGAAGAAGGACCCAGCGATGGAGGCAGATGTGATCGGCCGGTGAAGACAGGTAAGAGGACGTCGGGGGGACAGCAGAGGGGGAGGGGGAGAGCAGAGGGGGAGAGGGACAGCAGAGGGGGACAGCAGAGGGGGAGGGGGAGGGGGAGAGCAGAGGAGGGGGATACCGTCGGAGCTGCATTATAGAGATCACGGGGGAGGCCGGCAGACTGGGATGTCTGGGGGCAGACTGGGATGTCTGGGGGCAGATCGGGAATGCTGGGGGCAGATCGGGAATGCTGGGGGCAGATCGGGAATGCTGGGGGCAGATCGGGAATGCTGGGGGCAGACCAGGATGTCTGGGGGCAGACCGGGATGTCTGGGGGGGCAGATCGGGATGTGGGGGGGCAGATCGGGATGTGGGGGGGCAGATCGGGATGGCAGGGGGGCAGATCGGGATGGCGGGGGGCAGATCGCAGGGGGGCACGGGCAGGGGCCATTACGGGAGCGTGCAGGAGCAAATCACAAGAGCGCGCAGGGGCTGCAAGAGAGCAGGGGAGGAGGGATACCGGAGGAGCTGCAGAATAGAGATGGCGGGGGGCAGATCGGGATGTCAGGGGGGCAGATCGGGATGTCGGGGGGGCAGATCGCAGGGGGGCACGCGCAGGGGCTGCAAGGTGAGCACAATACTCACCGCTCCTGCGACGTGACGTGACAGCAGCGGCAGCAGCAGCAGTGGCGTGGTACCACTAGTACCAGCCAGTGCTGCACGCCGCAGACATGTTGGGGGAGGGTCCCCAGACCAGCACAGGCCTAGGGAGGGCGGCCACCGGCAGATCAGACTTCCCCACTGCACACTGATTGGAGCGATTGCGCGTCATTGCACGATCGCTCCAATCAGTGCTGCAGGGGGGGGCCACGGTGTCTGCTTGCTTCCAGCCAATGATCGGAGCTGCTGCAGCTCCGGTCCTAGCTGGATTTTACAAGATCACGCTATTTTTGGCATTTTTTTTTGCCGAAAACAGCGTGATCAATGTGATTGGCGGTTCCGATTTGAACAGCCAATCACATCGATCGCCTATGGGGGGTGGCGATGCCACCCCCCCTGGGGTTGAGCAAAGGTCCCCTGCTGTAAGAAACAGCAGGGGACATCATTTGAAAGCCGTTGCTATGGCCACGGCAATCAAATGAAGTTTAGGCCGTAAAATTACGTCCCTGGTCGTTAAGTCACGTTAAAATAAGACGTAATTTTACGGCCCGCGGTCGTGAAGGGGTTAAACAAAAATAGCAAATGAACAAAAGTTCGGACTGTGACAAGACAAGCATGCCTTAACTGTCTGTCTTAATCCCTCAGCATGCTAGGCTTCAGCTTACATAGCAAAAACTTGCTGATAGATTCCCTTTAAGTGCACAAATGCCAAGCACGTATGGAGACAGCCAAAGTAATCCTATTAAACTTGTAACACCAAATATTGCATATATCCATCACAGACAAAGGCTTCACAGCAGCAGGGATATCTATCTCTGTAATATTCTGGATACTGCCAAATATATCCACAAGAGATGTTGCCTTATTATGTGTGAGGTTTTTTTGCATACATCTTTTTGACTGTGCAAAAGTAATAAAATATTTCATTAACTACCATATTTTGTAATGGCTTAACCCCACAATGACATATGTTGTACTAGTACATCATATGCCAGCTCAATGACTTTGATGTGGCCTCGTAAGCCAAGTCCACATATTTCAGCCATCATTTACCTCTTACCACTCCATTTTCTGCTGTCAAACTGCAAAATATGGCTTTTGATCTGTGACAGACGCATTTGCAGTGTGCTCGTCGGGGATGTGCTGTTCTATCTACATAGTGTATTGGCGCTCCCATGACAAAATTGAAGAATGTTGAAAGGATGCCATGAAAGCCAGGTGTCTACTAAACACCATAGTTGGTGTTCATAAATAACCATAATTTGTCCTATATACAGCAATACTGTGGCATTGCTGTATGTAGCCCAAGCAATCAGAAAATCACAGGTGTAATTCTTTAAGGACACCAACAAATACAGTGTAAAGTTAAAAATGTTTTAAAAATATTAAACAAATAAAAAAATTCAAATCATCCTCTATTTCCCCTATTAAAAATAAAGAAATTAAGAAAAAATAATTACATATCGGAAGTTGCTGCTTTTGTAAAAATCTGTTTATCAAAATGTAAAATATTTTAATCCAATCAGTAAATGGCGTATCAAATGGCCAAAATTGTGTTTTTTCAGCCACAAAAGCTCAAAAAATATAATAGCAGGTAATTAAAACAACCTATTTATACCAAAAACAAGCCCTCACACAGCCTCAAAAGCTGAAAATTGAAAACATTTAATGGTCTTAGAAAATGGTGACATAAGCAATTTTTAAAAATATATTCCAGATTTTTTTTTCTCTACTTAAATAAACCAAAAGCTACATATGTTTGATTGCAGAAATGAACGTTTTGCTATTTCACCATATTTGGAATTCTTTACACCTCTTTGTAGTACATCAGATGATAAAACGGATGATGGCATACAAAAGTACAAGTCCCAAAAATAACGAAGTCTTCACATTTCTATGGAAAAATAAAATAAGTTATGACTCTTGGAATAAGGGGAGGAGAAAATGATGGCGCAAAAATGAAAAACCACCCGCTCCTTATGACAACTTATAGAATAAAATGAAAATATTATATTCACAGCAAAGTCATAAACATAACAGCATGAATAGCAAATAACAGAACAGCAGGTTTCTTTTGTGCTGTCATACAGTTATCTTGATGGAAAAATAAATAATAAAATAAATAAATATACAAATAAGTATATAAATAATGTCTTTTAGAAGATGCATTGAAAAATATAAAAATAATCCTGCAGTCCAAGATAGGATCCACTTTGATATAATAGCCAAGAGAGAAAATAGACATGGACATCATTGGTTTTTTGGGTCAAAACTGGTTTAAAAATGTGACGAACCACCAATCGATGCATGTGTCATATTAGGGTATACTAAATATATTTATATTAGTGTATACTAAAAGGTAAACTCTTTGTAAGAAAAGTTGGGAAATATGTAAGATTTCAAAACACATTAAAATTAAATGGTATTGAAAGTACATTGTGCATGAGCCAGAAATCAGATCCAAATGCACAATGAGAGGAAGTTGGGCCAATGTCCGGGAAGAATCAATTATTTAATAGGGAATAGGGAGTCAGAGGCAAAGCAGTAAGGGCATCTAGGGGTTAATCAGGAGAATGGTCAGGAATTTAGCTGTGTTAGAACATAAAATATCAATATCACTAATTAAAATGCACACCAAAGTACTTTAAAAGTCTGCATAATTTACCATATATTCTATACGTATATACCTTGAAGAGTCTTGAGATTGGAAACAACAACACAAAATGCTTTGTCATTGTAATAGTGCAATAACGATTTACTAAGCTGCATCTTCTGTCTTGGACAAACAAGTACATTTTATACAGAGATATCATTAAAAGAAATCTATCCACGTGTTGGCCTGTACATTAAAGGGTATCGAGCTAACAGTATCTTACAGTCCTTTGAAATGCATTTTTAAATAGCCGCAATAGTAAATTGACTTCTGAAATGTAGATTATAGATCATGACACATTAAAGTATGCTAGATAGAAAGGGTCCCCGAGTGGTTGTTCACCAAAGGAATGCAATTAATTATATGATTAAGGAGGTTACAACTACAATACAATATACTGACTTTCTATCTAACATAAAGCTAATAAAATAATGTTTTACTTTGACATTGCCATTTAATTAGATTGCACCAGACAAGGTCGCTTGGATATTTATTGCAGTTCAGCAAAAGTATGTGACAAATCAAAAGCTCAGAAGAGCAGAAGAACCTTATTTCTGACAAAATGATTTCCCATGCATAGTGGTATATACTTAAAGTCACTAATTATTTCTATGACCTAGAAGAAGACCATTAGTGCGGCTGTATGCTGAGACCTATTGTCTAGTGAGTTAGAAAATCAGAATGATTTATGTCACTGCCAGTGGTGGTAAGATCTAATGCAACCAATGTAGACTTTAAAGTCCCTGGATAGTTACTTTAATTTCTCCTGAATGGGGACACTCAGGTCTTAGGAAAATACAGAACTTCTAATCAAAGTCAAACATAAAGACACGCAATGAAATCTAAATCACTAGTATAACCCCGGACCAATGCTTTCTAGATTAAAGCATGAGTATACATTCTAAATATAATCGTACACACCCTGGAAAGTCCAGCAAGGCATGAAGCCAATTGTAGGAAAAAAATAACAATATGATAAGGAACACTGTGACAACTCATACCAAGCTATACTAAAACGTTTGTCTCTGACCAATGATAATAGAAATTTCCAAGTCAATATATTTATATCAATAAAAGAACAGCAAAATAAGTTATTTCTTTTTTTTTTTTTTTAAAAAAAGGTGAAGTTCTAAAACTTTCTAAAAAGGAACTAATGTTGAAGTACAATTATTGATGAATATGGATGATGGATATGGAGAATCTAAATGCAGAACTTTGATAGGAAAAAGAAAACACATTGGAAACATTTTCCCAAACTGTCTAATTTTAAGAAAGTACAAACTAGATATAGCAGTCATGATTAAGGGTGATTGTTTCACCTGAAATGCGTAGTCCTGTCATGCCATCCGTTCTTTCTGCATGCTAAAATAAAGACCCTGGCTTTCCTCTCCTGAAGAGCTGGATTTTTCTTCTTTTTTTTATTGAAATTACTCCAGCGCTTTATAAACTTTTAACCCTGGCACTATGGAGAGGGGAGTGGGGTCACCTCCCGCCACACACCTGAGGCTGATTCCTGCACAAATTAATGTTCTTATATGGTTCCTTCCCCCCCATTATCGATCATACGTATAGGCCGTTGCTTGCCCTGAACTTACCCTGGCTAGTGAGAAGGCCAGTAAAAACACTAGTTTTACCACTGCATTAATAGAACATAATAGAAGGGAGAAAGACAGGGGGAAAAGAGACACAAAAGCAATACACTCCAAGCAACTCCAATAGATCAAAACCCCACAGCTCCTTCCAGAGACTAGATCCTTCCAAAGGGATCAGCATAAGAATGAAGATTCTATAACCGGTATCAGATGATAAGACACGTAGCTTTATATAATGAAGGGGAGTGGTCACAAAAGAGCTGCTCCTGGGATTAAGGTTCCAAAGGATACAGCACAGAAAACAAGTAGATTTCCCTCAAATACAAATAGTGGATCTGTGAGTAATAAGGCATTTTTACCTTCTGGTCCAAGACTTGCCAGAAGTCTCCCCAGAGCAGGCATACTTATGACAATTTAATGCATATTTGGATGGACTGTACTTGTCTAATTGAGTTATTGACTTACTTTCTGCTAGTACTGTGTATCAAGTTTTGCTTTATAATGAATGAGCAAGACATGTTAGATTCCAATTTAAGGCAAGCTGTGACCTGATTTTTGCTACCCATGTGAGAACAGCATGATATAGGGGCAGACAGAGATCCTGACTCGAATGATGTATAACTTACTGGGTTTCTTGCTGCAATTTTGAAAAAAATCCACTGTTTTATCTGCTGCAGATCTAGCAGTTCTCACTACTGTGTTCAGTATAACCCCCACCAATGAGTGATAACTTTTTATGCACACTGTGCATTGGAAGAAAGCTGTTAATCATTGGGTAAAGGGTTAGACAAAGCTGAAGAATATGGAGGACTACAGAAGGTTTATTTGTTCTCTAGTGATAATCTGATTATAAAACAGTGAGTTTAACAAAATGACAGAAAACAGTTCAGTAAGTGACATACCGAAGGAATCAGGGTCTCATACTAGGTGGCAAAATCCTGCTAACAGATTCCCTTTAAGCATTTTGCATAATAGATATTCCCCACTATTCCACTGCTGTGATGTCATTTTCATTGTGATATTTTTCATTTCCAGGTTTTGCGACATCATTCTTTCACTATGTCTGATACATCACTGTGTGCATTATGTTGGCACTGAGTAATCATTATTGGCATAGCTACATTACTGTCACATAACTGTGTAGATTATTCTTGAGCTGTGACAGTGTATTGTGGATGACTCCAGTATGACATAATCTCTGTGTGCATCTCTGTTCATTATGAAAGGGCACAAGATTCAGATTGAATGGTTAATGAAATATTTTTCCTTAGGCATAAGATATAAAATAATTTCTAAATCTTCAAATAGGACAGATAGGTCAATCATTAGAGGGGTTGTCCAATCTAATCCACAAGTCTGCAGTCATTCCATGTGACTTCAAACTTATAAATCCTCACTTCTCATACACTGAGCGCTTTGAGGATTCTTAGGTTTCAGAGCCAACAACGATGGTCACATCACCGTGAGAATGTGATAAGCATCCAACTAGATTTGTGCAGCCTTGCTCACTACACTTGCATTGAGCCTGTTGGAATTGAGTTCTTGCAGAGTGTATGCATATTACATACTCACAACCTCATGACCACCATTCCTTACAGCATGCAGTACATAGGAAGTGACTCCAAACTTGTTGATTTAGACTGGACAATCCCTTTAAAAAAGCATGGCACCGCTGTAAATAGCTTAACAGGTGACATCAGTGGTCAGGCACGAATTATCAGCTGGCACAAGCCATCAGGTGGCACTGGTAGTCAGGCATGGATCATCAGCTGGCACAGGTCATATGGCACAGGTCTTGGAGCACAGGACCTCAGGAATGAACCACAGCAAGATGACGCTGTCACAGCAGATATCTCTAGACTTCAGGTTGAACATGCAAACACAATTTATTCACGGGATACAGCAGGACAAGGGTACATAACATGGCAGGATAACAGGAACCACCACAAGACATCAAATACAAAACACACGGACCATGCTGGAGTCTAAGAACATGCCGGTGACTGATTACACCAGTCCCTAAATATGCTGGTACCTGGGTACACTGGATCTATTGGTAACCTGTCTATAAACAGGTAAGCAGGCCTAGAGAGGTGACCGGACTCAGGCAGTACAATGGGCTACATCAGCAGCAGACTCTAGACCTACAACAGCACAGACTGCACAAACACACAGTTCAACTCATAAGAAATGCTATGCAATACTCTGGTGCCTCCCATCAGGGGAATCCTTAAATAGCTGGTGCCTCTCAGCAATAGACTAGAGACACCTTAGTAATGTGTGCATATCTCCCTATAAAAGAATAGGAAGTGTGCACCCATGCTCCCTAGGCTGGAGAGCAAGAAACCCCACAAAAAATGCGCAGAGGCTGAAACCTAGGCGGTAGCAGAGCCGAGACTCACGTGGGCATCCATGGGGGGACTGAGCTGGGGTATGCACTTATATGTGGATGGTAGAGAAGAGCTAAGCAGGTACACTGGGCAAGGCGCAGAGGAGCACCAGCGTAATGGGAGCCGGCACTACGCTGACACTCATGTTGACATTCACAGGGGCGATGAGACGGGGACTGCACCACAGGTGGATTGTGTAAAGAAGGGAGACCAGGGGCAGTGCCTGAAAAAGCAAAGTAGTGCCGGCATACTAGGGAAGCTTATGCTACACCATACAGTCACTAGAAGAGCAGTCCAAATCGTAGCCAAAAGAAAACAGAGTTAAGTGGCAGAAGAACTACAGAAGCAAGAATCAGAGTCAAACATATCATTGGGGCATGATGTGCAACCACACAGGGGCCTATAAGGCAAGGGGAGTCCATATTCATCTCCAAATCAGCAGGCAGTTCCTATTACACTCACAAAGAGGGGCTCATATACTGTTCTTATACAGTGACCCTCTCCGTCTGTGTCCACCAATGGCCATAAGTAATACCTGTTTTCTAATACAGGTGTGTCAAGTGTCAACAATACCATGCTAGTGCTCTATACCAGTAATATGGTGTCATGCTTCCCGGTCCCCGACGCCGTGTCCCACTCACCGCTCCGGTCCCAGTTTCCTCAGCCTGTGGCTGCACAGCCCGCTCCTTTTCCTCTACGTCCCCCAGGCTCCCTGCTCCCCGCTCCCAGCATTATTCTGTGACCCAGGTCACACACACGGGCTCCTTTGCTTCCTCTGCACCGCTTCCTGCACTGGTCTCTGGCACTCGGGCATCGCACATGCTCATTAGGGCGCGTGCGCGGTCATTGACCTCCTCTTAAAGGACTAGTGTCCGGAAACAGGAGATTGCTTAAATCAGGTGTAGGGTATATAGGGATCTTCCTGCTATGGGGGCGTGCCTGTTCGTCGAGTTCTGCAAGCTAGAAGTCCAGGTGCCCATGTGCCTTGCTCGTACTAAACTTTGTCTCTTCCGTAGAGCCTGCTCTGCCTCCGTAACCGGTCCCTGAATCCAGTATTGCCAAGAGGTCCTCCGGTGTCCATCAGCGGGGAATCCAACCACCGTTTCGGCAGCCTGTGCCTGTCTGGTATCTCCGACTTCACCCAGATACCTTCCCGTCACACCCAGCTAACCCGGATCCCGCCTGAGCTTCCTAACCGGCACCCGTACTGGATTCCCGTAATTGTCTCCGAGGACTCTGTGGCTCCAAAGACTCCGTTCTACCCGATCCCTGGGACGCTACCCCAGTTCCGCTAGTACTCCGGCTACCGTGTACCTAGGCCCTCTGGTGGGGTGACTGGACAGTCCCTGTATAGGGATTAGCTACAGGTTGCCTCACTGGGGGAGTCCGGTCAACGGCCCAGAGGATCCACCATCACCCGGACCTAACATATGACATGCTTGGACCAACTGTGGACACTACTGCTCATTTAATTTGTGGTGGTGTGCTGTGCAATATAGGCACAAAACTTGGAAGCTTTTTTTTCATGTTCAGCAAATTGTCAAGCAATTTGGAGTAACAACTTGGTTTATCACTACTGAACATAGTATATCTCTACATTACACAGACAAACTATGGATCACAACGAGAATGGTTTAAGATTGCATATACCCTGGGGTGATACCGGCTAATACTTGCTTTGGTTTACCCCATTAATTACAGTTAATAGCTGAGTGTTACTGTATTTGATAAACTAATCACCAGAGGTTCATTCTAAGAAAACATTGTTCAAATCATCTATTAATGTAGTCATCCAGCAACAAATAACACAAACCACATTAATTTAGAGATATACTCTGGGTTAAATATACTAATTTATCATATTTTTTGCTTTATACTGTGCCTAGTACTGCTGTTGGAATACACAATGATTCATTTTCAGTGAACATTTATTATTCATGCTTTTTGCAATTAAACCCATGTAGGAAATAACACAGTTTGAAGGGTTCATTTCTATAACATATGATCAATGAATTCAAAAGAACCCTTCCGATCCTGTGGGAGTCCCTTAAGCTTTTTTTTATGAATCATGCTTAGCGACACATAATTGCACTGAGCACAATGTCATAGGGAAAAAAGACAGCTCTTAGAAATATTATCTACTAGTCTTTAACAATTTATAGATGAATGAAAAATGCCTGCCCTAACAGTAACAGTTTATAAAATATATGGCATGTGGTAAAGCTAATGGGAATAGATTCAGACTTAAGATACATCAGATTAGTAGGCAGCCCACAGCCTTACAGCCAGTTATTAAACATGAAGACCATTTCACTTTGTAGCTTTGTCATCCAACACATTAAATCACACAGTAAATACTAAATTCACATACAGGTTAGTACAATGCAGATGCTTTGCATATCTATGGAAGAGAAAGTGCTGCTCATATCGCCATGAAGAAAATGTGATCTTATACAATTTATTGCGCTGTTTTAATGGAATTTTATCTAGTTGGTAATTTGCATGTGTGACGCCCTGGACTATCCAGGTCGTCCCAGGTAGTTACACACACAACATCACACCCCTTCCAGTTAGGTAACACCAGTCAAACATAGAAAACCTTGTCACCACCCTCCAGGTTTGATGTCCACACCAGGGGGGGTGGAGCCAGGTGGTTGGCTCCACCCACTGAGGAGTTCACAGGCCTGGAGGCGGGAACCTAAGAAGTCAAGTTCAAGGGAGTAGAGAGAAGAGTTCTGACAGTGAAGGAGGGAGGTTGTGTCCAGGAGCAGACCTGTGCTCAGGCCTGCCACAGACTACTCCGGTGGCTGGGTTGGAGGCCAGTCACCATTGGCAAGGAGGCAGACGGTAGTGGCCACCTGCAGGAAACCGGGAATACGACCGGTGGAACTGTAAGGGACCAGGGCAGGGAAGTGGCCCGCCGGCACCGAACTGGGAGCCAACTTGGTACCGGAGCACCAGACAGGGTACTCAGACCCCGAACTAGGCTATAAGCCACCACCATAGTCAAATCAACTGATTGCGGTCTGGACCTCAGGGGTTCATTCCCACCTAAGTCCCGATTGAAGGCAACAGCCCAACCATTCCGGATAAGTGCCACCGCCAAAGGCAAGAGATCCAAAGGGCCAGCGTCTGTGGGTAAACGGTCTCCTCTGACACCTATACGCTGGGGAGCTGACTACTGGTGCCTAGGCACAGGAGTCAAGATTCACACACAGGTGCAGGAGAAAGGCGGACATTGCCAACCTAACTGGAATAGCTGCAGCCGGCTGCGGGCCCCATTCATCACTCCGTTTGGTTTACCAGTGACTCTAGTGTCTTTTGTCAGAGTGAGTACACCAGGGCCATCAGGCACCGCACCGCGCCGCACTGCACAGCAACCCTCCACCCTGCACCCCGGCCCTCGCCAACCGGGCCCCAGTACCAACATCCCCTACCCACAGAGTGGTCAACACCTAGCTGCGCCACTACACCACTCCTGGGAGTCACCATACCTCCACCGCAGCGGTGGTCTCCACCATCACAACAACCCGTGAGTGGCGTCACGAACTATCATTCCCAAACCGAACACCCGCATTCACCCGCGCGTAGTGCCAACCCCCTTGCAGAGCGACGTGACCCCCGTGTGCATGAGAGGCTCGGGCCACCACCCGCAGTACACGAGCATGGATCCGAGCGGCTCGGCGGCCACAGCCGAGGCCGCGGGGTGGTACACATCGACTCTTCAGGCATCACAAACAGGATTGAACCAGTCTACTTACCAGTAGAAGTGCGCCTTGTAGTCCCCGTCAGCGGCGTCCCGCTGAAAAATCTGAAGATCCGCCTTCTTGGGCGCGAAAGTTTCCCGCTCGAGTCGTCCTCCCCGAGCAGTGAAGGCACAAAAGCAAAGCCCTGTCTCAAAAGCGAGAAGTGCTGTGGAAAGACCAAGGGGGGACAGGTGAAGCTCTCTTTTGCCCCATGTGACCACGGGGATAAGAAGCAGGGATGCCAGGACTCTGCACACGTCTTGTTCCTGGAACCCGAGCATACAGCATGTCTGCACCGTCTGAGAGGCCCGAATTCCCGGAGCCCACGCCCGGAACATCGGCGTAGCTGAAGGTCCAGACGATGCTGCTGTGTCGCCGCAACCGAGCTAAAATGCGCTTCCTGATGGATCAATGGACAGCCGAGGTGGAGGAGATGGTCATGGTCGCGCGTTTGTACGAGGTGGAGACCATTCTTGTGGAGCGGTAAGGTGACCCATGCCCCTATGTCCCCGAGGGACCGGCCGCTGCGGCTGAGGGACCCGGTCTGCCCCCGGCCCCTATATGGTCTTCCCCGTTGCCTGTGCCGGCTGCTTTAGCTCCCCTGCCCGGCCTGCTGCCATCTCCACCGGCAGCGGAGGCTGCGGTCCTGGCCCGAGAGGATCCAGATGCCCCTAAGATCGTTGGCCCAGAAGAGGGCATGGCAGTGTCCGCAGAGGATGAAGAAGCGGCCGACCCGGAAGTGCCGGTGGCGACTCCCCGTGCGACAGCTGGTAGCGACTCGCCTGCCGCTGAGTGGGCGTTGGCCCCGGTTAAGATGGAGATGAGACCCACTCATAGCGGGACCCATGAGTCTCAGATGCCCGTGCGGGCCTTGAGTGTAAGGAGGGCGTACATGGGTGCTCAGCTGCATGTCTGAAACTCCCCACCCCCCTCTCACTATGGGAGGAAGAGTACGGAGTGGAGGATGAAGAGAAAGGCAGCGGATTCCCGTTGCAAAAGGACAGTCCCCGTTGGGACCAACAGTGTTTTGTCGTAGCCCGTTGGTTAGTGAAGTGCTCGTCCCTGTTGGGACTGATGTTGTCCCCGTTTCGCACCCCCTAACCCCTGCATGAGTAATCATGAAAATGGCCGAGAACTTGCAGGCCACCCAATAACTTTTGGGTTTGTAAATACTGCCCCAATTGCCCTTCTTGCAACTGCTGGTCTCCGGAGAGGCTGGTTGGAGGAGCAGGCTTGGGTCCGGTCACCATCAGAACTGGTGACCATCCTCCGGGTCAGGGGCCCCCTTGGACGTGGGGCCTCTGAGTGACTGCCGGGTGCGAAGTACCATACCCGTTCACGCTTGTGTAGCCTGGCCAGGTTTCTGTTTCCGGACTGGGGAAAAGGGCTGCTGCCCATTTCTTAGGGGCAGCATCAAGGTGCAGGTTGCTTGGGTGGGAAAGCGGAAGGACATGGACCCGTTCCCTTGTTATTAATAAAAATATTCCCGTTTGTAAAGGTTCAAGAATGTGCCTCCCGTAAGGGAAGATTTGACAAAGAAATGCATACTGTTTACAAAAATGTTGATTGTTTGTTTACTTTTACAGAAAAATAAAACCGATGATGGACGGGCAGCCCGCGGACGGTCTGCATTAAACCAAGGGGGAATCTGACACCCTGGACTATCCAGGTCGTCCCAGGTAGTCACACATACAACATCACACCCCTTCCAGTTAGGTAACACCAGTCAAACATAGAAAACCTTGTCACCACCCTCCAGGTTTGATGTCCACACCAGGGGGGGTGGAGCCAGGCGTTTGGCTCTACCCACCGAGGAGTTCACAGGCCTGGAGGCGGGAACCTAAGAAGTCAAGTTCAAGGGAGTAGAGAGAAGAGTTCTGACAGTGAAGGAGGGAGGTTGTGTCCAGGAGCAGACCTGTGCTCAGGCCTTCCACAGACTACTCTGGTGGCTGGGTTGGAGCCCAGTCACCATTGGCAAGGAGGCAGACGGTAGTCGCTGCCTGCAGGAGACCGGGAATACGACCGGTGGAACCGTAAGCAGAGTGGCCCGCCGGAACCGAACCGGGGGGCCAACTGGATACCGGAGCACCAGGCAGGGTACTCAGACCCCGAAATAGGCTATAAGCCACCACCATAGTCAAATCAACTGATTGCGGTCTGGACCTCAGGGGTTCATTCCCATCTAAGTCCCGATTGAAGGCAACAGCCCAACCATTCCGGATAAGTGCCACCGCCAAAGGCAAGAGATCCAAAGGGCCAGCGTCTGTGGGCAAACGGGCTCCTCCGACACCTATATGCCGGGGAGCTGACTACTGGTGCCTAGGCACAGGAGTCAAGATTCACACAGAGGTGCAGGAGAAAGGCAGACATTGCCAACCTAACTGGAATAGCTGCAGCCGGCTGCGGGCCCCGTTCATCACTCCATTTGGTTTACCAGCGACTCCAGTGTCTCGTGTCAGAGTGAGTACACCAGTGCCATCAGGCACCGCACCACGCTGCACCGCAACCCTCCACCCTAGCCCTCGCCAACCGGACCCCGGGACCAACATCGCCTACCCACGGAGGGGTCAACACCTAGCTGCGCCACTACACCGCTCCCGGGAGTCCGCGTACCTCCACCGCAGCGGTGGTGTCAACCATCACCACAACCCGTGGGTGGCGTCACGAACTATCATTCCCAAACCAAACACCCGCATTCCCCTCGCGTAGCGCCACCCCCCTTGCAGAGTGATGTGACCCCCGGGTCCATGAGAGGCTCGAGCCACCACCCGCAGTACACGAGCACGGATCCGAATGGCTCGGCGGCCGCAGCCGAGGCCGCGGGGCGGTACACATGTACAAGGTCAGACACATATAGGGTTAATAGTTGAGAGTAGCTCAGGATGAGAGGAGCTACATTGGTATAAATGGAGTAGCTTCCTGGTAATGACTCAGATAGGGCTTACCATTAAGATGAGATAGACCTAAGGTTTAATGATTTGCAAACCTGCATGTAAATCGTTGTTCTTGTATTAAGAAGAGAGGGAGCCACACATCAGACAGTTTGTATTAAGGAACAGAAAAATATAGTGGGAAGTTAATATCTGGCAGGAAGCCTAGAGGAGGCTGAAAGAAAGAACGATGTCTTGTTTTTAGGCCAATGAGAACATTAAAATGGAAGTAGAAGGCCCACTGAAAGGAAATGGACCAGATTTATTTGGAAGGAACAGGATTTTAGCAAACAATAGTCTACAAGAGAAAAGCCCAGAGAAATAAGGGGTTCTACCATGCTATACAAAAAATCGCCAAATATTCCCAATATAAACATTTATTTATTATATTAAAAATTCCACACCACAGTGTAAATAAACAAGTGATCTCTAGATCATGTACATATAAAATGTTCCAGAAGACAATAAAATGTAAAAAGTTGACAAGGTTCACAGACCATTTAGAGCACAGGACTTAACTTAGGCTGGAAATATATCTTTGTTCAGCACCAGAAATTTATTGGAGCATATCAGTCCATAAGGTCCAGGCATATATATGCTGTTGCTCTTTCTGAAGTCCTTTTAAATGAACCGTCCACTTAGATGTCATACAGATATTCTTTCTCAATTCCTCCGCCTCGACGCGTTTCCCCACACGGCAAGTGTGGTTCATCAGGAGGCAAAAATGAAGGTTAGGTGTGCAGGTCCATGGCATCAGAAAGACAGGATCAGCAATGGTACAGGCAATGCTGTGTAGATGACCACCACTGTCCAAGTGATCGCTTGGACAGTGGTGGTCATCTACACAGCATTGCCTGTACCATTGCTGATCCTGTCTTTCTGATGCCATGGACCTGCACACCTAACCTTCATTTTTGCCTCCTGATGAACCACACTTGCCGTGTGGGGAAACGCGTTGAGGCGGAGGAATTGAGAAAGAATATCTGTATGACATCTAAGTGGACGGTTCATTTAAAAGGACTTCAGAAAGAGCAACAGCATATATATGCCTGGACCTTATGGACTGATATGCTCCAATAAATTTCTGGTGCTGAACAAAGATATATTTCCAGCCTAAGTTAAGTCCTGTGCTCTAAATGGTCTGTGAACCTTGTCAACTTTTTACATTTTATTGTCTTCTGGAACATTTTATATGTACATGATCTAGAGATCACTTGTTTATTTACACTGTGGTGTGGAATTTTTAATATAATAAATAAATGTTTATATTGGGAATATTTGGCGATTTTTTGTATAACCTGTAATATTCCCTGGACGTTTTGATCCATAAGATTATATGTTCTACCATGCTAGTAACATATTGAGATCAAACCACTGTTTGTGTAAAGGGTTTACTTTTATTAGTGCAAAAGTGCACAATTGATACAAATGTGGCAGTAAAATTAGTATCAGAAATATTGATATATACAGTCATATGAAAAAGTTTGGGCACCCCTATTAATGTTAACCTTTTTTTTATAACAATTTTGGTTTTTGCAACAGCTATTTTAGTTTCATATATCTAATAACTGATGGACTGAGTAATATTTCTGGATTGAAATGAGGTTTATTGTACTAACAAAAAATGTGCAATCTGCATTTAAACAAAATTTGACAGGTGCAAACGTATGGGCACCGTTATCAATTTCTTGATTTGAATACTCCTAACTACTTTTAACTGACTTACTGAAGCACTAAATTGGTTTTCTAACCTCATTGAGCTTTTAACTTCATAGGCAGATGTATCCAATCATGAGAAAAGGTATTTAAGGTGGCCACTCGCAAGTTGTTCTCCTATTTGAATCTCCTATGAAGTGTGGCATCATGGGATCCTCAAAACAACTCTCAAATGATCTGAAAACAAAGTTTATTCAACATAGTTGTTCAGGAGAAGGATACAAAAAGTTGTCTCAGAGATTTAAACTGTCAGTTTCCACTGTGAGGAACATAGTAAGGAAATGGAAGAACACAGGTACAATTCTTGTTAAGCCCAGAAGTAGCAGGCCAAGAAAAATATCATAAAGGCAGAGAAGAAGAATGGTGAGAACAGTCAAGGACAATCCACAGACCACCTCCAAAGACCGGCAGCATCATCTTGCTGCAGATGGTGTCAATGTGCATTGGTCAACAATACAGCACACTTTGCACAAGGAGAAGCTGTATGGGAGAGAGATGTGAAAGAAGCTGTTTTTGCAAGCACGCCACAAACAGAGTCGCCTGAGGTATGCAAAAGCACATTTGGACAAGCCAGTTACATTTTGGAAGAAGATCCTGTGGACGGATGAAACAAAGATTGAGTTGTTTGGTCATACAAAAAGGCGTTATGCATGGAGGTAAAAAAACACGGCATTCCAAGAAAAGCATTTGCTACCCACAGTAAAATTTGGTGGAGGTTCCATCATGCTTTGGGGCTGTGTGGCCAATGCCGGCACCGGGAATCTTGTTAAAATTGAGGGTCGCATGGATTCAACTCAGTATCAGCAGATTCTTGACAATACTGTGCAAGATTCAGTGATGAAGTTGAAGTTACGCAGAGGATGGATATTTCAGCAAGACAATGATCCAAAACACCGCTCCAAATCTACTCAGGCATTCATGCAGAGGAACAATTACAATGTTCTGGAATGGCCATCCCAGTCCCCAGACCTGAATATCATTGAACATCTGTGGGATGATTTGAAGCGTGCTGTCCATGCTCGGCGACCATCAAACTTAACTGAACTGGAATTGTTTTGTAAACAGGAATGGTCAAATATACCTTCATCCATGATCCAGGAACTCATTAAAAGCTACAGGAAGCGATTAGAGGCTGTTATTTTTGCAAAAGGAGGATCTACAAAATATTAATGTCACTTTTATGTTGAGGTGCCCATACTTTTGCACCTGTCAAATTTTGTTTAAATGCAGATTGCACATTTTCTGTTAGTACAATAAACCTCATTTCAATCCAGAAATATTACTGAGTCCATCTGGTATTAGATATATGAAACTGAAATAGCTGTTGCAAAAACCCAAATTGTTATAAAGAAAAAAGGTTAACATTAATACCGGTGCCCAAACTTTTTCATATGACTGCATATCCTTATGAAACAATGTCTCCCTTTTTTGCACTTCGCAAATTTTGCCTCTTTGTTCTGTGTCGGGGATTTTTGGGCTATTTCATGAATCCATTGTCATGTTTTTTGAACCAATTGTCTTGTATTGCAGTTCATGGCGCCGGCCTCCACCGTCTTTTTTGTATATATATTTTTTAGCAGTGTATCTAATATTCTCCATTTTTACTTTTTTACTTTTTTTAGATTTTACGCTCATCTTTTACCTTGGTGGATATATGTGTAGTTGAGACTGGCACACAAATTGCATACGCCGGACTCTACTAATCAAGCCATGGGAATGTTTTTCAAAATGTGTCATTGACTATATACAGTGTATTATGACTAATGTCAATACCATTATTTTTTGCAAATTTGTTGTAATTTTTTAGTCTATTTGACAACTTGGTTTTCTATATTCCCTCCCCTTCTTTGGCGCTATTCCCGGGGTCTGGCCTTTTTGCCTGCCTTGTGATTCTGTTCTCCTCTTTTCTTGCCATCACTGGCACCAGGAAGTAATATGGCTGCAGCTGCTTCAGCGCTGTTATGGAGCTCTGACACGCATGCATCCCGTCCCGACCTCGGAGCTATGAGTTCTGGGTATGACGTCACCTGGGAGTTT
This sequence comes from Anomaloglossus baeobatrachus, assembly GCF_048569485.1. Classification (NCBI taxonomy): domain Eukaryota; kingdom Metazoa; phylum Chordata; class Amphibia; order Anura; family Aromobatidae; genus Anomaloglossus; species Anomaloglossus baeobatrachus. Next base: position 285,962,834 of record NC_134358.1, read on the forward strand.
TCTCCCAAACCTGGAAGTCATATCGAGTGCCAGTTTCTGGTATGTACTATGCGCTCAGCTGTCTCCGGACACAGCGCTAACTAATTAGCGGTTTCCTCCTCTCTGCGGCTTTAGATATCTACCCATTTCATACTGCACTGGCCACTGGCCGAAACACGTGTCGGGACCCTGCCCACATGCTTGATTGACAGACTCCCCCTCCTTTCCTCGTGTATGCTAGCTGGCAGGTAGGTCTCCAGGTTCCACTTCACCACCAATGCTGCTGATTTATATATGACTGTTTTCTTGTATTGCAATTATTTACTATTGGTGGCCCTGTGGTTGACCTGCATATAATGCATATACATACTGTCTAGTATACAGGTATCATTTTGTTTTCTGGTCCAATTGGTTGTTACTAAACAGTGGGACTAATTCTCCTCCCTCTTCCTTACTACATATATTTCCCATTGTGACCTTTAAACATATTTATGTTGGGGAGTCTCTCTCTCTTTCATGTGGGTATCCTTTCTCCCCATTCTGCCTCCATTTCTGGTTAAATATTGTACTTTTCTGATACTAATTTTACTGCCACGTTTGAATCAATTGTGAACTTTTGTACTAATAAAAGTAAACCCTTTTCACAAACAGTGGTTTCATCTCAATATGTTACTAGCATGGTAGAACCCCTTATTTCTCTGGGTTTTTCTCTATATTGACTTGGGGTACATGCAAAACTTTTTTGTAAGAGGTCTAATTTACTTGGTCTTTTTTCTCTCCCCCAATAGTCTACAAGGTAGCGATAAGCAACATGGTCGCCATTTTTGGACAAGAGTTCTCCTATGGGAAGTTGAGGGTGGATTACAGCCAGGAGTCTGTGACCCTCCAAGAACGGACTTTGTCAGTAGCAGTCAGAAGTGGCACCAACATACCATCTTCACCGAAGGCCTTACAGTACAGCTGGAAACTGAGAGTAGCTATGAGGATTCGTAGCATTACATCTCAACCCAAGTGGGCCTCACAGGGGAAGATAGAGCTTCTTATAATGGTTTGCTGGACGTTTGTGAAGTGTAAGGAAAGCAATATGTCTTTGTTTATATCTTGAATGTCCTCACAGCTGTATGCTGCAATTAAAGCATTTCTGAAGTATTGTGCCTTCTATCTGATGTATACTATTCATATTAAGTTGTTATTTAATAAAAAAAAGTTCATTTTTTTACTTTGGTTTCCATCGCTTACCTCTCTACTATAAGGTCCTGGAAGGCCATCTTCAACTGCAACATGCGGGCTGTCGAGGCGTATCACTGAAATAACAATCACAACATACACACTTAGCCAGGACGCCGATTGTCATGTAGCGTGGTTAAGGAAGACAAGTACCTTGCCCATGACTACTGCCCCACACTACATTACTTATTCAGTGGGGAAATTAAGTATTTGATACACTGCTGATTTTGCAAGTTTTCCCATTTATAATGAATGGAGAGGTCTGTAACTTTTATCATACCTACACTTCAACTATTACAGAAAGATTAAAAAAAATCCAGAAAAATCCCACTGTGTGATATTATTTTGCATTTTGTTGCATAAAATAAGTATTTGATCACCTACTAACCAGCAAGAATTCTGGCTCTCACAGACTTGTATTTTTTCTTTAAGAAGCTCTCCTACACTTATTACTTGTATTAATTGAACCAGTTTAACCTTGTTACCAGTATAAAAGACATTTTTCCACTCAATCAATCACATTCCAACGTCTCCACTATAGCCAAGATCAAGGCGATATCTAAGGACACCAGGGAAAAAATTATAGATTTGCACAAGGCTAGGATGGGCTACAGGACAATATGTAAGTAACTTGATGAGAAAGCAACAACTGCTGGGGCAAATATTAGAAAGTGGAAGAAACACACAAGATGACGGTCAGTCTTACTAGGTCTGGGGATGCATGCAAGATCTCGCATCCTTAGGTAAGGATGATTCTGATAAAGGTCAGGAATCAGCCCAGAACTTCATGGGAGGACCTGGACAATGACCTGAAGAGAGCTAGGACCACAGTTCCAAAGATTACTGTTAGTAAAACACTACGTCATCATGGATTAAAATCCAGCAGGGAACACAAGGTCCCATTGCTCACACCATCAGATATCCAGGCCTATTTGGATTTCATCAATGACCATCTGGATGATCTCAAGGAGACATAGGAGAAGGTCATGTGGTCAGATGAGACCAAAATAGAACTTTTGATATTATCTCCACTCATTGTATTTGGAGAAAGAAGAAGGATGAGCACAACCCCAAGAACATTGTCCCAATCATGACACATGAGGATTGAAACATCATACCTTGTGGGTGCTTTTCTGCAAAGGCGACAGGATGAGTGCACCATATTAAAAGAATACGCAGAAACAAATGTTCCAGGTGGCACACAATCCAAGGTGCACGTGTCCGAGAAAGGCATCCACAATATAATTTGAACAAAGGACCGGCACTCCAAATCTTCTGGAATTTTTTAGAATTTATTCAACATAACTATACCGGCGTAAATTACACGTTTTGGCTAATAGTGAGCCTTTTTCACATCTAGATGTGAAACAGGCTCACTATTAGCCGAAATTCTGATCAGATATGCATGGCTTTGCTCAGTACCAGTGAATTAAATGAAGCCACACACATCTAATGAGAACGTAATCGGGATTATGTATGTTGCATACTTGCAGTCACATGACCACTCGGTCTCACCATTGCCACCAGAGAATTTTTTTTCATATCTAATATGTGTAGGTTTTTTTAAAGTATTTGCAATTAAAGGTGCTGTGTTCTAAAAAATAGCATTTTTTTCATGTTTATTAACATTTTTATTGCATTTTTGTTATATATTTGTTACTGTTTCTGGGGAATCCAAGGAGTCACAAGTCATGTCAACAAAGGTGAGAGATGGTTTCACTTGAACTATCTACATTGTCAATGGTTCAATTCACTACATAGCTCTGACTGAGAATTGTGCATCTTGGAAAAGAGAAAGGCACTGAGGGCAACCAAGAACCTGACTTGCTCTTGCTAAATCATAGGAGCAGAAGCATTAATTCATGGATGACTGTAGACATCTTGGAACATATTCTGAACCCAAAGCAGCTACCATCAAATGACTTAAATGGTCAAGGACATACTAATCAACTGCAATTCCTTAAACAAGATGTCTTGGTCATCAGAAAAATTGATTAATTCTGTGAGGGAAGCTTTGTAGTTATTTATAAGTTCCAATAAAAAAGACCACAAATTGTTCACTATGTTAGTGGATATACAGATAGGGGTATGGGAAAACAAATGAAGACCATTTTAAATTGCTATGTTGTCACACACTATCTGTATTGTTCCATCACTTTTTTATGGGCTTGTCTACCCATCACTTTTGCTAAGCTGTAAGAAGCTGTAATGTTTTCTTACTGTCCAAACTCATGCCAAAATGGCTGAGCTATAACATGAGACATGATCTTTGCAAAACATAATGGAGAAGCCTGCCTAGAGGTAACCATTTAAATTCAGAAACGTTGGCACTCAGGATCAAGGTGAACAGTGATTTTTATTGTGGAAAAACTTGTAGGACGAGCAGAAACACAGATGTTTCGGCCAAAAGACCTTCATCAGTGTGCGTGCACTAATTTCCTGAGCAGGTATAGCAGCATGGCGAGCGCATTGCTGGGCATGACGCGGTATCCACATCAAATCACACAGTGTTCAGAGTTCAACGAATTCCTAAAAATGTAACTCAAATTCAAATTAATTTTCTCTTTCTTATATTCAAAATGCATTGACATTTGACTATCTATCTATCTATCTAGCTAGATCTATCAATCTATTTATCTATCTATCTATCTATTGATGGTGAGTAGTGATTTTATTTTATAGTATACACAGTATGATCTTGATATTTGAAGTTTGAATATGTAAATTCAACTTGACAGAATTGAGAAACTTGCGTGTTTGCATTTTTAAGCTACTCAATTCTTGTAAACTACTCATTACAAGAATAAGGGAACATGACATCTAACTTTTGGCAACATTTTCCCATCAACAATTCAAGCATAAAATAGCACCATTTGTCATCATCTGTCAGGCGTCCATGGATATATGTCAGCCCTGTCAATTCAGTGTAATATCCCTTTTGTCAGGAGATGATCAAGTGGAATTAGTAAGTAGAAATATTCAAAATTACTCAGCATGCAGGATGACAGCTATTGCTAAGAGCGGTCACTTTCATGTCTATAAAAGAAGAAAATGTTGACCACAAATAAAACTAATTTTTAGTTCACAAACGAATACCTTAAACTTTTAAAACAATTATGGAGGCAAGATTAGGTGAAGAACATACTAAAATAATTTTTAACTTATTCTACACCACAATATATGTAACTACATCTAAAAGCTAGATCTTCTATTAAATGGTAACTAAAGTTATAATACATCCTCCACTATTAAAAAGATTCACCCTATCAGAAAGGGAAACAAAATTGAAATTTTTGATAAACGGAGATAATTTCCTACTAAAAATAGTCTGTCTACTGTATTAATCCGATCAAAAGACTCTGAAGTCCCGGTCAGCCAGAAATGGCTGCTACTGTCGATGAATAGTGTGTGCACTTATTCATAGCAAATGTCAATACAATGTGAAATATTTTAAACTCTGTGAAATTATTGGAATGGGCTGATTTATATCTAGAAATATCTTTATATAAGTAATATTAAAGAGCAATGAAGAGATGACACTTCAGACAATTTTAAAAGAAGGTTTAGGAGTGCAAATCTTAAAGTAGACTTACAAAATTCTTATCTGCTAAATTATAATGATAGCAATCTTACTTTATAAATATCAGTTTTGAATTATCAAGTTATACCCAATCAATAATTGTTAGAGAAATTGCCTACCATGCCTAGTTTTGTCCGCAACAAAGCGAGTCCTTAAATACTTGGCTTAACGAGTTTAGTATGCAGAAACTCAAGTGGCCAGATACTAAAAAATTTTTTTGGCTGAATGGACACACATTCACAATGACCCTCCAAATTCTTGTGAAAAGCCTTTACATAATTATATATAGTTTTTTACATCTCTATTGCTCCGCATAAATTACGCATAAATAACTACGTGTAAATGAAATGTTACCCCTCTATAAGTCACATATAAGCATATTAAGAAGTAGAGTCAAATCAATGGCGGGCAACTTGATTATTGAACGGAATGAAGGCCTCCCATAAGATGAGAGGTTGAAAAAGTTAGTAGTAGTAGTAATTAGGGATGATCGAATACCTCAAATATTCGGCTTTGCGAATATTCGACGAATAACTCGCCGCTATGCAAATATTCGAAGCGCAATGTAAGTCTATGGGAAGCCCAAATAGTTCTGAATAGTTGTTAATCGGGTTTTCCATAGACTTACATTGCGCATCGAATATTCGCGAATAGTCGGAAAGCGGCGAACTATTCGGTAAATATTTGCGAAGCCAAATATTTGAGGTATTCAATCATCCCTAGTAGTAATGGCTGACACTATATCAACATTTAAAATACTGCTGGATGATTTCCTCAGTACACACAACATTGTCAGTTATAAATTATTTAATGACAAAATGTATAATTGTTGGAGAGAGGTTGAACTAGATGGACCTAGGTGAGTTTTTCTAAATTCTTTCTATTCTGTGTTGGTGTTTTATCGTCTTAGTTGTGTCATGAAAATCTTGATAGTCAATTTGGCTGTTAATTCTCTTCTTAAAAAGGTTTTTCCCAACTTTTCTAGACTCCTAAATAACAACATTGTCCAGCAGTATCTTTGCAGTATTGTGATTTGAGTCAAATTTATTCATAGCAAACCAATATTTTTTCTAAATTTGGTGAACCTGGAGAATTCGTGTTTCAAATGATCTGCTCAGTACTACTCTCTACTATAGCAAACTATATAGCTACCTTGGTAAAGTAGTCCAAAAAAGCTATACCTCAGAGATCTTTAAGTTTATAACTATATGTAAATAAATGCAATGATATGAACTATGGTTCATTCATTTAGTAAACACTATATTTTTTTTTCTTCTTATAGTGGTATAATTATTTCTAGAAAAATAAATTATGTTGCCCTCTACTAGCTATTCTTTTTTTTCCAGTTTCATTAGTAATTGCTATTGGAGGCACATTCATATAATTATTATGATTTTATGAAGGACAGCCTGACATCTCTACATCCCAATGGAATATGTTGTTTGTAGAAAGGGCAATGTGAATATGTTTACGCAAAATACATCAGTAATTGGCTATTCTGCAGGGACCCTGGCTGCATACTCTCTCTGCCACATGGAAACTCCTGAAAACAAATCTGCACACTTTCATACCTCAAAAAAAAAAAGCAGGAAAAATGAACTAACTGAGGACATTAAGAAATGGATTCATAGCTAAACTATTGCCTGACTAGGAAAGGGGAACCATTTTTAATTCTTAAAAGTAAAAAGCTTGATCCTATCTATATATTTTGCACTGTGACAATATATTAACATAAAAATGTTTTCACCCTTTAAACATTTCCCTTTACTTATAGAAAAATAATGACTTCCAGGATGGTATGCTAATGGTCAAATGTTGAGTCAGTGGAGTTAAAATTCAACTTTCCTATTTAACATTGATTAAATTGTGCTTCATGGAAATCCTTGACTTTATATAGTATGTATACTGCAAATATATGGTACATATTTTAAGAGTGCTATTAGTGACCGTGTAGTCAAATACCTAAAGTGAAAATTATCAGCAAGATTTCACCCAAAAAACTATTTATATGAGCATGTAGCTGTGACGCTAGTCACAACATATGGACAAGCAGTGAGGCAGGGTAGTCAAATGTTCCGGAGTCAGATACTAAGGGAGCACATAGTGAACTTAAGGGAAAGACAAAGCATACTCAAATAACAATTCGGAGTCAGAATACCAGGAGGATTGCAGATCAAAGCAAAGGGGCAAGGCTAATGGATGATGGAAGGAGGTCCAACGTCTGGCAGAAATAGATCAAAAAATAGCGCACAGATAAACGAGGTCAATATGCGCCAATGAGCAAATGCTACAATTGGCAGTTGTCTAGGACTTACTACTCATTTTGGTATGCAGCGGCTGGACTATACACTGAGTTTTCACTGAAGAAATCCGGCACTCAAACAAGAAGATGCGTGATAATAGGTGATTTAACCCCTTAACGACCGCGGGCAGTAAAATTACATCCTAGCGGTCATAATGTTACTGCCCGCGGTCTGCCGGCAGCAGCATGCCGCGATTGGCACACATCTCAGCTGATTTTCACAGCTGAGATGTGTGCCTGCTAGGCACGAGCAGAATCGTTATCTGCTCGTGCCATTTAACCCCTGTAATGGCGCTGTCAATATGTGACAGCGCCATTATAAACGCGATTGCGGTAAAGTTTTACTTACCGCCCGATATCGGAAGTCACGTGACATGATCACGTGACTTCCGGTGGTTGTCATGGTAGCACAGGGTCATGTGATGACTCCTGTGCTAGACATGAACCACTTTCACTTTCGCTTTGTACAGAGGCCAGGGAAACAGGAAGTGCACGCATCTGCTGTTTACAGCTGTGTAGCTGTGATCAGCAGATAGTGCAGAGCGATCGGATTGTTGATCCCTATAGCCCCCTAGGGGGACTAGTAAAAAAAAACAAAAAATAAAAAAAAAGTTTTAAAAGATTAATATAATACATTTGGTATCGCCGCGTTCAGAAATGCCCGATCTATCAAAATATAAAATCAATTAATCTGATCAGTAAACGGCGTAGCAGCAAAAAAATTCCAAACGTCAAAATGACGTTTTTTTGTCGCCACAACTTTTGCGCAAAATGCAATAACAGGCGATCAAAACATAGCATCTGCGCAAAATGGTACCGTTAAAAACATCAGCTCGAGTCGCAAAAAATAAGCCATCACTGAACCATAGATCCCGAAAAATGAGAACGCTATGGGTCATGGAATATGGCGTAAAACGTGCACCACTTTTTTCAGACAAACTTCCGAATTTTTTTAACCCCTTATATAAAAGTAAACCTATACATGTTTGGTGTCTACGAACTCGCATTGACCTGAGGCATCACACCCATACATCAGTTTTACCATACAGTGAACACAGTGAATAAAATATCTCAAAAACAATAGTGCTATCGCACTTTTTTTGCAATTTTTCTGCATTTGGAATTTTTTTTGCCATTTCCCAGTACACTATATGGTAAAACCTATGGTTTCATTTAAAAGTACAGCTCGTTCTGCAAAAAATGAGCCCTCACATGACCATATTGAATGAAAAATAAAAAAGTTACGTCTCTCAGAAAAAGAATGGCGGAAAAAAAAACGGAAAGCGAAAAAAAGGCCGGGCGTGAAGGGGTTAATATAACTTAGTGTGTGAACAGGTGATTACAATTAATTTTAGTTTTGACGTTTCTGTCCTCCCTGGTGATGTGCTTGCATAATTTCATGGCGCTGATTAGCGGTGTATACATGGTATATGACTAGACACTGTGTTACTCTGATGAAGGATCATAATAAATGACCGAAACGTCAAAACTAAAATTAATTGTAATCACCTGATATCTGATACTGTAATCACCTGTTCACACACTGAGTTATATTAAAGCACCTATTGCTATGCATCTTCTTGTTTGAGTGCCGGATTTCTTCAGTGAAAACTCAGTGTATAGTCCAGCCCCTGCATACCAAAATCTTAGCTAACCTTAGCAGAAAACGTCAAATGGTGATTAAAGAAAAAAAAAAAGAACCACAAAGTGGATAGCACCCTAATAGCTACATCTTTACTGTTTTACTTTACATTATAAATTAGTGCTTAGTGGTTCTTTTTAAGTGCACTGTTAGATTGATGGTTCACAATCAGTATCCCTTTATTTTCTATATAATCTAGCAAAACGTCAAGGACACACCAATAAAAAAATTATCCTTTTTGGGATTGTTGAAGATGCTATAATTTGGAGAATCATCTGACAAGACTAGAAGCTAAGACTCTCCATCAGTACTTGAAGAGACATAACCCTTAGAACCTAAGTTTTCTGAAATCAGATATAGTTAGAAATACTTAGCCATGGGTTAATGCAACACCCTGGGGTCGAGGGGTTTTTACCCAACTTGTTGCTGGGCAGGGGGTTGAAGATTCTCTGCGTCTTCACGGGCTGGCCTGGCCCAGTTTCGTGATCCCGAGGCGTACAGGAGGGAGGGAAGGCGGTGGACGGGAGCAAGAATGGAGGATGGGGGTAATGATGGTGAGGAAAGTCTTTTTAGATCGTGATGCCACCTGTGATCTGCGGCCAGAGATGGGCCGCCGCTGCAGGTGCTGCTCTCCGGGGCTGATGGTGAAGGTTGCAGCCGGGATGGTGTCGCTCCCCACAGATGGAGTGGGGTTACCCCGGTGAGGATGACGGAGGACGGATGGGGGTGGTGATAGTCCCTATTAGCGCTGCAGTGCTGGGTGATGGCAACGGCAAATGAGAGGCAGAGGCAGGGGCTGCGGTTCCAGGTCTTTTACTCACTGGTAGTTCAGCCATTGCTCCAGAGTACCGGTCTCTTCCACAATGGGTTCCAGCCGATCTCGGATTGTCAGTGGTCACCGCCAGTGCCCGTGGAGGTCTTTCTAGTGAAGTGTCCCCCGTTTGCTATCTGGAACCAGGGCTGAGCTTCCAGCTCCAAGCCACAGGCCCCACGAAGAAAGAGAAATACTCGACTCCTGTTGTCTGTGCGAGATGTTATCCCAAGTTGTGCCCGGAAAAGTCTGCTCTAGTGAGAGTGTTGCACCTACGTCTTACTCTAAGTGGTGCCCACCCCCAGTGGTTGTCCTAGTGACTGGAGAAGTCCCATGCTTCATGATGGCTAACCTCCCTGTCTGCCCTAGTGCACCCCCCTGTGGGAAACCACCTTATTGTTTTATGTGTGAGGTTTTGTGAAGGCACCGGCTGTTAACTCCCTCCTAACCCGGCATGGATATTACCCCTTAAAGGTAGAGTAATACCCTGTGGCGCCTGAATTCTCAGGGGCGCCACATTACGGGGTGGCAGATGGCAGCACTCCGGGGCTGCAACAATTTACAAGGATCACCGCATTTTCTTATGCAATTAACCAAACAACATTTCTTACCTTTTTGGGAAACACAGCAAATAAAACATTTCAACTTTTTCAAACGGGTCAGCAGGTCATATCAATTTTTCAAAGTGCAGCATAGTAAATCAACATTAATTTACTATCACTCTTTCTTCACTGCTGCTTCTGGAGATGGCTGTACCAGGGAACTGGTCCCGCTCCCCTGGTTCAGGACACTTATGGGACAGCCGCTTGCAAAATACGCTTTACCACAACGGCGACAAATCAGCTGCCCATCGGCAGTATACCAATCAGGAACTTGGGACAACAGGTCCTTGCCGCGTCATCGCCAGGGAAGGTCATCAGCACTGGAAGCCAGTTCAATGGATACCGGTTGCTGTTTCACCTGCTTGGACTGCACTGCATGGGTTAAGGCAGACACATGCTTGATCCATTCCTGAATTTGGACTCGCCAATCATCCAGGGGGTCCTTTTCCATGGCCTGTTCTTTAGCATCCACCTTTAGCTTTGTAGTTGACACAGGATTGGGCCTAGACGGTTCACGCAGTAATCGAATTGCCCGGTCTTTGAATTCGGTAAAGCTGATGTCTGAGTGTTGCATGGCTACAATGCGCAGCTGAGTCCGGTGGGTATCAGACAGCAGCCCCTCCAGAAACTGGTCAGTTAGTAGGCGATTTTCATCCCCCACCTCCGCTGGTTCCACCTGCTTGACTGCTCTCACTGCCTCCTGCAGATTTAAGGCATAATCCTGTATGCTCTTTTGGGTCCTTTGCTTGCATACATAAAACCGCATTTTTATATCAGACGGTGTACGGGTATCAAAGATTACCTTCGATTAGCTAAAATGTCCATCGCACCCTCTTGTCAGCCTCTGGCCAGGACCTGACCTCTCTCCGGGCTGCTCCAGTTAACTGAGCAATGAGGATGTTGGCTTTCAGCCTCTTCGTTAGGGTGTAGATACGGAATAAGCCATATAATCCTGAAAGTCAGACAAGGTGTAGGCTTCTCCAGAATACTGTGGCAGCCAGGTTCCTCCTGGAATGTAGGGCATGGTAAACGGGTTTACCGGAGCAGTGGCTACTGCAGCAGGGACAGCTTCTGCTTCCTCCTTAGCAGACATACTGTATTACTTGTGGTATTTGCTCTCTGACTGATTCTGCAGCGGAACTCTTGTTCATGCCCTTTTCTGTGGGCCTTGCCCATGACAGTATGCCTCCTCTGTTCCCGCTCTTTGCAGTTATGGCATCTACTGATTTTGTTAATATGCCACACACAGTTAATAAACAGAAAGTTCAATAGGCGTACAGTACACGATTGTTGCAGGCACGAATATCCTGTTCGTCATGCCAAATGTTTTACCAAACTCATCGTCGGGCCGGGGGTTGCAGATCCTCTGCATTGTCCCAGGCTGGCCTGGCCTGGTTTTGGGACCCCAATGCATACAGGAGGGAGGGAAGGCAGTGGTCATGAGCAAAGATGGAGGATGGGGGTAATGACGGCGAGGAAAGTCTTTTAGATCGTGATGCCACCTGTGGTCCGCGGCCAGAAATGGGCCGCCACAGCGGGTACTGCTCTCCGGGGCAGATGGTGAAGGTCGCAGCCGGGATAGTGTCACTACCCACAGGCGTAGTGGGGTTATCCCGGGGAGGATGATGGAGGATGGACAGGGTGGTGGTAATCCCCATTAGCGCCGTAACGCTGGGCACCAGCAAATGAGAGGCAGAGGCAGGGGCTGCGGTTCCAGGTCTTTTACTCACTGGTAGTTCAGGCGCTGTACCAGAGTACCGGTCTCTGCCACGATGGGCTCCAGCTGATCCTGGATAGTTGTCAGTCACCGCTGGGGCCCGTGGAAGTCTTTCTAGTAAAGTTTCCCCCATCTTCTATTTGGAACCAGGGCTGAGACTCCAGCTCCAAGCCACAGGCTCCATGAAGAAAGAGAAACACTCGACTCTGTTGTCTGTGCAAGATGTTATCCCAAGCTGTACCAGGGAGAGTTTTCTCTAGTGAGATGGTTGCGCCTACCTCTTACCCCAAGTGGTGCCCACCCCCAGTGGTTGTCCTAGCGACTAGGGAAGTCCCATGCTTCATGATAGCTAACTACCCTGTCTGCCCTAGTTCACCTCCCTGTGGGATAGCACCTTATTGTTTTATGTATGTGGTTTTGTGAAGGCGCTGGCAGTTAACCCCCTCCTAATTTCGAGATGGATATTACCCCTTAAAGGAGGTGTAATACCCTGAGGTGCCTGAAGCCTCAGGGGCGCCACAATAAAATGTTATAGAAAATTAACCATGAATCATACTTTAATAAACTAAAAGATTGATCTTGTTTACTTGTTCATATTCATTATCTGCTATAGTTGTCGAGACTAGTCCAGCAAACATTAGTAGTGCAAAACACAGGAACATAAAGCTAACTGCTAGCAGAGACCACGATCCCACTCACAAGCAAATGTCATTTATTAGCTAATGTTCACACATTATGTCAGCAGGAACAAAATTCTGCTATTTGAGAATGTAATAATTGCATTAAATAAATGTGACTGTCATAACAGCAATTGTTATGTGTGCATGCTAAATGAACACTCCTACACTCGGCATCCACCCCTGTGATTTGTAAGTGTTCTCTAAACATTGCTTAGTTATTTCCCTGAGGACAGAAATGTTCAATATGCAGAGTATGGGTAAATCTACAATAAAAAGCTGCAATTGCAAAATTGATGCAGAATTAATTTTCATCTGTAAGAATTTGTGTACAACAAGCCTGCTGACTTCAAAGGCATTTGTCTGTTTATTAAAATGTAAAACTTTGCAAATGGTATATTTTAGCTTACTTTGCATTATGGAAACCAAAGCAAAATCTATATTACATTATCCACTGAAAACAGTTTCTTCAAAATCATCTATAATTCTTATTACTTTATATATTTAAAAGAGGACATTGAGTAGAGTAAGTTGTTGTGCAAAGTGGCTGATATCTATTGTATAAACGTAAAAAGACCAGTTTGTATACAGTCATGGCTGAAAATATTGCAATTAGACACGTTTTGTTATACAAATGTTTATTTATTTTCTTTGTATTGGAACAACACAAAAAAAAACAGAGGAAAAAAAAGGCAAATTAGACATCATTTCAGTCAGAACTCCAAAAATGGTCTGGACAAAATTGTTGGCACTCTCAACTTAATATTTGGTTTCACATTTTTTGGAATAAATAACTGCAATCAATTGCTTCTTATAGCCATCAATAAGCTTCTTTACATATCTCATTTGGAATTTTGCACCACTCTTCTTTTGCAAACTGCGCCAGATCTCTCATATTTGAAGAGTGCATTCTCCCAATAGCAATTTAAGATCTCTCCCCTGGTGTTCAATTGGATTTCAATCCGTACTCATTCCTGGCCACATCAGAACTCTTCAGCATTTTGTTTCCATTCATTTCTGGGTGCGTCTTAAAGTATGTTTTGGGTTATTGTCTTACTGTAAGACCCATGTCCTAAGATGCAGTCAAAGATTTCTGACACTAGGCACTCCATTGAGACTCAAAATCCTTAGGTCATTTTCAGACTTCATGATGCCTCGTACACAGTCATGGTACACAGTCTCAGAGGCAGCAATACAATCCCAAAACATCTTTGAACCTCTAGCATATTTGACTGTAGGTACTGTGTTCTATTGTGTTGGCCTCATTCCATTTTTGTTAAACAGTGCAGTGATGTGATTTACCAAAAATCTCTATCTTGGTCTCATCTGTCCACAAAACACTTTCCCAGAACAGTTTTGACTTACTTATGAACATTTTGTCAAACTGTAGTCTTTAGATCTCTGTTTAGCAGTGGGGTCCTGCTTGGTCTCCTGCTATAGCATTTAATTTCATTCAAATGTCAATGGAAAGTTTGTGCTGACACTGATGCACTCTGAGCCTGCCGGAAAGCTTGAATTTCTTTGGATCTTGATTGAGGCTACTTATCCACCATCTGGACTATACTAATTTGCCAACTTTCATCATTTTGTGTCTGCCTTCCACATCCAGGGAGATTAGCTACAGTGTCATTGGTTGTAAACTTCGTGATTATGTTGTGCACAGCGGACCAGAAATGGACCAGAATTGAGACAGAGTCTCTCCTCTACATGTTTTTCTGTGTATTGCAATCCCTCCTTATAATTTTAGCTAGGACTTCCACTTTTGCACTCTCTTTTCTTTATGTTTCTTGCTGAATGAATTACAATGCTTACTTCTCATTTTTGCTAGGCCTTGTACTGATTGCATAAGCTTTCCCAGTTTGGGAGTCAGAATATTTTTAAAATTGTACCAGAATGTAATGAGTCTTTCCTATATATTTAGTGTTGGCTGTATTGCAATCCCTGCTTAAAATGTTATCTAGGCCTTACACTTAGTGCATAGGCTTTCACAGTTTGGGAGTCAGAGAATGTTTTTAAATTTTTACTAGAATTGGACCATAGTCCTTCCTCTACATCTCTTGCTGGCTGTATTGCAATACCTCCTTGTCCCTTTAGCTACGCCTCTCTGTTAGTGCATGCATCATCTTTCCCAGCTTGGGAGTCAGAATGTTGTTAAATTTTACAAGAATTGAGTCAGAATCTCTCCTCTACATTTCTTGTTGGCTGCATTGCAATCCATCCTTGTACTGAGTGCATAGGCCTTGTACTGAGTGCACACACTTACCCAGTTTAGGAGTCAGAATGTTTTTAAAATTTTACCAGAATTGAGTCAGAGTCCCTCCTCTATGTCTCTTTCTGGCTGTATGACAATCCCTCCTTGTCATTTTAACTAGGCCTCTCACTGAGTGCATAGGCTTCCCAGTTTGGGTCTCAGAATGTTTTTAAAATTGTATCAGAGTTCAATTAGAAATAAATCAGAATCTCTCCTCCCCATCTCTTTTAATAATTCCTTGTCATTTTAGCTAGGCCTTGCACTGCGTGCGTAGGCTTTTCCAGTTTAGGAGTCAGAATGTTTTTAAAATTGTACAAGATTTGAAGCAGAGTCTCTCCTCTCTCTTCTATGGCTTTTACTGGCTTTATTGCAAGCCATTCCTGTAATTTTATCCTAAGTTTCTTTTCTTTATGTTACTTGCTTGCTGTATAGCAATGCCTCCAAAAGATTTTAGCTAGGCTTTGCACTGAGTGCATAAGCTTTCCCAGTTTGGGAGTCTGAATGTTTTTAAAATTGTAGCAGAATTGAATTAGAGTTGCTCCTTTAATCTCTTGCTGGCTTTGTTGCAATCCCTCCTTGCAATTTTAGCTAGGCCATGCACTAATTGCATAGTTTTTCCCAGTTTAAATGTCAGACTCTTTTTTATCAATGTACAAGAATTGAATCTGAGTCTCTCCTCTATGTGTCTTCCCTGTAGTATTTCAGTCCCTCCTTTAAATTTTTGCCAGCCTTGCACTTGATACAACATTTTTAATAGAATGTGTATGAGACCCTCCTTTTTCTCTAATACAGGATGTATCAGAATCCGTCTTAATTTTAATTTTTGCCAAATCTTGCATTCACCGCAAGGGTTTTGCAAGTTTTTGAGTCCCTCCTTCATAAATTTAACATTTTGTTTGACCATGTCACACACACCACATGCTCAAATGTTGTAAAATGTTAAAATTTCATTTATCAGTGAATGTTTTCTCACCATTGAATGCAATGAGAAAATACAAAAATGCAGCAAAACATTCCATGTGAACATAGCATAATAGCATAGAAGGCTTCCTCCCCACCTCTCTTTTCATTTTTTTTATTTGCAAGTCATCATACAGGAAAGAAAGTTTATTAACATTTTGTATGCTTTATTTTCAGTCCGTTAAAGTGGCGTAATACTCAGACACTCAGGTTGCTGCTGGGAACAATGTCAGAGATGTCTCCAGGTATCTTTCACATGCTGTTTCTATTCCATTACTTTTTGCATCTATTTCAGCAATTCTACTGCCCTTAAAACCTTCCAAGAGTGTTTGCCAGAAAAATGCTCAATATTTCATTTGACTTCCATTATACTTGTTAGTCAAGATGAGCACCTGAGCATTCCAATTTGCTCCATTCAAGTACAGAGCACCCGAGCTTTTAGTTCTCACTGATCAGTAGTAACAACCCATCCAATGTGCCCTTGCAAAGATATCAAACAATAGAGGTCCTTAAATGTACGGATAATGAGAAATGACACATGGAAAAGTATTGAATACACTTACTGAAATGTATCAAATACTTTGTACAAAAGCCTTTGTTGGTGATGACAGCTTTAAAATGCCTTCTGTATGTACAAATTAGTGGCGGGCATTGCTCAGGTGTGATTTTAGTCCATTCTTCAACACAAATGTTTTTCAAATCCTGAAGGATCCCTAGACTCCTTCTATGATCTTTAAACTTTAGTTCCTCCCATAAATTTTCTATTGGATAAAAGTAATTTGATTGGCTGAGCCATTTTAACAGCTTTTTTTTTTTCTCTGAAACTAAATGAGTTTCTTTGACTGTGTGTTTGAGATCACTGTCTTGCTGAAATTTCCACTCTTTATTCATCTACATTATCCTGGTAGATGGCAGCAGATTTTTACCAAGAATGTCTTGGTATTGGATCCATTCACACTTTCTTCAAACATATGAAGTTTGCCAGTGCCGTATGCTGAAAAACAGCCCCACATTAAGATGTTTACCCATCCAAACGTCACTGTTGGTATGTTGTTTTGGTCTTAATATGCAGTGTGACCTCCAAACATGATGTTTATTAAGGCATCCAAAGATTTCAATTTCTATCTTTCTCATCTCAACAGACAATATTTTCCAAATATTTCAAAGGCTATTATACATATTGTGGAGAATTTTTTGAACGCCTTTTTTGTTCAGCAATAGAGTTTTGTGTGGTGAGTGTGCATACAGACCATGAAGGGCGAGTGCAATACTTATTGTTTTCTTTGAAACAATTGTACCTGCTAATTTTAGGTTTTTCTGTACCTCTTCACAGTTGTTTCTTGGCTCTTAGACAACTCCTCTGATAACACTGGGGAACAAAATTTTTGTTGCATCCACAAAAACACTTGTTCTTACTTAATTCGAGTTTGCTGATCTAAAATCTGAGAATAATTTTTCTCTGTAAACTAGTTTTTTTGAAATTCAAGATTTTAGATTTTCATCTTATTGTACAAATTTCAACATTTAGTTTAACATAATGAGGTAAAATGTCTTCTTGGGCATTATCTTTGTGAAAATTTTGTAATGTAATGAATAGAGATGAGCCACCCCCATTGAGTTCGAGTTCGGTTCGGTTCGCCGAACGTTCGCCGAACCACTCGAACCCCATTGAAAACATTGGAGGCAAACACAAACACATAAAAACACATTATACATGTACACATACAGTTAATAAACATTGCGATAACACTTATAGGTCCCCACGACGTGTCCTGCACTCTGTCTCCCGCCGCTTTAACTTCCGATAATCACTGCGTCCTCCCGGTAACCAGCACTGATGATAGGACCTTCTGTGAAGTTAAAATAGCATGTGACCAATCACGTGTCCATTATCTCATTGGCTACAGACTAGTCACATGGCTAGACGTCATGCTAGGTCCTGTCAGTGCATCTCTCCGGTACGTGATGATCATTCCAGCATTTCTGTGTACCGGCAAAATGCTCTGGCACATGGTCGGCTTCCCCGTTCATGCATGTGGGCGCTCTTTACAGAGTCAGCCACATGCAAGGACTGGATGCCACAGCCAGTGAATAATGGAGATCACCATTGCTATAGCAACCCGCCTGTCAGCGGTGACATAACGACTTACAGCCCGCAGCTTCTGCTCACTCACTGAGTGAATAGACTGCACGGGAGCAGCAGCGTTCTTCCTCCCCTGCTGTGCTGTCTGATATAGCAGAGCTGCATGGGTTGAAGAAGAAAGAAGACAGAAAACCATGGATCGTGGAGGGCTGTCAGGGAGTAATAAACATGGAGTCCCTAAGTGTGTCTGTGTATTTATTTCTATTAAAGTATTTTTTTCTCTGTGTGGTGCCTTTTTTTAACCCTTTATTGGAGATTCTTAATGGCCCAGTCAAACTTGCCTGACATTAAGAATCTCTGGCTTAATAATAGCTAGTAAAACAAAGCTAGTATTAACTCATTATTACCCAGCAAGCCACCAGGGCTGCTGAAAGAGTTGGATAAAGCGGCAGATGATGGCGCTTCTATGAAAGCGCCATTTTCTGGGGCGGCTGTGGAGTGCAATTTGCAGCAGGGGGGGCCAGAAAGCTCGGGTCAACCTGTGATGCGGATTTCAATCTCCAGCTGCCTAGTTGAACCTTGCTGGACACAAAAATGGGGCGAAGCTCATGTCGATAATTTTTTTAATTATTTTATGAAATTCATGAAATAATTAAAAAAAGGGCTTCCCTATTTTTTTAGTTCCCAGTCGCACACAAATAGGCAGCTGGGGGTTGTGGGGCAGCCGTACCTGCCTGATGTACCTGGCTAGCATACAAAAATATTGCGAAGACCACGTCATTTTTTTGGTGGGCAAAAAACTCCTGCATACCGTCCTGGATGGAGTATGCTGAGTCTTGTAGTTCTGCAGCTGCTGTCTGCTCTCCTGCATACACTAGTGAATGGAGCATTCTGAGCCTTGTAATTCTACAGCTGCTGTCTGCTCTCCTATATACAGACAGACAGCAGCTGCAGAACTACAAGGCTCAGTATACTCCATCCAGGACTGTATGCAGGAGTTTTTTGCCCCCCCCCAAAAAAATTACGTGGGCTTCGCCATGTTTTTGTATGCTAGCCAGGTACAGCAGGCAGCTATGGGCTGCCCCCAACCCCCAGCTGCCTATTTGTACCCGGCCGGGAACCAAAAAAATAGGGAAGCCTTTTTTTTTTTTTAATTATTTCATAAATTTCATGAAATAAATAAAAAAGAAATGACGTGGGCTTCGCCCAATTTTTGTGTCCAGCCAGGTACAACTAGGTAGCTGGGGATTGGAATCCGCAGCTCAGGGAGCCCAAGCTTTCTGCGCATCCCTGCTGCGAATTGCAGTCCGCAGCCACCCCAGAAAATGGGGCTTTCATAGAAGCGCCATCTTCTGGCGCTGTATCCAACTCTTCCAGCTGCCCTGGTGATGGGTGGTTCGCTGGGTAATAATGGGGTTAGGGCTAGCTGTATATTATCAACTGGTCCTATGTCCGAAATTCATGGTGTCATGCCAATATTAGACATGGCCACCATGAATTTCTAGTACAGATAAAAAAAACACAACACACAGAAAAATATTTTTATTAGAAATAAAACACAACACAATTAGTGACGCCATCTTTATTGAAATAAAGAACCCCCCTCCGCAGTAATCCTGGGTCAAGGGTCTCACGCCGTCCAATCCGGATCCAATATCATCTGATCGGTTTGCTGGAAGGCAAAGCGATCAGATGATGTGTCAGGTTCAAGGGCCTGAATCACGTGACACAGCAGCTGATTGTATAAACGACTTTTATACAATTAGCTGATGCATCAGTGCAAAAAAAAAAACTACACACTTCAGTGCAGACTCCTGTCCAACAGCATCAGCTGACAGTTTAGCCGGCCGGGCGGTAAAAAGCCGACTCACCGCTTGACTTATAGTGTCAGCTGATTCTGTCAGGTGACTGCATCAGCTGATCATCGCCGGGTCTGAGAGAGAAAGAAGAGAGAGAAGATAGAGAAAAGAGAGAGAAGAGAGAGATAAAAGAGAGAGAAAAGAGAAAAGAGAGGGAGAGAGAGAAGAGAGAGAGAAGAGGCGAGAAGAGAGAGAGAGGAGAGAGAGAGAAGAGAGAGAAGGGAGAGAGAGGAGTGAGAGAGTGGAGAGAGAAGAGAGAGGCGAGAGAGAGAAAAGAGAGAGAGGAGAGAGGAGAGGGAACAGACAGAGAGAGAGAGACAGAGGAGGAAAAAAAGAGAAGGAGAGACCGAGAAAAAGAGAGAGAAAAAAGAGAGAGAGAGAAAGAGAGAAAGAGAAAGAGAGAGAGGAGAGAGAGGAGAGAGAGAAAAGAGAGAGAGGAGAGAGAGAAAAAGAGAGAGAAAAAAAGAGAGAGAGAGAAAGAGAGAGGGAGAGGGAGAGAAAGAGAGAGAAAGAGATAAGAGAGGGAGGAGAGAGGAGAGAGAGAGAGAGAGGGAAAAAGAGAAAAAGAGAGACTGAGAAAAAGAGAGAGAGAGAAAGACAGATAGAGAAAGAGAGGGAGCGGGGGAGAGAGAGAGAGAAGAGAGAGAAGAGAGAGAGGAGAGAGCAATGCAGCCTCATTCCGTGAACTGATCTGATTTTAGAGGTGTGTCCCGCGGCTCACAGCTGATGTCCTGCTCCTCCCCTCAGTGCATAATTAAATTAAATTATAATTATAAATAAATAATAATAATTATAATTTAAAATAAATTAAATTCCTTACCGGGACAGCCAGGACTTGGACTCGTGAACTAATGCTTCTTAGGTGGTAGCTCTATCCATTGAGCCACTGTCTCTAATTAGAAGCATAGGCAGATTTGTAATCTTTAGCTCTATACTGCATGAGATAATCTAGAAGCAGATTGTTCAACTGCATGGATGGATGGATGGACGGATGGATGGATGGGCGGATGGATGGGCGGATGGGCGGATGGATGGGCGGATGGGCAGATGGACGAGCAAACACCGGCAGTACCGCACTCATCACTTCATACACGAATGCACTACAACCCCAATCATCACCAAAGGCACTACAACCCCCATCATCCTCTCCTCAGTGCATAATTAAATTAAATTATAATTAAAAATAAATAATAATAATAATTATAATTTAAAATTAAAAATAAATTAAATTCTTTACCAGAGCGGCCGGTACTTGAACTCGTGAACTAATGCTTCTTAGGCAAGTGCTCTAATGATAAACATTAGCAGATTTGGTAATCTTGACTTCTGCATTGCAGAATGAAGTCTCTGGTGACAGCGCGATTCACTTCAGCTGCTGCGTGGAGCTGATACAGAGCGATCGTGTGCTACGGTGCTCCTGCATCTTCATGTACTGTAGCAGAGCTGAAAGTCTCTTGTGGATTACATCGGACCTGGAGGGGTATTTGGGGATTTTAATAAAATGGTGAAAGAGGGTGTTTTTTTGTCTTTTATTCCAAATAAAGGATTTTTCGCTGTGTGTGTTTCTTTACTTTCACTCAAAGTTTAATCATGGAAGGTGTCTCGGGGAGACGCCGGCCATGATTAACTCATTATTACCCCGATTGCCACCGCACCAGGGCAATTCGGGATGAGCTGGGTAGAGTCCTGGGACTGCCGCATCTAATGGATGCGGCAATTCTGGGCGGCTGCTGGGTGATATTGCTAGGGTGGTGGGCTTCGCATGACGTGGCGCTCTCCATCCTGACAATACCAGCCTCCAGCCGTGTGGCTTTATCCTGGCTGGTATCAAATATGGGGGGAACCACATTTTTTTTTTTTTACTATTTATTTATTTATTTTACTGTACGATATAGACCCGCCCGCTGGCGGCTGGGATTGGTTGCAGTGAGACAGCTGTCACTCAGCGTGGGGACGTGTCTGACTGCAACCAATCATGGACGCTGGTGGCCAGGGAAAGCATGGAATAACTAATTGAATGATGAAGCGGCATCCATTTTCAAAAGAGGAAAAAACGCCGCAGATTTCTGACAGCTGTGCAGCGAGGCGCCCGTGATCGGTGAGTAGGAAAGAGAGAGAGATTGTGCTGGGGACGCAGGACGCATGCAGATAGCAACGTGTGCACATAGCCTTACTGGTGATCGAACCGTTCTCGAATGTAACTCGAACTGCCGAACGTTTAGCAAATTGTTCGAGTTCGTCGAACGACTCGAACACCCCCAAAAATCACTCGAACATGAAATTGGCGAACCTCGAACATCGCTCATCTCTAGTAATGAAGTAAATACAGTAATACACTAAAAGACAAAAATGCAATAGAATTTGTCTACAATTTAAAAATAGAGCTCTTCTTTTAATCATAAAATTTGTGCAAAACTTATTTAAATTCTATTCAGGCAAAAATTTGCATTTGTAGCTCTTGCATTTGTGTACTTGTGGAGGACAATCTTGTTTGATGCTTCAGCAATAGTCTGCCATCATATTTTTGTCCTATCGCATCTGATAACGCTCTTCCATTGTCTTCATATCTTGAGGAAAGCCTGCTTATCACTAATAGATCCAAGATTTTAATGAAACTTATCAAGGTGACTGTTCAGGAAGTGAATATTAATGATCCTGTTACATCCAATGTCGTGAAAACCCAACAGCATACTTTGAACCAGAAGTTCATAGTTTTCTGCATTTTTTATTGCCAAGGAAGATCTTTGTAACTGCCTCAAAAAACTGCGATGCTGCCTTATTCTCCTAATTCATCTTCTTGGCTAATTGCATGTCATGTATAAGGGTTCAAATTTGAGGTCCATTGAATACATCTGCTTTTATCTTCTCGAAAGACAAGGAAGGAAAAGCAGAAATAATATGTTGAAAGCATTAATTTTTTCTATTCAAAGTCCAAACAAACTGCTTCATTACTCCAAGGTTAATGTGAAGTGGGGGAAAAATAATCCTGTCTCAATCAACTACATGTTCATTCACAATATTTTGCATCCCTACTTCCCGAACTTCATGTTTTGGCCACTCCTTGGGTATCCAGTGTTTCTCCCGAGCTCGGCTGTCCCACAAACACAGAAAACAAGGATACTTCGTGAAACCTCTCTATTATCCTAGAAGGAAATTTACCATTTTAAGATCCACACAAATGATCCAATTATTCTTCTCATACTTCAGTTAAGGCTACTTTACACGCTGCGATATCGGTCCCGATATCGCTAGCGTGGGCACCCGCCCCATCGGTTGTGCGACATGGGCAAATCGCTGCCCGTGTTGCACAACATTGCCCAGACCCGTCACACATACTTACCCGCCCGGCGACGTCGCTGTGACCGGCGAAGCGCCTCCTTTCTAAGGGGGCGGTTCATTCAGCGTCAAGGCAACGTCACAGCTGCGTCACTGATCCGCCGCCCAATAGAAGCGGAGGGGCGGAGATGAGCGGGAGGTAACATCCCGCCCACCTCCTTCCCTTCGCATAGCGGCCGGGAGGCAGGTAGGAGAGCTTCCTCGTTCCTGCGGCGTCACACATAGCGATGTGTGCTGCCGCAGGAGCGAGGAACAACTTCGTTACTGCTGCAGTAACGATAATCGAGAATGGACCCCCATGTCACCGATGAGCGATTTTGCATGTTTTTGCGACGATGCAAAATCGCTCATCGGTGTCACACGCAACAACATCACTAATACGGCCAGATGTGCGTCACAAAATCCGTGACCCCAACGACTCCGCATTAGCGATGTCGTAGCGTGTAAAGCCCCCTTAAGTCGAGGACAATCTTTATGTAATTATAATCTTCTTGCAGATGAGTTGAATGACCAATTGGAACTTTTGCATAAATATTACCGTTATGTAGGAAAACACATTTCAGACTCTGGACCCAGCACCCCCTGAGGAATTCACGAAACAAGTGTCGGGTCGGCAGCGTACACACCGACCACTTGGATTACACAGACCTTCATACCGAGGTATATTTCTTCCCACTTTATTGAGTGATTTTCCTGCCATTACCAGCAGACATCTCTTAGTGTGATTTGCGGCTATTCTATTTCCCTTTATTCATATACTTGTCTTGCGGGGCTGCTACTAGGCATGATATTTTGGCGTAGCATACTATCCCCTTATACCTTGGCCATCAACATATTTTTTGTATTGCGATATCTGCACAGCACTTTTCTGCACTTGCATCATATGTTTATGTTGTATGGTAATATTTAAGGTTCTGTTTATGCACTGTCACTTTGGATTTGTTCCGCTGCTAGCATCTGGGAATCTTCATGCCTTTTATCACTATTGTATATTGTTGTTATATGTTTTTTACCAAATCAATTCTATAAAATAATTTCATATTTTATATTTAGTCTCTTCCAGTCACTTCATCTTTCCATGAGTTATATGCCTATACTCGGTGGAGGGATTATAAGGTCTTGCATGATATTGTAGTGACTTATAGAGGAGTTTTTTATTATACTCTGTTTAAAGTTGTGAAGAAATAGCCCCCATTCTATTGGACTGTAAATGGTAACACATAGCTGAGAAGACTACTGATATCATGAAAGAAAACAAAGTGTTTGTCTTTGGAAAAAAGGTCACAAAAATGTGTTCACACTTCCTGAAATGGGATACTTTAGCTGACCGATGAAGTACATTCTTTTCTTGAAGCCTGAAGGCTAATAACTCAGCTGTTTTTTTTGATAGGCCCAAATCTCTTACTAATTCATTCAATTCGGGTTGGGCAAACTGATGAGGGGTTAATGACTTCTTGGCATCAGAAGAAGACCCTTTAGATTCTACATTAATTTCCTCATTCTTCTTATCAAACTTAACAGCTATGCTGTTAGTAAGTACTGTCCACTGCATATTTGTTATGAGTAGCGGGTGCAATGTAAGTCAATGGGAAATACTCGCTAAGTAGCGAGTTACCCAAAAGCCATACTATTCGCTACTCACACGAAAAGTACGGCTTTCGGGTTACTCGCTACTTAGCGAATATTCCCCATTGACTTACATTGTGCCCGCTACTCGTAAAGAATATGCGAGTAGCGGATAGTACTCACTAACAGCATAGCGAGTACGAATAGTCAACTACTCACTCAACACTATTTGGGATAGGTCTTCTTGCAATGCATTAGTCTATGCTTTCAACATCGTACCTGCAGCTGCAACGATAATTGGGAATGGACTCCCATGTCACTAATTAGCGATTTTGAACGTTTTTGCAACGATGCAAAACCGCTCATAGGTGTCACACGCAGCGACATCTATAACGCGGCCGGATGTGCGTCACAAATTCCATGACCCCAACGACATCGCTTTAGTGATGTTATAGCTTGTAAAGCGGCCCTTACTGTCAACCCACAGTCAGGCAGTCGATGAGGTCAGCAAAGGAGGTGGAGTAGGATGCTACTGACGACGAGGTTAGGTTGCACCTTCCTGGACATAAACGGAGTACTTGAAGCACGTCAGCAACTGCATCCTCAGCCACAACTCTGCGTCTCAGCAGAAGTCGTGGTGGCTCTGCAGGTCGCATGGGCTCTAAGCCTTGCCTAGCCTGGTCCTTTTTTGACAAAGGATCACCCAACTCATGTCATCTGTAAGATTTGTCACCAATGTCTAAGTAGAGGCCAAAAACTCAGTAGTTTGAGTACTTCGTCCATGAACCGTCACATGGATATGAAGCATAAGTCACAGTGGGAAGCTCACTGTGCTACAATGCGGCCTAGCGGAGCGGGCCAACCACCGTCTGCCCCTTCAAGTGCATCCATGTGCTCTTCATCCTCTTTGACTGTGGGGACAGCAGTCACACATGCTTTTGGATGCAGACCATCTGCCTCTTTGCCCGCAACAGACAGTGTTATTGGCAGGTCGTCAGTTGTTTTGGAAGTGGAGACAGATGCTGGTGTTGAGCTCTCTCAGACATCAAGAGCAGCACCTTTGGATGAAGGCAACATAATGTCTCCGCCTGCACTTTCCTCACAGACCAGCAGTTTTCCAGGGACACCCTACTCAACGCCGTCTCAGCAAAGCAGCCAGCCCTCAGTCCCTCCGATGTGGACAAGTAAAAGACCATTTCCTCCTAGCCATGACAAAGCTAAGAGGTTGACTTTCAGCATCTGCAAGCTGTTGGCTACAGAAATGTTGCCTTTCCGCCTGGTGGACACTAGAGAGGAGTGATGTTCGAGGCTTGAGGTTCGCCAATTTCATGTTCGAGTGATTTTGGGGGGTGTTCGAGAGGCTCGATGAACTTGAGCCTTTTGCTAAAAGCTCGACAGTTTGAGCAGCGTTCGAGAACGGTTCGAGCACCAAAAATGTGGCTTTTCACAGTAAGGCTATGTGCACACGTTGCTGTCTGCATGCGTCCTGCGTCCCCAGCACAATCCCTCTCTCTTTCCTACTCACCGATCATGGGCGTCTCGCTGCACGGCTGTCACAAATCTGCGGCGTCTTTTCCTCTTTTTAAAATGTCTGCCGCTTCATTATTCAATCAGGTATTCTGTGCTTTCTCCGCCTACCGGTGCCCATGATTGGTTACAGTCAGACACGTCCCCACGATGAGTGACAGCTGTCTCACTGCAACCAATCACAGCTGCCAGCGGGTGGCTCTATATCGTGCAGTAAAATAAATAAATAAGAGATACCTTCCATGATTAAACTGAAAGTGAAAGTAAAGAAACACACAAAGCGAAAAATCCTTTATTTGTAATAAAAGACAAAAAAACACCTCATTTGCCTCTTTATGAATCCCCAAAGAACAATCCAGGTCCGAAGTAATCCACACGACACTGTCAGCTCTGCTACAGAATACGAGTGCTTTGTGTCCTCTCCACGTAGCACATGAAGAAAATCGCGCTGTCACCTCAGACTTCAGTTTGCTTTGCAGAGCTCAAGATAACGAAATCTGCCTATGTTCCTCATTGGAGTGAGTGGCTTAATGGATAGGGTGCTCGCCATAACTTCACAAGTTCAAATCCTGGCTGTGTCTGTAATTTTTTTTTTTTATTTTAAATTTTAAATTAATTAATGATTATTCTTTATTTATAATTAATTATAAAATATTATTATTTTAATTATGCATAGAGGGGAGCAGCCGGACATCATCTATCAAGGTCTGTGTCTTTCCCCATCTATGTTTGTCTGTCTCTCTGGTTGTCTCTTCTTTCTTTTTCTTTCTTTCTTTCTTTATTTCTTTCTTTCGCTCTTTCGCTCTTTTGCTCTTTCTTTTGCTCTTTCTTTCGCTCTTTCTTTCGCTCTTTCTTTCGCTCTTTTTTTCTTTCTCTCTTTTTTTCTTTCGCTCTTTCTTTCTTTTGCTCTTTCTTTCTTTCACTGTTCTTTCGCTCTTTCTTTCGATCTTTCGCTCTTTCTTTCTTTCACTCTTTCTTTCTTTCACTTTCTTTCTTTCACTCTTTCTTTCGCTCTTTCTTTTATTCACTCTTTCTTTCGCTCTTCCTTTCTTTGTTTTTTTCGCTCTTTTTTTCGCTATTTCTTTCTTTTGCTCTTTCTTTCGCTCTTTCTTTCTTTATTTCTTTCTTTCCCTCTTTCGCTCTTTCGCTCTTTTGCTCTTTCTTTCTTTCGCTCTTTCTTTATTTTGCTCTTTCTTTCACTCTTCCTTTCTTTCACTTTCTTTCTTTCACTCTTTCTTTCGCTCTCTCTTTCTCTCTCTTCTCTCTCTCTTTCTTTCTCTCTTTCTCTCTTTCTCTCTATCTTTTTTTTTTTCTTTGTCCGTCGGAAAGGAGTCTGCACAAAAGTGTATAGTTTTTTGGGGGTTTTTTTTGCACTGATGCATCATCTGATTGCATAAAAGCCATATATACAATCAGCTGCTGTGTCATGTGATTCAGGCCCTTGAACCTGACACATCATCTGATCGCTTTGCCTTCCAGCAAACCGATCAGATGATATTGGATCCGGATTGGACGGTGCGAGACCCTTGACCCAGGATTACTGCGGAGGGGGGTTCTTTATTTCAATTAAGATGGAGTCACTGTGTTGTGTTTTATTTCTAATAAAAATATTTTTCTGTGTGTTGTGTTTTTTTTATATCTGTACTAGAAATTCATGGTGACCATATCTAATATTGGCGTGACACCATGAATTTCGGGCTTAGGGCCAGTTGATAATATATAACTAGCCCTAACCCCATTATTACCCAGCGAGCCACTCGTCACCAGGGCAGCTGGAAGAGTTGGATACAACGCCAGAAGATGGCGCTTTTATGAAAGCCCCATTTTCTGGGGTGGCTGCGGACTGCAATTCGCAGCAGGGGTGCCCAGAAAGCTTGGGCACCCTGAGCTGCGGATTCCAATCCCCAGCTGCCTAGTTGTACCTGGCTGGACACAAAAATTGGGCGAAGCCCACGTCATTTTTTTTTTAAATTTTTAAATGACTATGCAGGAGTTTTTTGCCCACCAAAAAAATGACGTGGGCTTCGCCATATTTTTGTATGCTAGCCAGGTACAGCAGGCAGGTACAGCTGCCCCCAACTGCCTATTTGTACTTGGCTGGGAGCAAAAAAAATAGGCAAGCCCTTTTTTTTAATTATTTCATAAATTTCATGAAATAATTAAAAAAAAAAATCGACATGAGCTTCACCCCATTTTTGTGTCCAGCCAGGTACAACTAGGCAGCTGGGGATTGGAATCTGCAGGACAGGTTGGCCTGAGCTTTCTGGGCCCCTCTGCTGCAAATTGCAGTAAGCAGCCACCCAAAAAAATGGCGCTTTCATAGAAGCGCCATCATGTTGCACTGTATCCAACTCTTCAGCAGCCCTGAAGCCGGGTGGCTTGCTGGGTAATAATGAGTTAATACTAGCTTTGTTTTACTAGCTAGTATTAAGTCAGAGATTCCTAATGTCAGGCAAGTTTGACCCGGCCATTAAGAATCTTAAGGGTTGAAAAAAAAGACACCACACAGAGAAAAAATACTTTAATAGAAATAAATACACAGACACATTAGAGGCTCTATGTTTATTACTCCCTGTCAGCGCTCCACATTCCATGGTCTTCTGTTTTCTTTCTCCTTCAACCCATGTAGCTCTGCTACATAAGACAGCACTGCATGGGAGGGAGGACGCTGCTGCTCCCCATGCAGTGTAATCACTCAGTCAGTGAGCAGAGGCTGCTGGCTGTAAGCAGTGATGTCACCGCTGACAGGCGAGTTGCTATAGCAATGGTGATCTCCGTTATTGACCGGCTGTGGCAGCCAGTGAATAACGGAACGGGGAAGCAGAACAGGGAGTCAACCATGTGCCAGAGTATCTCGCCGGTACACGGGGATGCACAAACGAGCACAGCGTACCGGAGAGATGCACTGACAGGACCTAGCAATAATGTCTAGCCATTAGACCAGTCTGTAGCCAATGAGATAATAGACACGTGACTGGTCACATGCTTTTTTGACATCACAGAAGGTCCTATGATCAGTGCTGGTTACCGGGAGGATGCAGCGATTATCGGAAGTTAAAGCGGCGGGAGACAGTGTGCAGGACGCGTCGCGGGGACCTGTAAGTGTAATAGCAATGTTTATTAATTGTATCTGTACATTTATAATGTGTTTTTATGTGTTTGCCTGCCATTGGTTTCAATGGGGCTCTAGAGGTTCGTCTAATCGTTCGTCGAGCCGAACTCAAACGCGGCCTCCGTTCGACGAACCGCACCAAACTCGAGCCATTAGAGGCTCGCTCATCTCCACCAGACACACAGGATTTTCGAGACCTCATGTCCGTCGCAGTGCCCCAGTAACAGATGCCCAGTCACCACTACTTCTCCAAGAAAGGTGTGCCTGCGCTACACCAGCATGTCACACACAACATCACTGCTTCCTTGAGAAACTATGTTTCTGACAGGGTGCATTTCACTACAGATACTTGGACCAGTAAGCATGGACAGGGGCGTTAAATGTTGCTGACTGGGCACTGGGTAACTATGGTGAGAGATGGAGAAGGGTCTGCTGTAAAAGTTTATGCTGTCAGCAGAGCTCAACGGCATCAGGCGGTCTTTAAGTTGAAATGTCTGGGAAATTTAAGTCACACAGCTGACCAATTGTGGTCAGCTCTGGAGACCAAGTTTTGTCACTGGTTGTCTCCACTCAACCTGCAGCCTGGTAGGGCCGTGTGCGACAATTCTGCAAACCTGGGTGCGGCCCTTCATCGGGGCAATGTGACACACGTGCCTTGTATGGCTCACGTATTGAACCTTGTTTCCAGCAATTTTTAACCCACTATCCCGGACTAGATGGGCTTCTGCACAGGGCACGGTCACTATGTGCTCCCTTTCACAATTCACACGCTGCAGCTGAATGACTTGCATCGCTCCAGAAGTCTTTCAGCCTGCCCATTCACCGCCTGAAATGGGATGTGTCGACATGCTGGGATTCGAATCTCCACACGTTGCAGCGACTGTTGCAGCACCACCGAGCCCTGGTGCAATACGTTATGACGTAAATCCTGGGCCAACAAGATCCAGAGGTGAGGCAGATCACGCTGCTGGAGTGGACCTATGCACCCTTCTGCACAGTTTTGACATGTCGACGAAGATGTTTAGCGCTGACAATACCATTATCAGCATGACAATTCCAGTCATTTACATGCTGAAACACACTCTAAACAGTATTCGGAGTCAGGTGGTAGGACAAGAGGAAGGGGAGGAAGAACAGGAGGAGTCATATGTGGAAGGGATACCAAGATCTACAAGGTCCAGACGGTCAGCAGCACCAAGGCAGCAGGCATGTTACGGTGGGGGAGAGGGATTAACAAGGGCGCATGGTAGAACCCAAACTGTTGAGGAAGGTGCAGGAGCCCAGGAAGAAATGGAGGATGAACTGGTGATGGGCATGGAAGACTCAGCAGATGAGGGAGACCTTGATCGCATTCCTGTTGTGCGAGGTTAGGGGGAGAGGGCAGAGGAAGGAAGCATGATTCTCACCTCGTCGCCACCAACACAGCAAGGACTTGGTCCTCCTGGATGCGCAAGACACATGAGCGCCTTCATGCTGCACTACCTACAACATGACCCTCGGATTGTCAGAATTAGAAGTGATCATGACTACTGGGTGGCCACACTATTAGATTCCCAGTACAAGTAAAAATTTGGCGAAATAATTCCTGCCATAGAAAGGGACGCACGTATGCAGGAGTATCAGCAGAAGCTGTTACGCAATTTTAGCTCAGCTTTTCCACTAAACACCAGTGGTGCACAGAGTGAATCTCACAGTTCTAACTTGACAACCATGGGACTGTTGAGTCACTCAAATCGTACCAGCAACACCATATCTGGTGGTAACAGCAATTTTATGGAATTGTTTCATGAATTTTTCAGACCATCCTTTGCAAGGCCACAAGACACATGAAGTCTGATACATAGTCAACGCCTGGAGAGGATGATACAGGAGTATCTCCAAGTGAATATCGATGCCATGACTCAGCAACTTGAGCCTTGCTCATTTTGGGCTTCCAATCTGGAAAAATTGCCTGAGCTTGCCACTTACACCTTGGAGATCTTGTCGTGTTCCGCATCCAGCGTTCTCTTGGAACGTGTCTTCAGTGCTGCTGGGTGTGTGCTGACAGGTAAGTGCACGCATCTGTCCAGTGACAATGTGGACAGACTAACGTTCATCAAGATGAACAAGTCATGGATCCGCAAGGATTTTCTACCCCTGTGTCATCCTGGGGAGAGTAAAAGCTTGTAACTGTGGGACAATTGATGCCACTTAAGTGGTATCTGTGGCCCAATTTTTGGAAAAAATTGAGACTTTGGTTGAAGTCCCCTTGCTGTGTTTTAGATGATCGTTCATCAAGATGAACAAGTCATGGATCTGCAAGGACTTTTCTACCCCTGTGTCATCCTGGGGAGAGTAAAGGCTTGTGGATTTTTGATTGTGCTTCATGCAAATCAACATGTTAAGTTTGCAACTGTGGGACAGTTGATGCCACTTAAGTGGTGTCTGTGGCCCAATTTTTGGAAAAAATGGAGACTCTGGTTGGAGTCCCCTTGCTCTGTTTTACATGATTTTAGAAGGGCATGACATGCCTATATTTGTGTCTTCTCCTCTTTTTACTTGTCCAGCTCTTTTGTTTCAGCATGAGTATATGTACTTGTAACTTTTCCATGTGTTTGTGGTGTTTGAGTTGTTTGTCACCTTTTCGACACCTTACAAGGTGTTTTCTATGTGTTTGTATGTGTTTGTGTTTGCCTACCATTGTTTTTAATGGGGTTCGAAGGTGTTCGTCGAACGTTCGACGAACACCCGCTGTTCAATGAACCGAACCAAACTCGAACACTAGGGGGGTTGCTCCTCTCTAGTCACAAAGCATTTCCTCACAATTATGACACACAATATGAGGAGCTCAATTCTTGTCTAGATCGCCAAGGGAAACTTGAAAATAGTCAATATATGCACGTTTCACAAATGATGTAATATTGCACCTTCGATGTTGAAGTGTATAGCAGCCACAAATATAACAGAAGGTGTCAAGACTATTCTTACATTTACGCCTACACTAGGAAGCCATGATTCAATCTAAACACAAAATAACAGGGTGTTTTTATCAGATAATATAATTTTTTACATTTTAAAACAACCACAATTATGTAAAATTGATGTATGTAAAACATTAAAAAGGCTCTGTCATCAGATTGTACCTATCTATGTGCTAATGCTATTAATGCTACTAATAAAGAATGCTCCTAATGCTACTCTACATGATCATATATGCAGGTTACACACCAAAATATGACAACAGGTCCTCTTTATTTGCCATGTGATTATGTTCAATCCAAGAGTCGTTGTCCTTTAACTCCAATTTAAAAACCAATGCATGCCATAAACTGTAACAAAAAAATTAAAATTGACAAAAAACTAAAGCATGCACCAAAAAAAGGATTTCAGATTTGGAATCAGCAATGCAGAAATATGTAGAAAAAGTTCTAAAACCTCATGCAACAGAAAATGAAATAAATATTCTTGCCCAGTGTAATTCATTTTCCTCCTCTGTCTGAAATTATGTGGGGAGCACTTGGTGGTGGCCAGGTTATTGTGAAATGATGTTTTTTCCACTTCTGGATTATGGCCCCAACAATACTCACTGGAACTTCCGTAGTTTAGAAATTCTTCTGTATCCAATGCAAATAGAATATTTTGAAATAATAAGGTTGTGAAGGTATTAAGACAGCTCATTGGTTTGACCCATCAGGAGATTGTTCTTATGTGGCAACTTGGTAATGAGGCACCTTTTTATAGGTGATAAGTTGTATCCACTGATAAAATTTATAACTAAGTGGCAGAATTGCTTTTTAATTACTAAAGCCCACTTTACACGTTGCAATTAGTTGTACAATCGCATTTGCGATGTGACACGCCCAGGTTGCATACGGGATCTATGAGATTTCACGTTGGTCGTTCATTTGCTGTCACACGTGCGTTAGTAGTCTATGTTAAATTGGTCAATTTTGTGTGCGCTCCTTTAGATCATGTGTTCTGTGACGTATGCAATGAGCACCTTTTTTTTTTATTTATTGACTTGCCAAGCGTGTGTAATGTGTAGGGATGCGTTTTTACTATGTCATCTGCCATTCAGCTCTGCTACATGGCCGCTGACAGCAGCCACAGACAGCCATGTAGCAGAGCTGAATGGCAGATGACAGCAGACACAGAAAGAGCCGCACTGTCAGAATGAACTCGGGTGAACTTCACCCGACTTCATTGTCATGCTGCGGCTCTGTCTGTGTCGCGCCCTGATTAGCGGTCACCAGTGAAGACTCACCGGTGACCGCTAATCTCCTAAGTTACTGAAGTTAGCAGCCCTCTCTCTCATACTCACCAATTACCGATCCCCGGCGCTGCACGGCGTTCACACTGCTCCGGCGGCTTTTACTGTTTTGAAAAAGCCGGCCGCCCATTAAACAATTTCGTATTCCCTGCTTTCCCCGCCCACCGGCGCCTATGATTGGTTACAGTGAGACACGCCCCCACTCTGAGTGACAGGTGTCACACTGCACCCAATCACAGCAGCCGGTGGGCGTGTCTATACTGTGTAGTGAAATAAATAATTAAATAATTAAAAAAAACGGCGTGCGGTTCCCCCCATTTTTAAAACCAGCCAGATAAAGCCATACGGCTGAAAGCTGGTATTCTCAGGATGGGGAGCTCCACGTTATGGGGAGCCCCCCACCCTAACAATATCAGCCAACAGCCGCCCAGAATTGCCGCATACATTATATGCGACAGTTCTGGGACTGTACCCGGCTCTTCCCGATTTGCCCTGGTGCGTTGGCAAATCGGGGTAATAAGGAGTTATTGGCAGCCCATAGCTGCCAATAAGTCCTAGATTAATCATGTCAGGCGTCTATGAGACACCTTCCATGATTAATCTGTAAGTTACAGTAAATAAACACACACACCCGGAGCCGCAGCAGACACTGAGGTTACCCGTGGCCACCGCTGCATCCACCTCTGGATCCAGTGACAGCGGGTAACCTCAGTGACAGCAGCTGATCGCGCGGCTGTCTTCATTTGCTGTGTGGAGGTGACCGGAGCGGCTGTGTCTGCTGCGGCTCCGGTCACCTCCATGCAGCAGCGCTGGAAGCAACGCTGCATCATCCTGGATTACGCCGGACAAGGAGGGCTTTTTGGGGCTGATTAAAGTGGTGAACCAGGGTATATGTGTGTGTTTTTATTTCTAATAAAGGATTTTTTCGGGTGTGTGTGTTTATTTACTGTAACTTACAGATTAATCATGGAAGGTGTCTCATAGACGCCTGACATGATTAATCTAGGACTTATTGGCAGCTATGGGCTGCCAATAACTCCTTATTACCCCGATTTGCCAACGCACCAGGGCAAATCGGGAAGAGCCGGGTACAGTCCCAGAACTGTCGCATATAATGTATGCGGCAATTCTGGGCGGCTGTTGGCTGATATTGTTAGGGTGGGGGGCTCCCCATAACGTGGAGCTCCCCATCCTGAGAATACCAGCCTTCAGCCGTATGGCTTTATCTGGCTGATTTTAAAAATGGGGGGAACCGCACGCCGTTTTTTTTAATTATTTAATTATTTATTTCACTACACAGTATAGACACGCCCACCGGCTGCTGTGATTGGGTGCAGTGTGACACCTGTCACTCAGAGTGGGGGCGTGTCTCACTGTAACCAATCATAGGCGCCGGTGGGCGGGGAAAGCAGGGAATACGAAATTGTTTAATGGGCGGCCGGCTTTTTCAAAACAGTAAAAGCCGCCGGAGCAGTGTGAATGCCGTGCAGCGCCGGGGATCGGTGAGTATATGAGAGAGGGGGATAGACTGACATGGACAGAGAGTGAGGGACAGAGATAGTGACGGACTAACAGAGATTAGTGCATGACAGACATTGTGAGGCGCTTCAGAACGCAGCTTTTCAGCTGCGCTCTGAAGCAGACCTTTTTAAAGCTCCGGTGCAGAGCGCACACCTGCGCACATAGCATCAGACACCAAAATCGTATGAGGGATGTCACACGTTACAATTGACTAGGTTCATGCAACAAAACGCTCAATTCTAGAGAATGATACGATGTGTTTGCGATCAACGGTTTTGCGTTCAATCCTGATCGCACGTAGCTGTCACACGCAGATACCTCACAAACGATGCCGGATGTGCGTCACTTACAACTTGACCCCAACGACGGATTGTGAGATATATTGAAGCGTGTGTAGCGGGCTTAATAGATTTCAGCTGGTGTCATCACATTACATGGCGTTTTGCATTACTCTTTCTTGATGTGTTTAATACTTTTTCTGTGTGTCATTTCTCATTGTTACATATCTTAAAATTAATTGACATCTATGGTTTGATTTCTTTGCATGTATGGATTGGACGGTTTTAACTGACATCTGGTGAGAAATTCATATCAATAGCACCGTTAAAAATATAATTACTTTCAAATTTCGTAACGTGTTCAATACTTATTACACCTTCTGTGTGTGTGTATATATATATATATATATATATATATATATATATATATATATAAATATGTGTGTGTATATTCACAGGCAACAGGGTAAGGATGTATTTAACTTTTGAATTTCAAGCTCCATATCTCCCCATACACTAGAGTTTCAAACGTGAGACTACCATCATTTTATTGATAAATATCATGGCTATCTCATACATAAATTTTTCATGCTTTGCATAGGATTAGTTATACATGTTCTTGTCATGTCACTGCATTTTTGCTATTTTGCTCTTGATGGTAAAAGTAAAAAAATCTATTTCTTCCTGAATACTACAAATTACAACCTATTCTTATGTTTTCTAATAGCTCGTTGAGTTATGAGGTTGATTCCCAATTGAAAGGTCAGTGGTTCAAGTTAAGGAGCAGCCATGATGAAGCTTTCCAAAGATTTTTTTGGCCACCTGCTATTACAGGTGGAGGACTGAGGAAACCTCTAGTTGTTGCCGCAAATAACCTGAATGACGTCATCGATAATATTTGGTGTATTTGTCCAAAGTTTTAGGACTTTTTGTTAAAAATCTTTATTGAAAACATGCAAGTTCTAACGTCCTCTAACTATCTAACAATGACTGCTGCATTTCCAGCATGGCTTTTATACAGGCTATAATAGTTCCTCCTGATTGACTGTGCTACGCCATGTGATGTGATAACTGCAAGGCATTTTGGGAAATTGTGAACCTGAGACTGTGTGATCAGTCTGTGGCTGATGAAATCTTTTGTAAGGAAATTTTGCCAGGCATAATTATTGCAAATCGCATGAATTGAACAGCAAATAGTTTAACTTAGCTATGGGCTGAGAATATTCTAAAATGTTGACCCTCATTGAATTCTCCTAAAATCAATTTATTAACTTCTAGCATTATAACTGTTATGACTTAAAATTACAAAATGAACCTTGCAAATGTTAAATGCTAGGCAGTAGTTGTTTTATTTATATAGACAGTGTGTTCAACGCATTATCCTGCTAAAGATGAACTCATTATTCATCTACTGAACTATTAATAATGCCTTAATAAAATAGTGTTGCCAGCTCTGCCAAATTATCATAAGCCCCCTCTATTGAACTCTATGTGTTTGCATGCATTAGAGATAATTGCAACATTTGTAATGAAAAAATCATAATCAGCGTCATTGATGTATAATTCCCAGATTTACAAATTCTCTTACCTAAGTGATAACTTTAGCTAATAATATTATCATATGTCATGTCAGCTCCATGTGATTTAATTGCTAGACAACATGTGAATAAGCATGTAAGTAATTAAAAGAAATGTACTTATTTACATATTTTTCCTAATGACTTGTACACACATTTTTCATTTCTTTTTTAGCCCTGGACTTATATAATCACGTTTCCCCACAGTGAAGTTGTGATAATAATTTATTTTTATAGTCTAAGTTACAGTAAAATAATATATTTTCTTGTACGGTAGCACATAAACATTTAAATGTTTTGTCACTTTCCACTTTATCATGCATGCATCCAAGATATATACTGTATACTGTAGGTGTATGTAGTTTTAAGTCCCTGAGAAATGTAATCATTTTTCAATATTATTGCTTTGGATCTGAATTTCGAGAACTTGTCCCATGAACACCACTAAATGTATCTGTGGTACATTGGTCAATGCTGCAGCCACTGATTAGCTATGGCTGTCACATGCCGGTATTGACAGGAAAAGAAAGTACAAACACCAGAGAAAATCAGGCCAGAACTAGAAGAGGAATGTCTGGTATTGATAAAATATGTATGCTTTTTTTCCTATTTTACATAAATCTCGAAAGTTTATGAAAGGGGAGGAAAGATCATATAAAAATATTTTTTTCACCTTTTCCTTATTTTAGCTAAGGGGAGACATGTAAAATTGCCTTTTGATCCTTTCTTCTGTATAGGTTCTACTGCTTTAAATTGCATCAACAATCACCTTGAGAGATTAGGCAAAGTACAAGTGAGCAAAAACCCTTAACCTACTGTACTAGACTTATCATGTATCACTTATATGTTATCATAGGATCATGTTTGATCTATTTTCACTGTCAGATATTTTTATAAAATTAACAGCTGTTCTATAAAACCTAATAGGTCTCAAATTGAAAAGATAGCTGTTAATTTTATAGTTTATAACTATCATTGTAACACATTTTAACCAACATTTTAAGGATTTAGGATTGAAATGGAAATTATTATACTAACTAGCTGTAGTGACTGCCATTGCCCGGGATTGTAACTAAATGTCTCTCTGTCTCTCTCCCAGTCTCCCTGTCTGTCTCCCTGTCTCCCAGTCTGTCTCTCTGTCTGTCTCTCTGTCTGTCTCTCTGTCTCTATGTCTGTCTGTTTCTCTGTTTGTCTCTCTGTCTGTCTGTCTGTCTCCCTGTCTTTCTTTCTATCTGTCTCTCTGTCTGTCTGTCTCTCTGTCTGTCTCTCTGTCTCTGTATTTCTGTGTCTTTCTCTGTCTGTTTCTTTGTCTCTCTGTTTATCCATCTCTATTTCTTTCTGTTTATCCATCTCTATCTCTCTCTGAAAAGAGTTAGAAATACTTTGCACGCTGCAACATTGCAAGCCGATGCTGCGATGTCGAGCGCGATAGTCCCCGCCCCCGTCGCAGCAGCGATATCTTGTGATAGCTGCCGTAGCAAACATTATCGCTACGGCAGCTTCACATGCACTCACCTACCATGCGACATCAGTCTGGCCAGTGACTAGCCTCCTTCCTATGGGGGCGGGTCATGCGGTGTCACAGCGACGTCACACGGCAGACGGCCAATAGCAGCGGAGGGGCGGAGATGAGCAGGGTGTAAACATCCCGCCCACCTCCTTCCTTCCGCATTGCAGCCGGGACGCAGGTAGGAGATGTTCCTCACTCCTGCGGCTTCATACACAGCGATGTGTGCGACCGCAGGAACGAGAAACAACATCGTACCTGTCGCTCCACCGGCATTATGGAAATGTCGGACCCTACACAGATGTTACGATAACGACGCTTTTGCGCTCGTTAATCGTATCAAAAAGGATTTGCACACTGCGATATCGACTGCGATGCCGGATGTGCGTCACTTTCGATTTGACCCCACCGACATCGCACCTGCGATGTCGTAGTGTGCAAAGCCCCTCTTAGAGTGTAATACAATGGATAATAATTTAATGCAAAAAATGTGTGGTATCGCTAGGGCAGTCTGTGTAGGATAAGAGTATTTTAACTGCACTTAGACCTTCCTAATGTTCCACTGAGGTGTATAGACTATTGACATCAAGTTTAATTAGAAGTCTTGTGCGGTTAATCACTTTTATTTAGCCTAAAATGTCCAGAAAATGATTTGTATCAAGTATATAGGATGGTGAAGTTTCAGTCAATGGGGTTAAGATTTTTTAAGGGAAATTTGAGAAGGGTGAAAGGACTGAATTTGTGGAGGTAACTATTGGTCAAGCCTGTGGGTTCTGTAGAGATTTGTGAATTTTGGGTAGAATGTATAAGACAGGACTTATAGAGTGGGGGTTGGTTAAAATGGTAACAGTGTTATCAATAGTACCCTTTTGCTGATATTCTTGAAGTCATTGTTGAATTTCTCATTGAGGTTTATAAAGGTTTATAAATGTTAGTGTCAAACAATTGTCATGTGTTTTCGTTGATGTAATCAAATTTATTGAGAACTATGATGGCTCCCCCCTTGTCTGCTGGTTTAGTCACAATTTGTTTGTTGCTATGTAAACTTTGTATGGCAGCCCTTTTGGTAGTGATAACATTATGATGTATTGGAAAATGTCCTTGCTGTTGTCTTAAAATTATGCTATTAATTAAGTCAATGTTTGCTTCAACTACATTATATGTCCATAAAGGCTTAAATGTACTCTCATTTCAAAGTGCCAGTTTAGAAATAGATAGAGGTGTGGTTGCTCTCGCTTCGGGGTGGGGTGTCTGATTATTGGTTAGGTTGTTTGACAGATTAAAGTGTGTCTAAGGCCTGCAACACACATCCGTGCCGCCGGCACGTGTTTGTAATTTTTTACACGTACTGGCGGCACGGAGACACGTTAAGCAATGCTACCCTATTGTAGCAGGCACACATACGTAAATCCACACGGAACGTGTGTCCGTGTGTGTTTGTACGTGTGTGCGTTTTTCAAAGCGCTGACATGTCAGTGTTTTCTCCGGCAGCACGGGTGTCACACGGCCTGCACCCGTACCACACGGGTGTAGTGTGGATGCGGTCCCGTGTGACATGCACCGGAGAAAACACACGTGTCAGTGAAAAAGAAAAAAAAAACATTTACTCACCTTCTCCAGCCCTCCTGTCTCTGCTGCTGCTGCCTCTTGCTGCCGACCGCCGCTCATTAATCTCATAGAATATTCACTTCACTGCCTGGCAGCAGCAGCAGCGGGGAGACGGCAGGGCTGGAGACCAAGGATCAGCAAAACGGACAGTAGCGCGGACAGCAGGAAGGACCAGGTGAGTATGTTAATTACCGGTTCTACGTGTGCTATCGCGGATAGCACACGTAGAACACACGTGTCCTGCACGTACCAGAGACACGTACTTACCTGCACGCAACACGCAGGGGAAATACGTGTCTCTCAGCACGTGCGTGATTTTCCCGTGAATGTGGCAGAGGCCTTAGGCTGCTTTCACACATCCAGTTTGAGCCGTGCGGCTCAATCTAGCTGTGAAACCTATGCAACGGATGCGGTGAAAACACTGCATCCTTTGCATAAGTTTTTTACATGCGGACCATCCGGTTTTTGCCGCTTGCGGCATGCTACTGAGCATGCATAGTGGCAAAAACCACATGCGGCGGCCGGGTGCGGGTTTTGCCGCATCGCGCCGCATCCGGCATCCATAGGGATGCAATGGGAAAAGCGCTGTATCGGCCGAATGCGGCACGATGCGTTTTTTTTTTGCCGCACAAAAAAAGTGCCAGGCAACGTTCCATCCGGCCTCTGCATCAGCTAAATCTGCCGCATGCGGCAAAAAACGGACGGAACGCAAGGCCATGCAGCACAATGCGGCACTAATTAAAGTCTATGCAGGAAAAACGCAACCGGCAGCAAAAAAAACTGGTTGCATTTTTCCTGCAAAGTGCCGGATTGTGCCGCATAGCAAAAACCGGAGGTGTGAAAGCAGCCTTAAGGCGAATGGTTCTGTAGAACCTCTGCAGGTCTTGTTACATTTGGAAGCAGCTAAATGTAGAGGGAGTACAAAAAGAGAGGCTTTTTTTTAGGATCTCTAATTCTGTCCTAGAAAGGGTGTATATCTTATCCCTATACATTAATCTTACATAGACATATTTCTCTCTCTATTGCCCATCCTTACACAGGTCTACCAACCGTTTGATCCTGCACCAACTACCATCTAATTTTGTGTCTATAGCCCCATGGCTTTACACACCCAGCTTATCTAATATACAGCATACCACCATGTCTTCATAAGTCAATTTTCCTCCTGTGTTCCTTTTCTAAATATTATTGTAAATATTACTAAAAATTTTAATTGTATTTAAAAAGACATTCTATATTTATGTACCTATTGTAAACAGTGCCTTGTTCATATGTATTATGTTCCCCTTTTTGTGCCAATTTCTTTTAGTCTATTCCCCCTCCACTCTACAACACTAACTTTGTTATACTATGGACTTTATATTTTGTATTATATTTATTTATTTTTTCTATTATCCTACAGAAAGTGTTTGAAAAAGGCAGTCGTAGTCAAAACATCACGTACACTACTGTATGTAGCTTTATGTAAACATCCAGCCATTATTTTTGGTGTTTTTGGCACTTTAATAAAATTTCACCTTGATTTTCACGAATGTGCAGCGCATACATCCATATCGGCTCTGAGCATCAGGCAGTCAACAGGCTTTAAATAGATTGAAGCCGAGAGTAGAGATGAGCGAACCGGTCGCGGTTCGGCTCGAGGTCGGTTCGCTGAACGGACGTCCCGTTCGAGTTCGTCTCGCCGAACGTTCGACGAACCGAACTCGAACTGCATAGGAAACAATGGCAGGCAATCACAAACACATAAAAATACCTAGAAAACACCCTCAAAGGTGTCCAAAAGGTGACAAACAACTCACAACACAACACAAACACATGGGAAAGTGACAAGGACATATACTCATGCGAAAACAAAAGAGCTGGACAAGGAAAAAGAGGAGGACACACAGATATAGGCATGGCACGCCCTTCTAAAATCATGTAAAACACCGCAAGGTGACT
This sequence comes from Anomaloglossus baeobatrachus, assembly GCF_048569485.1. Lineage (NCBI taxonomy): Eukaryota > Metazoa > Chordata > Amphibia > Anura > Aromobatidae > Anomaloglossus > Anomaloglossus baeobatrachus. Next base: position 286,004,746 of record NC_134358.1, read on the forward strand.
CCAAGCGGAGTCTCCCTTTTTTTCCAAAAATTGTGCCCCACACACACCCACCCATTCAGTGGCAGCACTTGTGCCCTAGTTGTACACTTCACAGCTAGATTTGCATCAAGCAAATTCAAAAATACGCTATTCTTAACCGTCCCCAGGATGACACCGGGGTTGGTAGCAAAGTCTTTCCTGATCCCAGCTCTGTTCATCTTGGATCATTTTTAAAAAACACAGCAAGCAAGGGTTACTCCAAGCGGAGTCTCCCTTTTTTTCCAAAAATTGGGCCCCACACAGACACCTTATCAGTGGCAGCACTTGTGCCCTAGTTGCAAACAGGATGTTTTAATTTGCATCAAGCACATTCAAAAATACGCTATTCTTAACCGTCCCCAGGATGACACCGGGGTAGGTAGCAAAGTCTTTCCTGATCCCAGCTCTGTTCATCTTGGCTTCTTTTAAAAACAATGTAAGCAAGGGTTACTCCAAGCGGAGCCTCCCTTTTTTCCAAAAATTGTGCCCCACACACACCCATTCATTCAGTGGCAGCACTTGTGCCCCAGTTGTACAATTCACAGCTAGATTTGCATCAAGCACATTCAAAAATACGCTATTCTTAAACGTCCTCAGGATGACACCGGGGTAGGTAGCAAAGTCTTTCCTGATCCCAGCTCTGTTCATCTTGGATTCTTTTAAAATCAATGTAAGCAAGGGTTACTCCAAGTGGAGCCTCCCTTTTTTCCAAAAATTGGGCCCCACACACACCCACCCCTTCAGTGGCAGCAGTTGTGCCCCAGTTGTACAATTCACAGCTAGATTTGCATCAAGCACATTCAAAAATACGCTATTCTTAACCGTCCCAAGGATGACACCGGGGTAGGTAGCAAAGTCTTTGCTGAACCATGACTTGTTCATCTTGGCTTCTTTTAAAAACAATGTAAGCAAGGGTTACTCCAAGCGGAGTCTTCCTTTTTTCCAAAAATTGGGCCCCACACACACCCACCCCTTCAGTGGCAGCAGTTGTGCCCCAGTTGTACAATTCACAGCTAGATTTGCATCAAGCACATTCAAAAATACGCTATTCTTAACCGTTCCCAGGATGACACCAGGGTAGGTAGCAAAGTCTTTGCTGAACCATGACTTGTTCATCTTGGCTTCTTTTTAAAACAATGTAAGCAAGGGTTACTCCAAGCGGAGCTTCCCTTTTTTCCAAAAATTGTGCCCCACACACACCCATTCATTCAGTGGCAGCACTTGTGCCCCAGTTGTACAATTCACAGCTAGATTTGCATCAAGCACATTCAAAAATACGCTATTCTTAACCGTGCCCAGGATGACACCAGGGTAGGTAGCAAAGTCTTTCCTGATCCCAGCTCTGTTCATCTTGGCTTCTTTTAAAAACAATGTAAGCAAGGGTTACTCCAAGCGGAGCCTCCCTTTTTTCCAAAAATTGGGCCCCACACACACCCACCCCTTCAGTGGCAGCAGTTGTGCCCCAGTTGTACAATTCACAGCTAGATTTGCATCAAGCACATTCAAAAATACGCTATTCTTAACCGTCCCAAGGATGACACCGGGGTAGGTAGCAAAGTCTTTGCTGAACCATGACTTGTTCATCTTGGCTTCTTTTAAAAACAATGTAAGCAAGGGTTACTCCAAGCGGAGTCTTCCTTTTTTCCAAAAATTGGGCCCCACACACACCCACCCCTTCAGTGGCAGCAGTTGTGCCCCAGTTGTACAATTCACAGCTAGATTTGCATCAAGCACATTCAAAAATACGCTATTCTTAACCGTTCCCAGGATGACACCAGGGTAGGTAGCAAAGTCTTTGCTGAACCATGACTTGTTCATCTTGGCTTCTTTTTAAAACAATGTAAGCAAGGGTTACTCCAAGCGGAGCTTCCCTTTTTTCAAAAAATTGTGCCCCACACACACCCATTCATTCAGTGGCAGCACTTGTGCCCCAGTTGTACAATTCACAGCTAGATTTGCATCAAGCACATTCAAAAATACGCTATTCTTAACCGTGCCCAGGATGACACCGGGGTAGGTAGCAAAGTCTTTCCTGATCCCAGCTCTGTTCATCTTGGCTTCTTTTAAAAACAATGTAAGCAAGGGTTACTCCAAGCGGAGCCTCCCTTTTTTCCAAAAATTGGGCCCTACACAGACACCTTATCAGTGGCAGCACTTGTGCACTAGTTGCAAACAGGATGTTTTGATTTGCATCAAGCACATTCCAAATCCACAAGCATTTACTCTCCCCAGGATGACACAGGGGTAGTAAATTCCTTCTGGATCCATGACTTGTTCATTTTGATGAACATCAGTCTGTCCACATTGTCACTGGACAGACGCGTGCGCTTATCTGTCAGCACACACCCAGCAGCACTGAAGACACGTTCAGAGACAACGCTGGCAGCTGGACACGACAAAATCTCCAAGGCGTAACTGGAGAGCTCTGGCCATTTTTCTAGATTTGAAGCCCAAAAGGAGCAAGGCTCCATTTGCAAAGTCATGGCATCGATGTTCATTTGGAGATACTCCTGTATCATCCTACAGCCGTTGACTATGTGTCAGACTTGTTGTCTCTGGTGGCCTTGCAAAGGAGGGTCTAATAAAATTATGAAAAGATTCCATAAAATTGCTGTTACCAGCACCAGATACGGTCCTACTGGTACGGGTAGACTGTTGAAGATGACGAGACCGTCCCATGTTTGTCAAGTTACAACTGGGAGATTCACTCCCTGCACCTGCACGGTTGTTTGGTGGAAAAGCCGAGCTAAGATCGAGTAACAGCTTCTGCTGATACTCCTGCATACGTGCGTCCCTTTCTATGGCTGGAATTATGTCACAAAATTTGGACTTGTACCGGGGATCTAATAGTGTGGCAATCCAGTAGTCATCATCACTTCTAATTTTGACAATACGAGGGTCATGTTGGAGGTAGTGCAACAAGAAGGCACTCATGTGTCTTGCGCAGCCATGCGGACCAAGTCCACTCTGTGTTTGTGGCATAGAGGTGCTAACCGTTCTTTCTTCCTCTGACATCTCCCCCCAACCTCTTTCAACAGAAATTTGACCAACGTCTCCCTCATCTGCTGAGTCTTCCATGTCCATGGACAGTTCGTCCTCCATTTCTTCATGTTCTCCTGCACCTTCCTCAACATTTAGCCTGCTACTAAGCGCCCTTGTTAATCCCTGTCCCCCATGGTCCCATGCCTGCTGCGTTGGTGATGATGAACGTCTGGACCTTGGTGATGTTGTTGTCCCTTGCGCATATGAATCCTACTGTAGTTCCTCCCCTTCCTGTTGTCCCACCCCCTGACTCCGAATAGTGTTTAGCGTGTGCTCCAGCATGTAAATGACTGGAATTGTCATGCTGATAATGGCATTGTCAGCGCTAAACATATTCGTCGCCATGTCGAAACTGTGCAGAAGGGTGCATAGGTCCTTGATCTCAGACCACTCCATCAGGGTGATCTGCCCCACCTCTGCATCTCGTTGGCCCAGGCTATACGTTATGACGCATTGCACCAGGGCTCGGCGGTGCTGCCACAGTCGCTGTAACATGTGGAGAGTTGAATTCCAGCTCATCGCCACATCGCATTTCAGGCGATGAACCGGCAGGCCGAAAGACTTCTGGAGCGATGCAAGTCGCTCAGCTGCGGCGCTTGAGCGGCGGAAGTAAGCAGACAGTTTTCGTGTTCTGTTCAGAAGGCCATCTAGGCCGGGATAGTGTGTTAAAAATTGCTGGACGACAAGGTTCAACACGTGAGCCATACAAGGTACGTGTGTCACCTTGCCCAGGGGAAGGGCCACACCCAGGTTTGCAGCATTGTCGCACAAGGCCTTACCAGGCTGCAGGTTGAGTGGAGACAACCATTTATTAAACTCGGACCGCAGAGCTGACCACAACTCCTCAGCTGTGTGACTCTTATTCCCAAGACATGTCAAGCTAAAGACCGCCTGATGCCGTTGCGCTCTGCTGCCAGCATAGTAATGAGGGGTGCGTGATTCCTTCTGCGCAGTGAGAACACTGTTGGCCTGACCAGGCAGGCTTGGGGCAGAGGTGGAGGACCCAGACGAGGTGGAGGAGGCAGAAGCAGTGGCGGAACTTGGACAGACAGAGGATTGACACACAAGTCGTGGGGACGGCAAGACTTGTGCAGCAGACCCTTCACCATCTATCACCATAGTTACCCAGTACCCAGTCAGCGACATGTAACGTCCCTGTCCATGCTTACTGGTCCAAGTATCGGTGGTGAAATGCACCCATTGACACACAGAGTTTCTCAAGGAAGCGGTGATGTTGTGTGCGACATGCTGGTGTAGCGCGGGCACACCTTTCTTACAGAAGTAGTGGCGACTGGGCATCTGGTACTGGGGCACAGCGACAGACATAAGGTCTCTAAAATCCTGTGTGTCCACTAGGCGGAAAGGCAGCATTTCGGTAGCCAAGAGCTTACAGAGGGATAGAGTCAACCTCTTAGCTTTGTCATGGGTCGCAGGAAGAGGCCTTTTATTTGACCACATCTGAGGGACAGAGATCTGGCTGCTGTGTGTAGACGGTGTTGAGTAGGGTGTCCCTGGAAAAATGCAGGTTTGTGAGTAAAGTGCAGGCAGAGACATGATGTTGCCTTCATCCAACGTTGGTGCTATCGATGTCTGAGAGAGCTGTACACACTCACTTGTTTCCCCTTCCAAACCAACTGACGACCTACCAAGCAAACTGCCTGTTGCGGTTACAGTGGTGGAAGTTGTGCGTGGAAAAACAGGTGTGACAGCTGTCCCCACAGTACTAGAAGATGAAGAGCGCGCGGATGCACTGGAAAGGGCAGGCGGTGGATGGTTCGCTCCGCTAGGCCGCATTGCAGCACGGTGAGCTTCCCACCGGGATATATGATATTTATTCATGTGACGATTCATGGAAGAAGTTGTCAAACTGCTGAGGTTTTGACCTCTACTATGAGAACCATGACAAATTTTACAGATCACATAATTTGGGCGATCTTTTGCTATGTCAAAAAAGGACCAGGCTAGGCAAGGCTTAGAGGGCATGCGACCTGTTGATCCACCCCGACTAGTGCTCAGAGGCAGAGTGGTGGCTGAGGATGCAGTTGTAGACGTGCTACCAGTACTCCGACTCTGTCCAGGAAGGCGCAAGGTAACTTCGTCATCAGTTGCATCCTCCTCCACCACCTCTGTTGACCTCCTCGAGTGCCTGACTGTGGGTTGACAGTAGGTGGGATCTAGAACTTCATCATCAATTGTTGTGTTTGCACTCTCTTCCCCCTCAGACCGAGCCTCTTCTTGCCCTGACCGAATATTTAAGTTGTCATCCCAATCGGGTATCTGCGTCTCATCTTCATCAGTATGTTCCTCATTGTCTATAACCACAGGTGTTACAGTTTGTGACAAAGGGTCAACATTATGCTCAGAAACTTGGTCCTCACAGCCTGAATCAGAGTCACAAAGGTTCTGGGCATCACTGCAGACCATTTCCTGTTCTGTACTCACTGTAGCTTGGGAGCAGACCTCTGATTCCCAGGCTATAGTGTGACTGAACAGCTCTGCAGACTCAGCCATCTCAGTTCCACCATACTGTGCAGGGCTGATGGAGACTTCAGAGCTGGGAGAAAGCAAGTTTGATTGGGATGACAACTCAGAGGACTGGTGTTTTTTGGATGCGGTACTTGAAGTGGCTGAGAGGGCACTTGTTGGACCACTTGAGATCCATTCAAGCATTTTCCTTTTTTGGCCATCATCTACCTTTGTTCCTGTTGTTCGTGTCCGTAAAAAAGGGAGCACATTGGATTGTCCACGGTAAGTAGTAGACATCTTACTTTTGCTGGAAGATGGTCTATCTTCAGCAGATGATAATGGAGCTTTGCCACCTTCCCCACGGACAAACCCTTTTTTTCCTTTTCCACCACGCCTCTTCCCCTTTCCACCAGCAACTGTCATTTTGCCACTCATGTTGATTGCGACAAGATTGTGCACTGAAAATGTGGTAGTAAAAATTGAGAGGTGCTGTAGATTGCAGCGGTGGTCTAGCTTTATTAACAGCAGAATAATAAAGAATAAATATCCCTGACAATGCAACTACGGCCCTTAAACTGGCAGCATAAATTGCTAGTATAATGGCTTAGTAACTATCAGTTGGAGTGTGCAATGCAGGCAGACGTGCTGCAAATATCTGTGCACTAGTGGGACTATACAGAAGTCCAATAGCCACGTTTAGGATGACACTAGGTACACTCAGTGTTTGCTAGTATAATGGCTTAGTAACTATCAGTTGGAGTGTGCAATGCAGGCAGAGGTGCTGCAAATATCTGTGCACTACTGGGACTATACAGAAGTCCAACAGCCACGTTTAGGATGACACTAAGTTCACTCAGTGTTTGCTAGTATAATGGCTTAGTAACTATCAGTTGGAGTGTGCAATGCAGGCAGACGTGCTGCAAATATCTGTGCACTAGTGGGACTATACAGAAGTCCAATAGCCACGTTTAGGATGACACTAAGTTCACTCAGTGTTTGCTAGTAAAATGGCTTAGTAACTATCAGTTTGAGTGTGCAATGCAGGCGGACGTGCTGCAAATATCTGTGCACTACTGGGACTATACAGAAGTCCAACAGCCACGTTTTAGATGACACTAAGTTCACTCAGTGTTTGCTAGTATAATGGCTTAGTAACTATCAGTTTGAGTGTGCAATGCAGGCAGACGTGCTGCAAATATCTGTGCACTAGTGGGACTATACAGAAGTCCAGCAGCCACGTTTTGGATGACACTAAGTTCACTCAGTGTTTGCTAGTATAATGGCTTAGTAACTATCAGTTTGAGTGTGCAATGCAGGCAGACGTGCTGCAAATATCTGTGCACTAGTGGGACTATACAGAAGTCCAATAGCCACGTTTAGGATGACACTAGGTACACTCAGTGTTTGCTAGTATAATGGCTTAGTTATAATGAGTTGGAGTGTGCAATGGAGGCAGAGGTGCTGCAAATATCTGTGCACTAGTGGGACTATACAGAAGTCCAACAGCCACGTTTAGGATGACACTAAGTTCACTCAGTGTTTGCTAGTATAATGGCTTAGTAACTATCAGTTTGAGTGTGCAATGCAGGCAGACGTGCTGCAAATATCTGTGCACTACTGGGACTATACAGAAGTCCAACAGCCACGTTTAGGATGACACTAAGTTCACTTAGTGTTTGCTAGTATAATGGCTTAGTAACTATCAGTTTGAGTGTGCAATGCAGGCAGACGTGCTGCAAATATCTGTGCACTACTGGGACTATACAGAAGTCCAACAGCCACGTTTAGGAGGACACTAAGCTCACTCAGTGTTTGCTAGTATAATGGCTTAGTAACTATCAGTTTGAGTGTGCAATGCAGGCAGACGTGCTGCAAATATCTGTGCACTAGTGGGACTATACAGAAGTCCAATAGCCACGTTTAGGATGACACTAGGTACACTCAGTGTTTGCTAGTATAATGGCTTAGTAACTATCAGTTGGAGTGTGCAATGCAGGCAGAGGTGCTGCAAATATCTGTGCACTACTGGGACTATACAGAAATCCAACAGCCACGTTTAGGATGACACTAAGTTCACTCAGTGTTTGCTAGTATAATGGCTTAGTAACTATCAGTTTGAGTGTGAAATGCAGGCAGACGTGTTGCAAATATCTTTGCACTACTGGGACTATACAGAAGTCCAACAGCCACGTTTTGGATGACACTAAGTTCACTCAGTGTTTGCTAGTATAATGGCTTAGTAACTATCAGTTTGAGCGTGCAATGCAGGCAGACGTGTTGCAAATATCTGTGCACTACTGGGACTATACAGAAGTCCAACAGCCACGTTTTGGATGACACTAAGTTCACTCAGTGCTTGCTAGTATAATGGCTTAGTAACTATCAGTTTGAGTGTGCAATGCAGGCAGACGTGCTGCAAATATCTGTGCACTAGTGGGACTATACAGAAGTCCAATAGCCACGTTTAGGATGACACTAGGTACACTCAGTGTTTGCTAGTATAATGGCTTAGTTATAATGAGTTGGAGTGTGCAATGCAGGCAGAGGTGCTGCAAATATTTGTGCACTAGTGTTAGGTCCAGGTGATGGTGGATCCTCTGGGCCGTGTACCGGACTCCCCCAGTGAGGCAACCTGGAGCTAACCCCTATACAGGGACTGTCCCGTCATCCCACCAGAGGGCCTAGGTACACGGTAGCCGGAGTACTAGCGGAACCGGGTTAGCGTCCCACAGGGAACGGGTAAAACGGAGTCTTTGGAGCCACAGAGTCCTCAGAGATAATTACGGAAGTCCAGTATGGGTGACGGTTAGGAATCTCAGGCGGGATCCGGGTTAGCTGGGTGTGATGGAAGGCAGCTGGGTGAAGTCAGAGATACCAGACAGGCACAGGCTGCCGAAACGGTGGTTGGATTCCCCGCCGACGGACACCGGAGGACCTCTTGGCAAGACTGGATTCAGGGACCGGTTACGGAGGCAGAGCAGGCTCTACAGAAGAGACAAAGTCTTTAGTATGAGAAAGACACAAGGGGACCTGGACTTCTAGCTTGCAGAACTCGACGGACAGGCGACGCCCTCCAGGCAGGGAGCTCCTAATATACCTGACACTGACTGATGCAATATCCTGTTAGGGAGTGCAGGGCCTTTAAGAGGAAGTCAGTGACCGCGCGCGCGCCCTAATGCACATGCGTGACGCCCGGGTGCCGGAGGCCAGAGCAGGGAGCAGTGTCGAGGAGGACGTGTGGCTGGGGGCAGGGGACCCGGGGACAGGAGCGGTGAGTGAGAAACGACGTCGGGACCCGGGGAGCGTGACAACTAGTGGGACTATACAGAAGTCCAACAGCCACGTTTAGGATGACACTAAGTTCACTCAGTGTTTGCTAGTATAATGGCTTAGTAACTATCAGTTTGAGTGTGCAATGCAGGCAGACGTGCTGCAAATATCTGTGCACTACTGGGACTATACAGAAGTCCAACAGCCACGTTTAGGATGACACTAAGTTCACTCAGTGTTTGCTAGTATAATGGCTTAGTAACTATCAGTTTGAGTGTGCAATGCAGGCAGACGTGCTGCAAATATCTGTGCACTAGTGGGACTATACAGAAGTCCAATAGCCACGTTTAGGATGACACTAGGTACACTCAGTGTTTGCTAGTATAATGGCTTAGTAACTATCAGTTGGAGTGTGCAATGCAGGCAGAGGTGCTGCAAATATCTGTGCACTACTGGGACTATACAGAAGTCCAACAGCCACGTTTAGGATGACACTAAGTTCACTCAGTGTTTGCTAGTATAATGGCTTAGTAACTATCAGTTTGAGTGTGCAATGCAGGCAGAGGTGCTGCAAATATCTGTGCACTACTGGGACTATACAGAAGTCCAACAGCCACGTTTAGGATGACACTAAGTTCACTCAGTGTTTGCTAGTATAATGGCTAAGTAACTATCAGTTTGAGTGTGCAATGCAGGTAGACGTGCTGCAAATATCTGTGCACTAGTGGGACTATACAGAAGTCCAATAGCCACGTTTAGGATGACACTAGGTACACTCAGTGTTTGCTAGTATAATGGCTTAGTTATAATGAGTTGGAGTGTGCAATGCAGGCAGAGGTGCTGCAAATATCTGTGCATTAGTGGGACTATACAGAAGTCCAACAGCCACGTTTAGGATGACACTAAGTTCACTCAGTGTTTGCTAGTATAATGACTTAGTTATAATGAGTTGGAGAGTGCAGAGGACAGGAGGGTACAGTGCCAGGATTGTGGGGCTCTGGGTAGAGGAAAGGAAGCCTGCCTTTCTATTCCCTCCTAATGGGGAAATGCAGCGAGGAAATCCCTGACCTTAGCTACACAGACGCTGTCTCTGTTTTCAGGACCTGTCACCTATGGCTCTGACCCTGCCGGTACGAGCCCTTAAAAGGACTGATAGAAAGTGCTATCCCTAAGCTGTCCATCGCTGTGTATGGAGCGCATACAGCAGTATCGGCGATAGGACAAAGGACGGAGCTGCGCCAGTGATGTCTGACACCAAGGACGCGGAAGAGATAATGGCGTCCGGACGGGCAGATACTCGTTTTTATAATGCAGGGATATGTGACATGGACATCCTATCACACATGCCGTTGCTTCTCTGGCTAAAAGTCCACTTAGCTGTGTGTGTGTCTGGGATTGGCTGACATACTGGCCCTCCCCACTACACGCGCGCGCTTAGGGAAGGAAGACAAGGGAAAAAAAAAAAAATGGCGATCGCCATTATACAAACAGCAGTGATCTGAAGGCGCTGTTCCCGCACACTATACACTGAAATTTCATAATAGTGTGAGTCACAGACTTACACTATTACAGCGGAAAGCCAGCTAGGAATTAGCTGTTTTTTTGCTGCTAGAACCGTTCTCGAACGTTTCTAGAACTTTCGAGCTTTTGCAAAAAGCTCGAGTTCTAGTTCGATCTAGAACAGGCCCCAAAATCACTCGAGCCTAGAACTGGAGAACCTCGAACCGCGAACCGCGCTCAACTCTAGCCGAGAGTTTACAAACAATTTTTTTCCTCTTGAACTCAGGCAGCCCTCACTTTTTAGACGGCCATCTGATAGCCTTCAATCAATTTTTAGAGGGCTACTAAGTGGTCCTCTATCATAATCTTTAGAGGGCCAGAAGGTAGCTCTCAATTAATTTTTAGAGAGTCATCAGTTTGTCCTCATTCATTTTATAAAGAGAGATCAGATATCCCTCACTGAATTTTGAGAGGGCCATCAGAGGCAATAGTATGGCTAGAAGGAGATGGTAGGCAACTGTTCCCCAGAGCACCCAAACGTGGCAAATTCCGATGCCAAGTGCTAAGTTTTCCCTATTCTGGCACTTTTTTTTAAGAAAGTGAGGATGAGAAAAAAAAACGTCATTTGCAACCTGTGCCATACCAAGATCGTCAGAGACCGTTCCACTATCTGTCTGACCACCACCAGCATGGTTAGGCACATGTCATCAAAGCACCCAACTATGTTTGCCGAACACCTTGGTCCCTAATCAATGTTTTTAGTTTACATCACTACCTCTTCCCATGTCAAGCATGCAGGCATGGATGCTTCCAGCCTTGCACCTTTTGTTGTTCATTCGCAAACACCAGGTCAACATCCATCTGTCCTTGCCACAGGTCTTGTAACAAAAATGTAAATACTCAGCCACCCACCCATTCTCACTAAAGACACTAAATGGGTACATTTTCATACTGCTTGTCCTGGAAATGTTGCCGTTTAGGCTTGGAGACACTGAGGCTTTCTGAAAACTAATGTCAGTGGCCCTTTCTAGCTTATCATTCCCTATCCACCCTATTTTTCCGCCTTACATCAATACATATCCCATATTATCACCCATTACCTCACTAATGCAGTTACTGGTAAGGTCCCTTAACAACCAACAAGTATTTGTATCCAGGGTTGCTACATGTGCCTGATGGTACACTGGTGAGCCTTGTGTAGGCCAAGACAGAGTCAGACCCTTGGAAAACACTGTTCTAGAGCCCACACTATAAGGCCCCTTTCACACGTCAGTGATTCTGGTACGTTTGTGCTTTTTTTTGTACGTACCAGAATCACTGACACACGCAGACCCATTATAATCAATGGGTTTGCTCACACATCAGTGATTTTTCACTAAACGTGTCTCCGTGCAGCGTACACCCGTGGCCGTGATTCTGCACGGAGACATGTCAGTTTTTGTCTGGCATCACTGATGACCCACGGCCCACACTGTGGTGTGATCCGTGTGTGATCAGTGAAACACGTACCAGAAAATCACGGACATATTAAATATTAAAAATTTTTTACTTACCTTGCCTGTGATTCGCTGTGCCTGCTCCGCTCTCGGTAGCTCCTGCCTGGCTCATGAATATTCATGAAAGCAGGAACTGCCGACCAGGAAGTAGGTGCTGAGAGCGGTGGGTGGACGCTGCAGAGCCAGAAACTTCAGCACCATGGACAGCAGCAGTGAAGGCAGGTGAGTAATGTCCATATGCAATCACGGACCATGGATCACGGATCACAGATTGCACATGGACAACCCACATGTGCCGTGAATCACGGAACACGGAGGGACATGTGCGTGTTTTACACATCAGTGAAGAACGTCAGTGTTTTTCACTGACGTGTGAAACGGGCCTAAGGCCCGTTTCACACGTCAGTGAAAAACAGTGACGTTTTTCACTGGCGTGTAAAACACGCACATGTCCCTGCGTGTGCCGTGATTCACGGCACACGTGGGTTGTCTAAGTGCAATCCGGGCTCCGTTCTCCGTGGCCCTTAAACTACTGGCACGTGGCACTTAAACTACTCACGTGTGCGCGCTCCCGCTGTCCATGGTGCTGATCGCTCCTGCGGTGCAGCATCCGGCCGGCGGTGACCCCCGCAGCAGCTGCTTCCAGGTCGGCTGTGTCGCGCATAATGAACATGCGCGACAATAATGAGCCGGCTCAGAAGCAGCAGGGAGAACGGGCTGCAGAGGACATCGCTGGACGCCGGGTGAGTTAAAATGTTTTTTATTTTAAAAGCACGTTTTTTTCTGGCACGTGTTTCACGGACCACACCACTGCGTGGTCCGTGGAACATCAGTGATGCCAGAAAAAAATGGACATGTCTCCGTGCGGCAAACACGCACACGCGGGTACGCCGCACGGAGACATGTGCAGTGAAAAATCACTGACGTGTGAGCAGACCCATTCATTTTAATGGGTCTGCGTATGTCAGTGATTCTGGTACGTTTAAAAAAAAGCACAAACGTACCAGAATCACTAACGTGTGAAAGGGGCCTCAGGCTGTGTGTACACGCTGAGTTTTTTTGTTGTAGATTTGGTGCAGTTTATCATGCAATTTTTTTCACAAATTTGCATCTCTATCCGTTTGCCAGCAAATTCAATGAGAATTCTGAAGTGATGGGCGCACGTTGCTTCTTTTTTCCTTGCAGTTTTGGTTGCAGAAAAAATCTTCGGTATGTCAATTGTTTGTGAATTCTTTTACTGCGTTTTTTAGCCCCTCGAGGCATTGATTTTACAAAAATGCATGGCAAAAAAAAGCACCAAAAACACACTTTTTTGGTGCATTTTTCTCCCCCAAGGTGCATTTTTTTAGTGCCGAAAATGTCCTCACCTAATCTGCAGTGTGTGCATGTAACGTAAGATGGTGGTCGAGTTCCTACCCCTGAAGATACCAAATGAGTTGTTAAATATATACATGTGAAAAGATATAAAGTAATGTTATCTAGAAATGTATAGTGTAAGGTATTGTAATGGATAAGATGTAGCAGAGTAGAGAATGTTACTATGTAGAGGTGTAGCAGTATTAAAGATGTAAATTACAGTATGTGTATTGGTATAAGGTGTAATGTTATGTAGTATATAATGTATAATGCTTAATAAGGTATTACTAGTGTTACTAGAAGGTGGCCCGATTCTTCGCATCGGGTATTCTAGAATTTACGTATTGTGTAGTTAATGTATGATTTTTGTTATATATATAGATGTTGTTGTGTGAAGTTACCAAGTGTTTGTGTAGAGCGCTGTTCATGTTCTGGGTGTTGTCTGGGTGTGGCGGGGGGTGAGAGCGGTGTTGTTTGTGTGTTGCGTTGTGTGTGTTGCATTGTTTGTGGAGCGCTGTGTGTCTTTAGCGTTGTATGTGTGTGTTGCGCGGTTTGTGTGGGTGTGGGGTGTGTGTGTGTGTTTTGGGGGGAGGTATGTTTTGTGCAATGTGTGTGTTGTGCGGTATGTGCGTATATTTGTGTGTGCCGCGGTGTCTGTGTGTTGGGTGTTGTGTGTGTGCGGCTTTGTCTGTGTGTGGGTGTCTGTGTAGGGCGGTATTTGTGGTTCCCAGTGTGTGTGTGGTGTGTTGTGCAGTGCGTGTGTGGCGGTGTGTGTGTGTTTTGGGGGGAGGTGTGCACCCCTCATCGTGCTCGATCCCCCATGCTGCGCACCCCCCATCGTGCTCCATCTCCCATGCTGCGCACCCCCCATCGTGCTCCATCCCCCATGCTGCGCACCCCCCATCGTGCTCCATCCCCCATGCTGCGCACCCCCCATCGTGCTCCATCCCCCAGGCTGCGCACCCCCCATCATGCTCCATCCCCCATGCTGCGCACCATCCATCGTGCTCCATCCCCCATGCTGCGCACCCCCCATCGTGCTCCATCCCCCATGCTGCACACTCCCCATCGTGCTCCATCCCCATGCTGCACACTCCCCATCGTGCTTCATCCCCCATGCTGCGCATTCCCCATCGTGCTCCATCCCCCATGCTGCGCACTCCCAAACATGCTCCATCCCCCTTGCTGCGCACTGCCCATCGTGCTGTATCCCCCATGCTGCGCACTCCCAAATGTGCTCCATCCCTCATGCTGCGCCCTCCCCATTGTGCTCCATCCCCTATGCTGCGCACCCCTCATCATGCTCCATCCCCCATGCTGCGCACTCCCCATCGTGCTCCATCCCCATGCTGCGCACTCCCCATCGTGCTCCATCCCCCATGCTGTGCACCCCCCATCGTGCTCCACAGTCACACATCAGACAGTATACACGCACAAATCTGATCGCATACACTCACACCCCACTTCTGCCTGTGCCCTCCGGTGTGCGGTCCCAGCAGCTGTGCTGCACGCAGTGCTCCTCTGCCTTCTGCCGACACGCACACATCCGATCGCCTACACGCACATACCTGTTACGAGGGGGACCCGGGGAAGCGTGCCAAGATGGGAAATGGACTGCTTCCGCCGGTCAAGGTCCACTGTGCGGTGTAAGGGACCGCCGCTATGGTGGGTGAAGAGTGAGCGGGTTGCTGCTAGCGATCGTCTGGAATGTCACAGACGATCTATGTACACCGATCTGCCCTAACCCCTGAGGGTTGTATGGCACAGATCTCACGGCTCGGTGTACCTGTTGCACGGGGAAGCACAGAGGTGCCCACGCACGTGTGCCAGTGGAAGTCACGAGAATATGGCACGAGGGTAGCACAGAGGTGCCCACGCACGTGTGCTTTCAATAACCAGGTGAGTCCAATGGAGACTTGAGGAGCTCACCTGGGACAGGAACACGGCCTGTTGACGGGGGTACTGCCGGAGCAGCAAGGCAGGAACACGGCCTGCAAACGAGGTACTGCCGGAGCAGCAAGGGCCAAGCCCACAAGAGACAGTAATGCCTGAGCAGTGGCGTGGCAGCACGTTGCCAGACATCCAAACATAGAAGGACGGTCGCGCGCCGCCATGATGGCAGGGGGAGCTTTTAAGGAGGTGCAGCTCCACCCGAGGGCGGGCGCGAGGCGGAGATGACGGACTTGACCCAATCAGGGTCCACGACGTCCCAGCCTGGCCAGTCAGGATTCACCACGTCACCAGCCTTGTCATCAAGCCGTGTGACGTCAGTGAGCGAATCAGGACCCACCACGCATTGCACATGCTCACCCTCCTGCCTCTGGGAAATAGAGGCGGGATCCTCGGTCTCACAATGTGCAGAGATAACGGGAATCTCACTGCTTCCCTGAGCAGTAAACCTCTGCACATTGCGCAGCCTCGCAGACCTTCGGGGCCGCTGAGCAGGAGAGTCTGCGGCAGGCCAGGAATGGGAGACCGCTTCACTCCTTGTAACAGGAGAACCACTAGGTGTCACCCTTCTGCTGCCTCTCTGAGAAGGTATCTCATGCACACTGCCCAGTCTGGCAGACCTTCGGCGCTGCTGAGCAGGAGTGCTCGTGGCAGGCAAGGAATGGGAGACTGCCTCAGTCCTTGCCTCAGGAGAGCCACGAGATGTAACACATACCCGATCGCATACACGCACACACCCGATCGCATACACGCACACACACATTGACGATATTGCACATACGCGCTCACACTCACAACATCCGGAGATACCACATGCTTCTTTCCATGTGATCGTCCGGCAGGTCCTGGAAGGTCACTGCACGCACAGTATCGCCGCCGAGAAGCAAGCGATATCACGGGATGTTGTGAGTGTGTGGATGCGATCTGATGTGTGTGTGAGAGTGACTGTGATCTGATGTGTGTGTGTGTGTCTGTTCTTATGTGTGTGCGTGTGTGTGTGTTCCGCCGCTGCAGGACCTTGATGCGCTCACCTGGGAGCCGGTGTACACTGGTAACCATGCTACACAATATTAGCCGATGTGTACCATGGTTACCAGCGTATCCCGCTCCCCGCTCGCACGGGAGCCCACACCAGCGTACGCCGGCAACCCCAGCAATGAGAAGGTATGTGTCGGCTGGGTTGGCGGCGTACGCTGATGTGGGCTCCCGGGGGTACAGCACTCACCTGGGAGTCGGGGCTCCGTGTCGGTTCGGGGAATGAGTGTGGGGGGCGGGGCCAGAGCGAGCGTGCAATGCGTGAGGGGGGAGGGGCGTGGCCGAGTTGCCAATGCGTGCAGGGGGCCGGGGCGAGAGGCCAGTCCGTGTGGGGGGCGGAGCCTGGGCGAGCGGCCAATCCGTGCGGGGGGGGGCGGAGGCGAGGCGAGCGGCCAATGAGACGCTTGTCGCGGTAAGGACAGAATGTTGGAGCAAGACAGACAGACAGACAGAATAAGGCAATTATATATATATAGCTAGGGATGCAGGGGAAAAGTTAAATGTGCCCGGTGACAGACAGGTGACAGTTGGGATTCTAAGATTAGCCAATAGGGAAAGAGCTACTGCTGAGGGAGAGAAATGGTTGCTGTGGAAACGTCAGTTAGGGCTCAGCCTGTGACAGGAACAGACGTCAGGTCTGCGGAGCAGCAAAGCCGCACGATATGGGTGACAAGAAAAGAGGGAGACCATGACATTGAATAGTGTGACCGAGGAAAAGAAGGAACAAGTGACAGAATGACAAGTCTGGTGCAAGACAGAGCAGGACAAGGAACGACGTGAGAGCCTTAAGCAGGTGTCCCTGAGGCATCTTGAGTAGCTTATAGCTCGGTCCAGCCATATTGGTAAAATCTCTCTAAAAGGGTGGTAGTCGTGGATGAGGTATTTGTCTGCCACGCCCCAGCACGCTACATGAATATGGAAGTCCTGGCTGGGTGTGTGGTGTTGCATTCTGGAGGCGATACGCCTTTGCAGGCCGCATGTTGCCGATGGTTTGGGCTGGCCAGGACCAGATGGTACACAGCTCATTGAGGGAGACCACAAGTTCATAAAAAAATGTCATTTTACTGAACATAAACTTATCAACACCAATGTACATTAGATAGTGGACATAAATCTTCTCACATGTTTCAGTGTCCCAGAGGATCATTAAGCACACAACCTTTAGTTCAGTCGTTCCAACCTCCATATATCCTTTTCTTTCCGACACTACCCAGCCTAGTACTACATCACAGTCCTTGGCAGACATTCTCCTCCTCAAGCAGTTCCACGTCTTTTCCCTCTTAGAGAGATTTTACCAATATGGCTGGACCGAGCTATAAGCTACTCAAGACGCCTCGGGGACACCTGCTTAAGGCACTCACGTCGTTCCTTGTCCCGCTCTGTCTTGCACCAGACTTGTCATTCTCTGTCAGTCGTTCCTTCTTTTCCTCGGTCACACTATTCTATATAATGGTCTCCCTCTTTTCTTGTCACCCACGTCATGCGGCTCTGCTTCTCCTCAGACCTGACGTCTGTTCCTGTCACAGGCTGGACCCTAACTGACGTTTCCACAGCAACCGTTTCTCTCCCTCAGCAGTAGCTCTTTCCCTATTGGCTAATCCTAGAATCCCAGCTGTCACCTGTCTGTCACCGGGCACATTTAACTTTTCACCTGCACCTATAACACTAATAATACCTTATTAAGCATTATTCATTATATACTACATAACATTACACATTATACCAATACACATAGTGTACATTACATCTTCAATACTGCTACACCTCTACATAGTAACATTCTCTACTCTGCTACATCTTATACTAATATATAATAATATTTATTCATTTATATAGCGCTATTAATTGCACAGCGCTTTAGATACATTGCCAACACTGTCCCCATTGGGGCTCACAATCTAAATTCCCTATCAGTATGTCTTTTGGAGTGTGGGAGGAGACCGGAGAACCCGGAGGAAACCCACGCAAAATCAGGGAGAACATATAAACTACTTGCAGATGTTGTCCTTAGTGGGACTAGAACCCAGGACCCCAGCGCTGCAAGGCTCCAGTGCTAACCACTGAGCCACATTTGGTGCCTTCAGGGGTAGGAACTCGACCACCATCTTACACACACATACCCTAATGGTCAGTGAAAAGGACACCAGACTTAGCACCTTAGCTCCACAAAACCTTCTGTGGTAAAGCAACATTGGAGTTAATGTTCATGTAGTGGGAAAATTGTTTTTGAGACATAATTCTATCTAGATTTTCCATTCCCATCCTCTTTTTAAAGGCATGCATTTGTATTTTTTTTTATCTTTAATAGAAATGTTGCTTATTATTTTTTGAAAAACTCTTAATTGTCTACTTTAGATACCTCATGACCATACCTTCTGCTGTTGCCACATTTTCACTTCTCCTCATAATTCTAGATGTACTAATAACGTCACATACACATTTTTTACATTTTTAGTTTTCTCACATTCATTTTATGTTTGGTTAAAGGGGACATCCTTAATGGTGTTTCTTTTTTTGCAAGTTACAAAACTAAATGAAACAAAATTAAATAAAAGACAACAAGAAAAACAAATGCAAAAAATGTAAGGTTTTGCAACTGTTTGACTATTCATATTTAAAGGGTACCTGTCACCAGATTTTTGCCCTCTAAGCTGTGGCCACCAACACTGAGCTTTTATATACAGCATTCCAACAGAGCCCATGCCACTGGGTATAACATAAAAAACACTTTATAATACTCACCTAGAAGGTTGCTCCAGTGCAGACTTGTCAGATCGGTGGCGCCATTCTCCAGGACCAGGGCCTCCCCTTTTGGCCATCTTGGTCTTCCTTATTCTGAAGCCGCGGTGTTTGACGCATCTACATCACACACATGCGCCGGCATGGGTCATGCGCACTACTTCAGTTTGAAGCCAGGACGCGTACACCCGGCTTCGTAGTGCGCATGACCCAAACTTTGGGATCATGCGCACTGAGCCAAAATCTCCTGTCAGATGCAATGGTGGTGGACTGGAGAGGTGAGAGATCATCCTGTGACGCTGCGTATTCATTAGCATGATAGTATGCCAACAGGGCTGTACTTAGATGCTAATGAGGGGCAACTGACAAGGGGAACTAACGCCCAGGGGACTAGTGCCCTCGATCATTAGAATACGGTAAAAGATCTTTAGAAACACTTTTTCTAAAGATCCCTTTATCTATGCTAGTGTATAAAGGTACGTTAGACAGGAATTAGCAATATACACCCAGAATTTCTTGTGGTTCTGGGTGCATATTGCAACTGACAGGTTCCCTTTAAGTTAATACTATTAACCATATTTTGTTAAAGGTGCCTACTTTTTTCAATATTCAACTGCTAGCAGTGGTACACTACATACCAGTGGTATTCTGGTCTGTTTCAACTTTTTAGGCGGTGTTCCTACTTGTTGGCATTGGTTTTTACCTGAATTTTTGGCACGATTCATGTGCTTTAACCAAAATTTGTAAATAAATAATTACAGTATATTGAGACATTTAGTTGTGCAGGTCGGTTTTGCCACATCTGTTTATATTTTGAAATTGGAGACAATCAAACTTCATACTAATGTAATAAAAAGGCTGTAGTTGAGCTATCCTTTTTGTCCATCATATGAAATCTGCCAGTGCCTAACACTTCTTACTGATGTCATATTTTTCCAAGATTGACTAAGTTTGTTAAAGTTTGAAATTAATTAAATGTTGTACTTTTGTACAAAATGTATGCTAAACTCAAACATGGCAAAAGTTTCGGATGTGTTTCGGAGGTGAAAAAAATAAAAAACTAATATCACAGATAAGAATGTGTTACCCGCTAGCAGCAGCCCACCTGCATCCTTGGCAGTATCTGTCCCGGCAGTAGTAGTACCAAGCAAAGGTCATGTTTGGCCTCCTTTCCATCTTGGAAGCATGTTAGTGGGGAGAAAGCAGAGGGCGTAATGAAGTATATGTTCCATTAATTATCTTGATCTCTGCAGGAAGTGTAGCATCTGACAGCGACACCATCAGCTAGAGTCAGTGTTCTACTCAGTCCTACCACCATAAGACTTAATGTTGTACACAGTGGAATTTCCAACACATCAAGAAACACTGGTTTCTGCTCTGCCTCTTAATCCCCTAACCCACAGCATCATTGGGGCTAAGGAATATACTACACCAGAAAACCTTCTTCTAGCTCAGGTGTCCCCAACCTGTGCCTTGGGAACCACATGTGGCTCGTGGGCCCATAATGTGTGGCTCACACCTTCTTCAAGCTTGGTTCATTAGCACCTGGTCTAGCTAACAGCTATGAAAAGCAGGTCTCCCGTGTGGTAGCCCACATAGAACAGATTTGAATGGGAGTAGGGTGGGAATCTGGGGCTCTTGGTATACTGCCTTGGTGTAATTTCTGTGGATAAGCTTGGGGTGTAATTATACTGATAATGCGGGCTCCGTTACTCCGCTTCACTACTGTGAAGGGGGTTGGAGCTGGACGTGGCTCACTAACCTAGCTCAGAGGTGAATGTGGATCTCAAGGTCAGAAAGGTTGGAAACTTCTGTTCTAACTTATCTTTTGGAAAAGATGAACAGTCAGTCTTTGTTCTTGGAAATCATGCGATGGAAAACATTTTAATGCAAGCTGTTTTTCAGGCTCCGTGAGTTTTGATGGTAGGAACACTGTCAGTGGTAGCAACATTCTAATCCAGAGCAAAAATTGGGTTGGGAATCAGGCAGGGGGATAAGAAGCACTGACTATTCCATATATGGAGGCATCGGTCAATCAAATCATGGATAACAATGAAGATGATGATTATGTACTGGAACAGTGAGAAAACAAAAATGCTATGAATATTCTAACTTTTTTTATTACAGGTTCTTCTTTATTTCTATTGATTTCCTTTTATGTTTATTATAGAATTTACAAATGGGAAGGACACATAAGCTGTTAGGCTGTGTGCCTATAATGAGATTTTGCCACGTTTTGGTGCTGCATATTTTTATTTAGTCAAAAACAAAGCGTTTTACAGTTTTATCAAAGTGGATGGGATTTATAGAAATCTCATGTCCACTGGGCTACTTTTATGAGCTGCGTAAATTGATCTGCTGTGTATTTTTCCAATCCACAGCATGACAATTTATCTTGCTGAGTTTCTGTGCGGAGTTACCCTGTATGCTTGCATTAGGGTACGGTTCCACTTGCACATAGCTGCTGATGCAAGAGCATGGGAAGCGATATGCCAATGACCCTCTGCTGCGGGTGTCTTGGGATCGGATCACAGCTACAGAGAAAAGAAAAGGAGCACTTTCTCCCCATTTACTCCCCGGCCTGTCTCTGCGTATATCGCACTGTGGTCGGATGACATGCGAGTGCAGTTCGATGTTTCACACGCACCCATAGACTTGTATAGTGTTGTGTGAACCAAGACTCGCTACGAAACAGAGCATGCTGCAATTAATTTCTCAGGTCGATATGGCTTGAGAAATCAATCGCAGATGGACACTGTCCCTATAGTTTTTCACTAGAATGAGAGCAATCCGATATTTTATCGGATTGCACTTGTCCATGCAAAACACAAGTGGAACCGAAGCCAAAACACAAATGGAACCGATGCAGAAAGTCCACAGTTGAAAAAACACACATGCATTTTTAGTGCATTTCTGTGGTGTAAACACATCAAAACTATAGTAATCCACACCTAAGAATGTGAATACCAGGAGGTTTCAACAACAAAGCAGCTTTTTTGAAGTAAGACAACTTAATGAAACAAAAAATGCAGTATCAAAAAAGCGCTAAAAACAAATGTCAAAAAAATACACAAACTAAAGTGCAGAAATAGTGCAGAAATTCTGCAACGTCAAAAACGCAACAAATTTTCATTGTGGGAAAGAAGAATTAGTGTGGAAAAAATAACAATGCTTTCAATATTGAATAATCTAACAGCATATATAAATATATAGGCAAGATTATCATTTTATTTTAAGATTTGTGTGCATTATTAGGGTTTGTCTTACAGTTTCCGCATCTGCATGACATATATATTTATTATATTTGTATTAATTAAATATAGTTGTAGTCTTGTAAGGATTTGATCAAGATAAAAGGATGTAAGAGGAGAAGTGCAGAATTATAGATAGAATGGCCAACAAAGCATCTCTGAGCAAATCATTACTGACAACCAGAACAAAAAAAAGGGAATATTCTTATAGAAGCGCATAAAATGTCCATGGATAATAGAGAAATGAGAAACAGCTATTGAAATTGAAAGAGCATGTGAGGTCTCATTTCTTTTTCTTTGATTGCTTTTCTTTTTATACATGTTTGATATTGCAAAAAAAATGGATGACAAGAGCCCGTTTGTAAACATTATACAACAGCAGGAAACAAGTTTATTCAAATGACTAATTGGATGAAAGCTTTCAGAATCCAGGATAACCAATGGTCATACACAGTTAACAGATGCTCATGACACTTGGTTTATAGCGGAAATAACAGAAGGGTGGGCCATGACAGTTAAATGCCTTTATGAAGGATTGACCCCCCTTTCTATGTCAGACCCAAACTGCATATACACATGCACACACTGATTTACATACATATCTACATTGGAAACACATATATGACAATGGCTTTTTTGTGATGAGCTGACATTTGTTTTTGTTCATTCATTCAAAGAGGTTAACAAATAAAAAAATGTGTATTAAAATTATTATCATATATGTACAGTATGCTTCACTATAAGTTCTTTTTTTGTGAGACAAGCTGTAGGTCTTTTATGGGCAATTCATCCAAATCCTTATTTAAAGGAAACCTGTCAGCAAGTTTTTGCTACTTCATCTGATAGCAGCATGATGTAGGCAAAGAGATTCTGAATTCAATGATATATCACTTAGATTACTGGTTGCAGTCATTTTGACACAATCCAAGATTTTAGATTTTTCATCTAGCAGAGCCCATACAGCTGCTCTTGCCCACATCAGACTTTCAGCATACAATTCCACAGACAGAAGCTGCTAATCACAGAAGGTAACAACAAAGAGCCAGCACCAATGTGCACTAAGGCATCAAATATTCCAAACTGCATTATAAAAAATTTTTTTTTTGAGATTTTTGGCAAAAAATTGCAATTTCTTGAGCTGCTTCGCCACGTCACGGCAAATCTCATTTGAAGCAGTCCTACACTAAAATATTTTTATAAAATGTGCCATGCGGCCTCACATATAAATAGCAGAACTGCTCTCAGCAGCACTCACCTGGTCTATTGCAGTCCCGTACCCATGACTGAGTCATGGCTGTGGGCGGGACAGGTCCAAGCAAATGCTGCATGAAGTATATATATAGCCTGTGGACAAAGCCTGATGACCCAATGTGAACAGTCACCAAACGCCAAAATCTATACAGATGGAATACATCCCAAATTGGGGTGCATAGCAAGGTGGAGGTCAACCACCGACCAATTCAACAAAGAAACAACAAAGAGCCAGCACCAATGTGCACTAAGGCATCAAATATTCCAAACTGCATTATAAAAATTTTTTTTTTTTGAGATTTTTGGCAAAAAATTGCAATTTCTTGAGCTGCTTCGCCACGTCACGGCAAATCTCATTTGAAGCAGTCCTACACTAAAATATTTTTATAAAATGTGCCATGCGGCCTCACATATAAATAGCAGAACTGCTCTCCGCAGCACTCACCTGGTCTATTGCAGTCCCGTACCCATGACTGAGTCATGGCTGTGGGCGGGACAGGTCCAAGCAAATGCTGCATGAAGTATATATATAGCCTGTGGACAAAGCCTGATGACCCAATGTGAACAGTCACCAAACGCCAAAATCTATACAGATGGAATACATCCCAAATTGGGGTGCATAGCAAGGTGGAGGTCAACCACCGACCAATTCAACAAAGAAACAACAAAGAGCCAGCACCAATGTGCACTAAGGCATCAAATATTCCAAACTGCATTATAAAAAATTTTTTTTTTTTTTGAGATTTTTGGCAAAAAATTGCAATTTCTTGAGCTGCTTCGCCACGTCACGGCAAATCTCATTTGAAGCAGTCCTACACTAAAATATTTGGACTCAGTCATGGGTACGGGATTGAAATAGACCAGGTGAGTGCTGCTAAGAGCAGTTCTACTATTCATATGTGAGGCCGTATGGCACATTTTATAAAAATATTTTAGTGTAGGACTGCTTCAAATGAGATTTGCCGTGACGTGGCGAAGCAGCTCAAGAAATTGCAATTTTTTGCCAAAAATCTCAAAACATTTTTTATAATAAGTACAGTTTGGAATGTTTAGTGCTGTAGTGCACATTTGGTGCTGGCTTTTTGTTTTTTCTTCATTGAATTGGTCGGTGGTTGACCTCCACCTTGCTATGCACCCCAATTTGGGATGTATTCCATCTGTCTGGATTTTGGCGGTTGGTGACTGTTCACATTAAGTCATCAGGCTTTGTCCACAGGCTATTTACTTCATGCAGCATTTGCTTGGACCTGTCCCGCCCACAGCCATGACTCAGTCATGGGTACGGGATTGAAATAGACCAGGTGAGTGCTGCTAAGAGCAGTTCTACTATTCATATGTGAGGCCGTATGGCACATTTTATAAAAATATTTTAGTGTAGGACTGCTTCAAATGAGATTTGCCGTGACGTGGCGAAGCAGCTCAAGAAATTGCAATTTTTTGCCAAAAATCTCAAAACATTTTTTATAATAAGTACAGTTTGGAATGTTTAGTGCTGTAGTGCACATTTGGTGCTGGCTTTTTGTTTTTTCTTCATTGAATTGGTCGGTGGTTGACCTCCACCTTGCTATGCACCCCAATTTGGGATGTATTCCATCTGTCTGGATTTTGGCGGTTGGTGACTGTTCACATTAAGTCATCAGGCTTTGTCCACAGGCTATTTACTTCATGCAGCATTTGCTTGGACCTGTCCCGCCCACAGCCATGACTCAGTCATGGGTACGGGATTGAAATAGACCAGGTGAGTGCTGCTAAGAGCAGTTCTACTATTCATATGTGAGGCCGTATGGCACATTTTATAAAAATATTTTAGTGTAGGACTGCTTCAAATGAGATTTGCCGTGACGTGGCGAAGCAGCTCAAGAAATTGCAATTTTTTGCCAAAAATCTCAAAACATTTTTTATAATAAGTACAGTTTGGAATGTTTAGTGCTGTAGTGCACATTTGGTGCTGGCTTTTTGTTTTTTTTTAATCACAGAAGGTGCAGAGTTGGACAACAGCTCATGTGCTCCTCAGACCCACTAATGATAAAGCTAAGAAGCTTAAGGTACCTTCACACATAGCGAGATCGCTTGCAAGATCGCTGCTGAGTCACAGATTCTGTGACGCAACAACGACCTCGCCAGCGATCTCGCTATGTTTGACACATAGCAGCGACCAGGCCCCTGCTGTGAGATTACTGGTCATGTCGGAATGGCCTGGACTATTTTTTCATCGTTGAGGTCCTGCTGGGCAGGATGCATCAGTGTGTTTGACGCCTTACCAATGACCTCATTGACGACTCAGAGCTCAGACACGTACCACCGAGATCGTTACAGGTCGCTACGGTCGCTGTATCATTGCTGCGTCGTTGGGAAGATCTGACTGTTTGACATCTCACCAGTGACCATGTAGCGACTTACCAGCGATCCTTATCAGGTCGCATCATTGTCGGGATCGCGGGGAAGTCGTTAAATGTGACTAGGACTTTAAGCGAACATTGCAGGTAAACATAAACAGACTTTGTGATAAGAGACAAAGGGCTTAGTTCTTTATTTTATCTCTTACAGCATGCTGTTCTCATATTACATAGCAGAATCCTGCTGTCCTTTAAAACACTGATACAGCTTTTTCTTAGCTCTGGAGTGGTGTTTTAAACCCAAGACCAAGGTAAGTGATGCTGAAAACATTTCGGAGTGTGCATAAGACTAGGGCAGGGTATTTAGATTCCAAGCACCATTTGAGAGGTGAAATAGAAACAAAATGCGGTAGTGGTGCTTTAACATTTTTATGGGTTTAATGGAGAAACAATCACTGACATGATTTTTTTAAGTTCTTTACCGAGAACGCTAAATAATCTGTTCATGTTATTATATGGATTGTTACAATTATAAGGTTACTAAACATGTCTCTTCTTTACTGATTTATGATTATTTTAAAAAAATCTTTAAAGAATGTGATCAATGGTGTAACTGGAATCCTATGGGCCACATCTTGAAATTTCTAACTTTTGCTCAGATAAGTTAACTGTAGTAGCATTGATAGAGTCTGTGTTAGCTCCTTTCATGAAGAAATAATATAAATACACTATCTATATATATAATTGCCCTATTCTGTCTCTCTGTCTGTCTGTCCAAGAAATGACGTTATACGCTGAAACTGCCTAAACCACGCCCACACAGCTCCAACAAGCCAAACACCCACCCACACACACCCACCCCTCACTCCACCCTCACCCAATCAGCAGCGGCCCTGCATCACACCCCCCACACACCCACACCTTACTATACCCACATCCAATCAGCAGCGACGACCGCTCAATTAGGACACACCCACTCGCCAAAACCCTGATAATGCCATGACGCAGTCGGTAGGTACAAGGGACACCACCATGGAAGCTCCCTACACCCGATACGATGGAACACAGTAAGCCCCAACCCACAGGAGGCCCCAAAGTGCAGGTCAGTGACCCTACTACGCCACAGAGACACAGAGGGACGGGGACCGGAGGAGATGCAGCTGCGACATCGCAGGGCTTCCCCATGCCACAGAGACACATAGGATGGACGGGGTCTGGAGAAGACGCAACTGTGGCATCGCAGGGCTTCCCCGCGCCAGAGATTCACAGAGGATGGACGAGGACCGGAGGAGACGCAGCTGCGGTATTGCAGGGCTTCCCCACACCACAGAGACATGTAGAGAGACGGGGACAGGAGGAGATGCAGCTGCGGCGCACTAGGAACCCAGCACTCTGGGACGCAGCTCTCCCACTAACCAACGATAAATGCAGGGGAAGCACATAGCCACTTAAATATTAACACTGCTGTGAATGTTAAGGAGCCGCTCATTACTATTCATGAGCCGCTCATTACTATTCATGAGCGACTACTTAACATTAGCTGCAGTGTTAATATTTAAGTAGCCAGCATTTATCGGTGGTTAGTGGGAGAGCTGCGTCCTGGAGTGCTCATGAGCCAATCATTACTATTCATGGCCAGCGGGAAATGAAGCCACACACACACACACCACAACTCCCATGCAGCCCAACACAAACACACACACACCGGCACACACAAACCACCACGCACACACACCGCCGCGCACACACGAGCACAACAACCCTGCTCATATCAAACGCACCCCCCACACACACACAAAACCACACACACAGGCGCACACACACACAGCCACACACAAACAACCCCGCACACACACATCACCCTACAATCACACACCCCCACTCACACACCGCGGCAAACAGACAAATACACACACCGCTCAAAACACCCCCCTCACAACACACACACACACATCGCCCCACATGCGCACCGCAACACACACACAACGCAATACAAACACACAGTGCAACACAAACACCACCCTACACAGACACCCACATATCAAGATGGGGGCCATACAAGGATGGAGACTATACCAGGATGGGACACAGACCAGGATGCTGCATACACAAGGATCCTGCCTATACCACGATGGGGCTACATACCAGGATGGGGCCACATACTAGCATCAACCCACATACCAGGATGGGGGCTATACAAGGATGGAGACTATACCCAGATGGGACACAGACCAAGATGCTGCATACACAAGGATCCTACCTATACCACGATGGGGGCACATACCAGGATGGCAGCAATCATAGGATGGGGCCACATATCAGGATGGGGCCACATCGCAGCATCAGCCCAAATACCAGGCCGACTAACACCTCCCAATGCCACAACCAGCCACAGTGGAAAAGCGGAGCCGGGACCACACAAGAGTGAGCAACCGGTGAGCAGCCGGTGGACAGGTACAAGGGGCACCTTAGGAAACATTCTGGATGGTGCCTATTCCGGCTGCCTACACCAGATTGTGCGCACAGGATGGGGGCACATGTCAGGATGGTGGCTGCACCACAATGGGAGCACATACCAGCATGGGGCCACATCAAAGCATCAGCCCACATACGAGGATGAGGGCCATACAAGGATGGAGACTATACCAGGATGGGACACAGACCAGGATGCTGCATACACAAGGATCCTGCCTATACCATGTTGGGGGCACATACCAGGATGGCAGCAATCACAGGATGGGGCCACATACTCTGTGACATTGCCCTGACCTGACTTCTTTACTTGACTCTACTTGATTATTCGCTACCACTGTCTTTGTGAGTATCTTTCACACATTGCGACAACCAACATTTAGCCTTCCGGCCTTACAAGGGCTTCTATAAGAAAAAAATGCATCCCAGCAGCACAACTAAACCAGCAGCAGGAAGAAGTCAACAACAGCATCACAAGAAACACAATGCTACAAAGGAAGACCAGACTACCACGCTAGCACGAACATCACACACAACCTCAAGAAGAAGCCACACTACAACACAAGAATGCCTTACTAACCCCGGAAGCAGAATCTCAGACACAACAGCCAGAAGAAGAGAATCATCCACAAACTAAGGTACATATTTTTCAATGATATTGCTAAATCACACAGAATACTGTTAATGCAGTTAGTTCCCAACAATATGTAGTTACATACAGTTACATCTTCATGTTAAACATTCACAATTTTTAAACAGTAAAATTTATCTTTGACAAAAAATATATTGTATCTTCCTTCCATTATTAATCAAAAATCATACATTAACAATAAATTCTAGAATACCCAATGCGTTAGAATCGGGCCACCATCTAGTATAAACATAACAGAAAAACTTGGTAATAAGTTAGTTTTCTATGTACTGTAATAATTCTATATTTTACAGTCATATAGTGACTGAATAATGAGTATCAATATACTGTTCTTCAATTAAGTTCACTAAACCAAGATTAATATACTAATAATATTGCTATTCAAAGGCAATATAATGTCAACACCCCAAGTCCATATATTACCATCACATAGGGACTGACTATTATCACCATCATAAATAAACAAAACTTGCTATTCCAAAATAAATATACCAATAATTTCACATACAAGAGACAAATGCCACCCGACCATGACCATTAATTACCACCAAATGGTGACTAAATAATATGACCATAATGATTTAATAAAAATCACTTAACTAACACAAATATTAGCCCCATGGCCGTAATCCCCATATGGTGGAAGGTATCAGCACATACTGTATATGTAACTCCAGTGACTCATTAGTGACAACTTCAATTGAAGTGATTAATCTTCTCTTCTTCATATGACCCAAGCCAATATTACTTTCTACAGCCATCAATCCTCCAAAATATAGGGGGGTTCGACAAAGTAATGGAAACACCTAATGTTTTGGCATCATAATCTTCAAACATGTTGTAAACATGCAAACCGTGACATATGTTAATGTTTTGTAGTTGATTATTTATGTTATGTGATATGTGTATGTAAATTAACTGTTTGTTTTGCAGAATTGTAAGAACATTGATGAGAACCTGATACCAATGGCAGACCTCTCGGATTTTCAAAGAGGCCAAATTGTTGGTGCTCATATGGCAGGCACTAGTGTAACAGAAAGTGCCCGAATGCTTGCTGTGTCAAGAAATACTGTCTCTAAAGTAATGATTGCGTTTGAAAGAGAAGGAAATACGTCCGCAGCAAAGCACAGGTCCGGCCGAAAGTCGAAGTTGACTGAGAGAGACCGTCGGACTCTAAAGCGAATTGTGAGAGAGCATCGCAAGACCACGGCTCCGAAAATCACTGCTGAGCTCAATGACCACCTACAGAACCCAGTTTCTATGAAAACTGTTCGTTGGGAGCTGCACAAATCTGGATAACACGGAAGAGCTGCAATTGGAAAACCACTGCTCTCAATGACAAATGTGTCCAAGCGTTTGGAGTGGTGTAGAAACCTCCAGAATTGGTCCCTCGAGCAGTGGAAACATGTGATATTTTCAGAAGAATCAGCGTTTTCCCTTTTTCCGACCTCCGGCCGAGTGTACCGTATAACATGGCGGAGGTTCTGTGATAATCTGGGGTGCTATTTCGTGCAGATCCGCTGGGCCAATGATATCCCTTCATGGAAGAATTAACAGGCGAGATTATTTAGGCATTTTGGGCGACCAAGTGCATCCCATGGTTCAAGCACTGTTCCCGGAGGGGAACGCCATCTTTCAGGATGATAATGCACCAATTCATACAGCTAGAATCGTTAAATCATGGCACGAGGAACATTCTAATGAAGTTGAGCATCTCATCTGGCCCCCACAATCTCCAGACCTCAACATTATTGAGAATTTATGGTCGATTTTAGAGATTCAAGTTAGACGTCGATTTCTGCCACCATCATCGCTCAAAGAACTAGAGGGTGTTTTAACTGCAGAATATGCTAAAATTCCTTTGGAAACAATTCACACCTTGTATGAATCCATACCTCAGAGAATTGAGGCTGCAATAACTGCAAAAGGTGGACCTACACCATATTAAACTAACTTTTGCTGATGCTTCCAGGTGTTTCCATTATTTTGTCCAACCAAATATATATGTATATAAATCTAGGGCTGATCCCTTTTAGGGTTCCCATTCCTCTACAATAATGATATACCCCAAAATTATTTATAATACAAAAGTGATGATCCTTTATGTGCCTTGTTACAGTAATAATGTTCCCCTTATAGCCCCATACAATAATAATCTCCTCCTGTGTGACCCCCATAGTGACCCGTAATATGACAGTCTGGCAGTCAGGTCAGCTGAGGTCATGCCCTCAGTGAAAATTGAAGCCACTGCCAGACTGTCAGATTGTGGGTCTTATCATGACTCCACATAATCTGAACTTTAATGATAATCTGGGTATGGTACCATGGTACTTTAGTTGAGGCAGGTACTGATTTTGAGGACACTTCTAGGTTGCCACCTTTTTTCCTTTGTAGACATGGTTCAACGTGGGCTTCTAACTTTCTGGCTGTTAAAGTAGTTATCTGTACGCAGAAAAGTCATTCTCATCTATGTTGGAAAGCTTTATAATAATAATAATAATAATCTTTATTTCTATAGCGCCAACATATTCCGCAGCGCTTTACAATTCAGGAGGCTCATATACATATACATATCATATACATAAACATATACAAACAAGTAACAATTATAGAAGATACAATATTTAAAGGGAAAAATGGCAACCCTGCTCGTGAGAGCTTACAATTTACAAAGAGGTGGGGGGAGGGGCAAGGTACAAGTGCTTATTTACAATGACAATCCAGCCATCTCATGGGGGATAGATAATGGCTTCCTGGACCAGTTGGCCAGAGCCTTGAGATGCATTTGGGTGCCATGGAGTTTGACATGGGGTTATGTTCTGAGAAGTTGTAGAGGGATTAGGTGAAATTAGTTTGGCTAGGGAGTGTGATAGGCCGCCCTAAAAAGATGCATTTTTAGGGAGCGTCTGAAGCTGAGTAAGTTGTGATTTGTCCTAACTTCTTGGGGTAGAGCGTTCCAGAGGTTTGGTGCAGCTCGGAAGAAGTCTTGGATTCGAGAGTGGGAGGTTAGAATTAGTGTGGATGTTAGTCGAAAGTCATTTGCAGAGCATAGAGAACGGGTGGGATGATAGCCAGAGATGAGGGTGGAGATGTATGGGGGTTCTGCACTGTGGAGAGCTTTGTGGGTGAGAACAAGCAGTTTGAATTGGATCCTGTGATATATGGGCAGCCAGTGCAATGACTGGTAAAGAGCAGAGGCATCCGAGTAGCGGTTAGCCAGATAGGTGACCATGGCTGCTGCATTAAGGATGGACTGTAGAGGGGAAAGTCTAGTTAGGGGGAGATCAATTAATAGAGAGTTACAGTAGTCAAGGCGAGAGTGGATCAGGGCCACGGTGAGGGTTTTTGTCATTTCCATTGTGAGAATGGGGCGGATTCTAGAGATGTTCTTGAGGTGCAAGCGGCAGGTGCGGGCAAGAGATTGTATGTGGGAGGTGAAGGAGAGATCGGTGTCAAGTATAACACCAAGACAGCGGGCCTGCGGCCTAGGACTTATCGTTGTGCCACACACAGAGAGGGAGATGTCAGGTTTAGGAGAGTTGGGAGGTGGAGGGAAAAGCAGAAGTTCAGTTTTGGAAAGTTAAGTTTCAGATAGAGAGCAGACATGACATTGCAAACTGCAGTCAGGCAGTCACTTGTGTTCTGTAGTACAGCGGGGGTGAGCTCAGGGGATGAGGTGTATAGCTGTGTGTCATCAGCATAAAGATGGTACTGGAAGCCAAATCTGCTGATGGTCATTCCAATTGGGGCAGTGTAGA
Source organism: Anomaloglossus baeobatrachus (assembly GCF_048569485.1). Taxonomy (NCBI): domain Eukaryota; kingdom Metazoa; phylum Chordata; class Amphibia; order Anura; family Aromobatidae; genus Anomaloglossus; species Anomaloglossus baeobatrachus. Next base: position 286,037,338 of record NC_134358.1, read on the forward strand.
GGGAGAAAAGAAGAGGGCCAAGGACTGAACCTTGAGGGACCCCAACAGTGAGAGGAAGAGGAGAAGATGTGGAGCCAGCAAATGATACGCTGAATGAGCGGCCAGAAAGATAGGAAGAGAACCAGGAATTAATAGAGAGAAAAGAAGTGCCAAAAAACTGAGGGATCACCATGTACATAATTAATCAAAAATATTTTATTGTATATCAAGGAACATAAAAAGCACATTTGTGTCACACAACACCAAATGGTATCACAACAACCATAGACAAATTTTAAAAACATTTAAAAACATACAAAAAGGAAACCATGTGATTCCCTATATAAAGTGGACCAAGATTCTAACCAAGCTAGCTGGTATAATGAACAGATCAGAAGTTAGTTAAATCTTCAAAGCACATGGTGTTGCAGCATAGCAAAAAATGTGCTGTAGCACTTCACAAATAATTATACATATTGAACCCAGCAACAGCTTGTAATACAGTCATAATATACCTTGATACTTAGACAAAGCAGTGGGTGGGTAAGGTGATTCCCTGGACCTTCAAACAGCTTTGTGCTTTACATTATCCTGCTTTAACCCTTTGAACTTTGGTGCATAGACACACGAGTCAAGTCAAAATCTGTCTCCTTGAGGAGGGATTTTTTTTTTTTTTTTGCACTCATTTTCTCAGCCCAAGGCTAGGGATTATCAGGCTGCAGCTCTGGGAATTGTGGTGCTCAGGTTTAACCTGGGGTTATGCTAGTTGAGATATTGGGGTTTCTATAATTTTTCTGCACAAGGCTGCTTTGTCTAAGTATCAGGGTATATTATGACTGTATTACAAGCTGTTGCTGGGTTCAATATGTATAATTATTTGTGAAGTGCTACAGCACATTTTTTGCTATGCTGCAACACCATGTGCTTTGAAGATTTAACTAACTTCTGATCTGTTCATTATACCAGCTAGCTTGGTTAGAATCTTGGTCCACTTTATATAGGGAATCACATGGTTTCCTTTTTGTATGTTTTTAAATGTTTTTAAAATTTGTCTATGGTTGTTGTGATACCATTTGGTGTTGTGTGACACAAATGTGCTTTTTATGTTCCTTGATATACAATAAAATATTTTTTATTAATTATGTACATGGTGATCCCTCAGTTTTTTGGCACTTCTTTTCTCTCTATTAATTATTAGCTTTCAGTGCCAGGGGTGATCCCAGGATTTGGTGCCCTCCTACTTCTTGAGAAGAGAACTAGGAAAGCACAGTGTCCTTTAGGCCGATAGAATGGAGCATAGAGAGAAGGAGATGGTGGTCAACAGTGTCGAAGGCGGCAGAAAGATCAAGAAGAATAAGCAGAGAATGGTCACCATTACGTTTTGCTGTCAATAGGTCATTGGTCACTTTGACAAGGGCAGTTTCTATTGAGTGTAAAGGGTGGAAGCCAGACTGTAAAGGATCTAGAAGAGAGTGAGTGGAAAGGTAGTGGGTGAGACGAGAGTAGACCAGGCGCTCCAAGAGTTTAGAGATGAAGGAGAGATTGGAGACTGATCTCTAGTTGCTTGTGCAGGACGGATCAAGGGAAGGTTTTTTTAATAATGGAGTAATTATAGAGTGTTTGAGGGAGGAGGGGAAGATACCAGAAGAGAGAGACAAATTGAAGATTTTAGTTAGGTGAGTGGTGACAACCGGAGAGAGTGTCTGGAGAAGGTGTGATGGGAAGGGATCAGTAGGGCAAGTGGTAGGACGAGAAGAAGAGAGGAGCCTGGAGACTTCCTCCTCTGTGACTGGGTCAAATGTGGAAAGTGAGCTGGATGGGATATGGGGAGGGATGGGATTCACAGCGCTTGGTGGCTGGGAGTTGATCTCTTGGCGGATGTGTTCTATTTTCTCTGTGAAGTACGAGGCCAGGTCATCAGCATGAAGGTCTGTGATAGGGGTCTGTGCTTTGGGACTGAGGAGGAAGTGAAAGGTGTCAAAGAGCTTTTTTGGATTGTTGGCTAGTGAGGAGATAAGGGTGGTGAAGTAGGTCTGTTTGGCGAGGTGAAGAGAAGAGTTGTAGGTCCTTAACATGAACTTGTAGTGGATGAAGTTTTCTGGTGTGTAGGATTTCCTCCATAGGCGCTCAGCACTCCTAGAGAAATCGAGTTTGTATCTGAGCCAAGGCTGTTTTACTCGGTGTTTGGAGGTTCTGAGAGTGACGGGTGCTACTTGGTCCAGGGTGCTTCTGAGTGTGTCATTGTAGTGCTTTACAGCCAAATTAGGACAGGAAAGTGAGGAGATAGGGGATAGTGATAAGTGTAGAGAGTCTGTAAGCGTTTGAGAGTCAATGGCCTGTAGGTTTCTGAAAGTGTGATAGGTGGGAGTGTGCTGCGGCGGACGAGAATTTGTGAGCTTGAAAGAGAGGATGTTGTGGTCAGAGAGGGGAAGAGGTGAGTTGTCAAAGTGAGAGATTAAGCAGAAGCGGAAAAAGACCAGGTCAAGGGTGTTACCATCTTCATGTGTCTCAGAGGATGAGAGCTGTGAGAGGCCAAGGGAGGTGGTGAGAGATAGAAGCTGGGATGCGGATGGGGAGGAGGGGCTGTTCATGGGGATGTTGAAGTCTCCTAGGATGAGGGTTGGCAATTCAGAGGACATGAAGTGTGGCAGCCAGGCTGAAAAGTGGTCAAGGAACTGGGTGGGTGAGCCTGGTGGACGGTATATGACAGCTACTCTGAGGGGAAGGGGATGGAAGAGCCTGATGGTGTGTAATACTATTGTATGTACTGAGGATTTCGATTGCGTTAGGGCAATGACAATCAGAGACGAGTTCTTGGTGCAGAAATGTTTATAACAGGTAACCAACGATATGTACATAAACGGAACAAAACACAGTAGAACAATAAACACCGGAAATACCTTCCAGGATCGGAGCGAAGGGAATTCCCGGGGCCACACACCGGACTCCCCCAGGGAGACCACCAAGAGCGAACCCCTATACAGGGACTGTCTGGCAATCACCCCAGAAGGCCTAAATGCGCAACAACCGGGACACAAAGGGCCAGAGGTATAGTACAAAAATGTCCGCACGAGATGAGAGTCCAGAGTGGTTACGAACCGGAAGGAACAGGGCAGAAGTGCTGACCAAAGACGGCAGACGGAGTCCGGGCACAGCTTGATGAGTCCGAGTGAAGTCCAAAGTCGGTGTCGGTTGTTTTTCGGGAGGATCCAAAATGTCAATCAGGAACCAAGAGCAGCAAAGCAGGAGTACACAGCAAGCAGTATACTCAGGCACTGGACTAAGCTTAGAGGCGGCCTTTTAAACAGCTGGACAGGAAGTAGGGCAACAGAACAGCAAACTCCATGTTAACCGAGGGCAAGCTCTTTCAAAAGAGAACTGGAAATCCCGGAAGTCTGACAGTGTGTGAACCTCAAAAAATGGGAATGAGAGTGATGGAGCTGGGGGGATGACCTGGATAGTGCACTGTGGGGACAGGAGTAAGCCGACTCCACCACCATGTCTGTTTCCAGGTCTTGGTGAATGGGTAAAGCGTAAACCACCGTGAGAGATGGCAGCAGGGGAAGTAGTGTCAGAATCCTGAATCCAGGTTTCAGTGAGGCCTAGTAAGTTAAGAGAGTTATTGAGAAAGAGGTTGTGGATGTAAGAAAGCTTGTTACATACGGACCATGGATTCCAGAGAGCACAATTAAAAGAGGGAAGTGAGGGTGTACAGGGAATGTTAATAATATTATCAGGGTTTCTATGGGAGGTGGGGGAGGGGGTAAAGTTAGCATGGGGTGGACCAGGATTAGGAGAGATATCACCTGATAGAAGTAGGAGTAGAAGGAGAAAGGTCAGATGGTTTTTGGACGTTTGGCATGTCTTTTTGTGTGATATCCTGGAGCATGAAGGATTGAGGTTATTCAGATAGGTGAAAAGGGCCTGCGAGCTGTACATAGGAGAAGGTAGGAGAGAGGGACTGATGTGGATGAGTGGTGATGGAGGGGGGACAGGGCGGTGAAAGTGGACAGTAAAGGCACATAGGATGAGAGAGAGAGAAATAATAGTCATGGTGGAAACAGAGTATCAAATATTAGTTTACCTGACTCCTGCCCTGACTAACTGCCATTGAAATAACTGCCAGGCACTTAGCAACGTTGGCACTTTGCAAAAGATGGCACGCATGCAGCACCCCGCACACACGTGCACCCCTTAGAACAGCCCCAGATATATAGGGGCTGTTCTAAGCTTTAAAGGGGTTTTCTGGTCAAAAAATTGCTTGTTTACAGTGCACTTAATGTGATGCAGACTTGTAAATCCACACATCGCACACATTTCATGTTATAAGGATTTTTTGGTGTCAGAGCAGGGAACAGCGGTCACGTGGCCGTAAGTATGCAATATGCATACTAATCCAACTATATGGACACAGTCTCTCACAATACATAAATTAGACCGGACAACTCATTTAGCAAGGTGTCATCCAACCACCACGTAATCAACAGCATAAAGATAGTGTTGCAAATGTACAAAGTCTGGTGACAAGTTCAAAGGTTTTCAAATTGTTGTGTGCCTCATTAACATTAGCGTTAAACTGAACGCTTGAAAAAAATTCAACTCGATTTATTATTTTTCAGGGCTAAGTTAATGTTAAACCTTATTCAGATTTGGAATAAAAAGCCTGATGACTAAAGGCCGCTTTACACGCAATGACATCGCTATCGCGATGTCATTGGGGTCACGGAATTCGTGACGCACATCTGGCCTCGTTAGCGACGTCGTTGCGTGTGTCATGTATGAGCGACCGGTAACAAGCAAACATACTCACCTTATCGTTGCTCGTTGACACGCTGTCCAGGTCCCAAATAACGTTGCTGCTACAGGTACAATGTTGTTCGTCATTTCTGCGGCAGCACACATCGCTATGTGTGACACCGCAGGAACGAGGAACCTCACCTTACCTGCGGCCGCCGGCAATGAGGAAGGAAGGAAGTGGGCGGGATGTTACGTCCCGCTCATCTCTGCCCCTCCGCTTCTATTGGGAGGCCGCTTAGTGACGTCGCTGTGACGCCGCACGAACCGCCCCCTTAGAAAGGAGGTGGTTCGCCGGTCACAGCGATGTCGCTAGGCAGGTAAGTAGTGTGATGGGCCTGAGCGATGTTGTGCGCCATGGGCAGCGATTTGCCCATGACGCACAACCGATGTGGGCGGGTACGCACGCTAGCGATCTCGCTAGCGAGATCGCAGCATGTAAAGCGGCCCTTACTCTAAGTCATCCCTAATTAGTCTCATTTTCTGTCCTGTAAAATGTTACTTGATTACTATTACCTCTGTTATGAGTCTGACAGAAGTTTCTTTGAGTAGCCTAGGAAGTAGCCTTTACCAAGCCAAAAAAACCATCTATACATATACACATTTATATAATTCATGTTTTAACAATAGTGATGAGCATGCACTAAAATGCTTGATTGTTCGGTACTCCAATCAAGCAGGTCAGATGCTTGGATGGCCTAAATTTGAGTACCGAGTATAATAAAAATCAATGAGGAAATCAAGCATTTTTCTAAAAGAGCCTAACAGAGGCAGGAAAATTACTGAAATGAATAGAAACAGTGCTCAAATGGAATGGGAACCGCATGGTTAAGATACCTGGACTCCCAGGTCACTGCTGGGAATAATGCTGTCAGAGTATTATGTCACTTTTACAGACTGACAATAAAACATAAAACATACAGTTTTGACCACTACTCAAAGAAACAGGACTTAACAACTCAAGAACAACCAGGCAGTTGCTCAGTAGGAAAATAATGCCTATAAAACTACCCGGAAAAAAATCCAATCAAATTTGAATAAAAAATTATCTTTATTACAAGAAAAAAAACATAAAATATACATCAGTATAAAATGTGGAAATGAGCATGTGGCACATGGAAATAACTGATAGTCATGCGATGCACAACTGTCAACATAAATTTTGGACCACCATAGGTAATTTTACATAAGACTTGACAGTATGCAAAAATATTCACAATTACCAAACAGTGGGAATAATAAACATTAGAGATGAGCGAACCAGCCGCGGTTCGGCTCGAGTTCGGTTCGTCGAACGGAGGTCTCGTTCGAGTTCAGTTCGGCGAACGTTCGACGAACCGAACTCGAACCGCATAGCATGGCAGGCAATCACAAACACATAAAAACACCTAGAAAACACCCTCAAAGGTGTCCAAAAGGTGACAAACAACTCACAACACAACACAAACACATGGGAAAGTGACAAGGACATATACTCATGCAAAAACAAAAGAGCTGGACAAGGAAAAAGAGGAGGAGACACAGATATAGGCATGGCACGCCCTTCTAAAATCATGTAAAACACAGCAAGGTGACTCCAAGCGGAGTCTCCCTTTTTCCAAAAATTGGGCCACACACACCCACCCCTTCAGTGGCAGCACTTGTGCCCCAGTTGTACACTTCACAGGTAGATTTGCATCAAGCACATTCAAAAATACGCCATACTTAACCGTCCCCAGGATGACACCGGGGTAGGTAGCAAAGTATTTCCTGATCCCAGCTCTGTGCATCTTGGATCATTTTTAAAAACAATGTAAGCAAGGGTTACTCCAAGCGGAGTCTCCCTTTTTTCCAAAAATTGGGCCACACACACCCACCCCTTCAGTGGCAGCACTTGTGCCCCAGTTGTACACTTCACAGCTAGATTTGCATCAAGCACATTCAAAAATTCGCCATACTTAACCATTCCCTGGATGACCCCGGGGTAGGTAGCAAAGTCTTTGCTGAACCATGACTTGTTCATCTTGGCTCCTTTTAAAAAACACAGCAAGCAAGGGTTACTCCAAGTGGAGTCTCCCTTTTTTCCAAAAATTGGGCCACACAGACACCCCATCAGTGGCAGCACTTGTGCCCTAGTTGTACACTTCACAGGTAGATTTGCATCAAGCACATTCAAAAATACGCCATACTTAACTGTCCCCAGGAGGACACCGGGGTAGGTAGCTAAGTCTTTCCTGATCCCAGCTCTGTTCATCTTGGCTCCTTTTAAAAAACACAGCAAGCAAGGGTTACTCCAAGTGGAGTCTCCCTTTTTTCCAAAAATTGGGCCACACAGACACCCCATCAGTGGCAGCTCTTGTGCCCTAGCTGTACACTTCACAGGTAGATTTGCATCAAGCACATTCAAAAATACGCCATACTTAACCATCCCCAGGATGACACCGGGGTAGTTAGATAAGTCTTTGCTGAACAATGACTTGTTCATCTTGGCTCCTTTTAAAAAACACAGCAAGCAAGGGTTACTCCAAGCGGTTCTCCCTTTTTTTTCCAAAAATTGGGCGACACACACACCCCATCAGTGGCAGCACTTGTGCCCTAGTTGCAAACAGGATGTTTTGATTTGCATCAAGCACATTCCAAATCCACAAGCATTTACTCTCCCCAGAATGACACAGGGGTAGTAAATTCCTTGTGGATCCATGACTTGTTCATTTGGATGAACGTTAGTCTGTCCACATTGTCACTGGACAGACACGTGCGCTTATCTGTCAGCACACACCCAGCAGCACTGAAGACACGTTCAGAGACAACGCTGGCAGCTGGACACGACAAAATCTCCAAGGCGTAAGTGTAGAGCTCTGGCCATTTTTCAAGATTTGAAGCCCAAAATGAGCAAGGCTCCATTTTCAAAGTCATGGCATCGATGTTCATTTGGAGATACTCCTGTATCATCCTCTCCAGCCGTTGACTATGTGTCACACTTGTTGTCTCTGGGGGCCTTGCAAAGGAGGGTCTAAAAAAATTATGAAAAGATTCAATAAAATTGCTGTTACCAGCACCAGATACGGTGCTACTGGTACGGGTAGACTGTTGAAGATGACGAGACCGTCCCATGTTTGTCAAGTTACAACTGGGAGATTCACTACCTGCACCTGCACGGTTGTTTGGTGGAAAAGCCGAGCTAAGATCGAGTAACAGCTTCTGCTGATACTCCTGCATATGTGCGTCCCTTTCTATGGCTGGAATTCTGTCACAAAATTTGGACTTGTACCGGGGATCTAATAGTGTGGCAAGCCAGTAGTCATCATCACTTCTAATTTTGACAATACGAGGGTCATGTTGGAGGTAGTGCAGCAAGAAGGCACTCATGTGTCTTGCGCAGCCATGCAGACCAAGTCCACGCTGTGTTTGTGGCATAGAGGTGGCATAGAGGTGCTAACCGTTCTTTCTTCCTCTGACATCTCCCCCCAACCTCTTTCAACTGAAATTTGCGCTAGGTCTCCCTCATCCGCTGAGTCTTCCATGTCCATGGACAGTTCGTCCTCCATTTCTTCATGTTCTCCTGCACCTTCCTCAACATTTCGCCTGCTACCATGCGCCCTTGTTGATCCCTGTCCCCCATGGTCCCATGCCTGCCGCGTTGGTGATGATGAACGTCTGGACCTTGGTGATGTTGTTGTGTCTTGCGCATATGAATCCTCCTGTAGTTCCTCCCCTTCTTGTCCCACCCCCTGACTCCGAATAGTGTTTAGCGTGTGCTCCAGCATGTAAATGACTGGAATTGTCATGCTGATAATGGCATTGTCAGCGCTAAACATATTCGTCACCATGTCGAAACTGTGCAGAAGGGTGCATAGGTCCTTGATCTGGGACCACTCCATCAGGGTGATCTGCCCCACCTCTGCATCTCGTTGGCCCAGGCTATACGTCATGACGTATTGCACCAGGGCTCGGCGGTGCTGCCACAGTCGCTGTAACATGTGGAGAGTCGAATTCCAGCGTGTCGCCACATCGCATTTCAGGCGATGAACCGGCAGGCCGAAAGACTTCTGGAGTAATGCAAGTCGCTCAGCTGCGGCGGTTGAACGGCGGAAGTGAGCAGACAGTTTTCATGCCCTGGTTAGAAGGCCATCTAGGCCGGGATAGTGTGTTAAAAATTGCTGGACAACAAGGTTCAACACGTGAGCCATACAAGGCACGTGTGTCACCTTGCCCAGGCGAAGGGCCGCACTCAGGTTTGCAGCATTGTCGCACACGGCCTTACCAGGCTGCAGGTTGAGTGGAGACAACCATTTATTAAACTCAGTCTCCAGAGCTGCCCACAACTCAGCCGCTGTGTGACTCCTATTTCCAAGACATGTCAAGCTAAAGACCGCCTGATGCTGTTGCGCTCTGCTGCCAGCATAGTAATGAGGGGTGCGTGATTCCTTCTGCGCGTTGAGAACGCTGGTGGCCTGACCAGGCAGGCTTGGGGCGGAGGTGGAGGACCCAGATGAGGTGGAGGAGGCAGAAGCAGTGGCATAACTTGGACAGACAGAGGATTGACACACAAGTCGTGGGGATGGCAAGACTTGTGCAGCAGACCCTTCACCATCTATCACCATAGTTACGCAGTGCCCAGTCAGCGACATGTAACATCCCTGTCCATGCTTACTGGTCCAAGTATCGGTGGTGAAATGCACCCGTTGACACACAGAGTTTCTCAAGGAAGCGGTGATGTTGTGTGCGATATGCTGGTGTAGCGCAGGCACACCTTTCTTAGAGAAGTAGTGGCAACTGGGCATCTGGTACTGGGGCACAGCGACAGACATAAGGTCTCTAAAATCCTGTGTGTCCACCAGGCGGAAAGGCAGCATTTCGGTAGCCAAGAGCTTACAGAGGGATAAAGTCAACCTCTTAGCTTTGTCATGGGTCGCAGGAAATGGCCTTTTATTTGTCCACATCTGAGGGACAGAGATCTGGCTGCTGTGTGTAGATGGTGTTGAGTAGGGTGTCCCTGGAAAAATGCAGCTTTGTGAGGAAAGTGCAGGCATAGACATGATGTTGCCTTCATCCAACATTGGTGCTATCGATTTATGAGAGAGCTGTACACACGTACTTGTTTCCACTTCCAAACCAACTGACGACCTACCAAACAAACTGCCTGTTGTGGTTACAGTGGTGGAAGTTGTGCGTGGAAAACCAGGTGTGACAGCTGTCCCCACAGTTCTAGAAGATGAAGAGTGCGCTGATGCACTGGAAGGGGCAGGCGGTGGATGGTTCGCTCCGCTAGGCCGCATTGCAGCACGGTGAGCTTCCCACTGGGACATATAATATTTATTCATGTGACGATTCATGGAAGAAGTTGTCAAACTGCTGAGGTTTTCCCCTCTACTAACAGAATCACGACAAATTTTACAGATCACATAATTTGGCCGATCTTTTGCTATGTCAAAAAAGGACCAGGCTAGGCAAGGCTTAGAGGGCATGCGACCTGCTGAGCCCCCCCGACTAGTGCTCAGAGGCAGAGTGGTGGCTGAGGATGCAGTTGTAGACGTGCTACCAGTGCTCCGACTCTGTCCAGGAAGGCGCAAGGTAACTTCGTCGTCGGTTGCATCCTCCTCCACCGCCTCTGTTGACCTCCTCGAGTGCCTGACTTTGGGTTGACAGTAGGTGGGATCTAGAACTTCCTCATCAATTGTTGTGTTTGCACTCCCCTCACCCTCAGACCGAGCCTCTTCTTGCCCTGACCGAATATTTAAGTTATCATCCCAATCTGGTATCTGTGTCTCATCGTCATCAGTATGTTCCTCATTGTCTATAACAACAGGTGTTACAGTTTGTGAAAAAGGGTCAACATTATGCTCAGAAACTTGGTCCTCACGGCCTGAATCAGAGTCACAAAGGTTCTGGGCATCACTGCAGACCATTTCCTGTTCTGTGCTCACTGTAGCTTGGGAGCAGACTTCTGATTCCCAGGCTATAGTGTGACTGAACAGCTCTGCAGACTCAGCCATCTCAGTTCCACCATACTGTGCAGGGCGGATGGAGACTTCAGAGCTGGGAGAATGCAAGTGTGATTGGGCTGACAACTCAGAGGACTGGTGTTTTTTGGATGCGGTAGTTGAGGTGGCGGAGAGGGCACTTGTTAGACCACTTGAGATCCATTCAAGCATTTTCCTTTTTTGGCCATCATCTACCTTTGTTCCAGTTGTTCGTGTCCGTAAAAAAGGGAGCACATCGGATTGTCCACGGTAAGTAGTAGACATCTTACTTTTGCTGGAAGATGGTCTATCTTCAGCAGATGTTAATGGAGCTTTGCCACCTTCCCCACGGACAAACCCTTTTTTTCCTTTTCCAACACGCCTCTTCCCCTTTCCACAGGCATCTGTCATTTTGCCACTCATTTTGATTGCGACAAGATTGTGAACTTAAAATGTGGTAGTAAAAATTGAGAGGTGGTGTAGATTTCAGCGGTGGTCTAGCTTTATTAACAGCAGAATAAACAACAATAATTATCCCTGACAATGCAACTACGGCCCTTAAACTGGCAGCATAGTTTGCTAGTATAATGGCTTAGTAACAATGAGTTTGAGTGTGCAATGCGGGCAGACGTGCTGCAAATATCTTTGCACTAGTGGGACAATACAGAAGTCCAACAGCCACTTTTAGGATGCCACTAAGTTTCCTCAGTGTTTGCTAGTATAATGGCTTAGTAACAATGAGTTTGAGTGTGCAATGCAGGCAGACATGCTGCAAATATCTTTGCACTAGTGGGACAATACAGAAGTCCAACAGCCACGTTTAGGATGCCTTTAAGTTTCCTCAGTGTTTGCTAGTATAATGGCTTAGTAACAATGAGTTTGAGTGTTCAATGCAGGCAGACGTTCTTCAAATATCTTTGCACTAGTGGGACAATACAGAAGTCCAACAGCCATTTTTAGGATGCCACTAAGTTTCCTTAGTGTTTGCTAGAATAATGGCTTAGTAACAATGAGTTTGAGTGTGCAATGCAGGCATACGTGCTGCACATATCTTTGCACTAGTGGGACAATACAGAAGTCCAACAGCCACGTTTAGGATGCCACTAAGTTTCCTCAGTGTTTGCTAGTATAATGGCTTAGTAACAATGAGTTTGAGTGTGCAAAGGGCAGGAGGGTACAGTGGCAGGTTTGTGGGTCTTTGTACAGGAAAGGAAGCCTCCCTTTCTATCCCTCCTAATGGGGAAGTGCAGCGAGGAAATCCCTGACCTTAGCTACACAGACGCTGTCATCTTGTGTAGCTGTTAAAATCTGTTTTCACGGCCCTGACTGTCACCTGCCGGTATTAGCCCTTAAAAGGACTAATAGAAAATTCTATCCCTATTCTTTATAGCGGTGTGTATAGAGCGTACACAGTAGTATCGGAGACAGGATCTGCGCCAGCGGTGACTGACACCAAGACGCAGAAGGCAGATAATGGCATGCTGGAGGAAAATGTCCGTTTTTATAATGCATGGACATGTGACATGGACATCCTATCACACATGCCGTTGCTTCTCTGGCTAAAAGTCCACTTAGCTGTGTGTGTGTCTGGGATTGGCTGACATGCTGGCCCGCCCAACTACACGCGCGCGCTTAGGGAAGGAAGACAAGGAAACAAAAAAAAAAAATGGCGATCGCCATTATCCAAACAGCAGTGATCTGAATGCGCTGTTCCCACACACTATACGCTGAAATTTCATAATAGTGTGAGTCACAGAGTGACTTACACTATTACAGCGGAAAGCCAGCTAGTAATTAGCTTCTCTTTTTGCTGCTAGAACCGTTCTCGAACGTATCTAGAACTATCGAGCTTTAGCAAAAATCTCGTGTTCTAGTTCGATCTAGAACAGCCCCCAAAATCACTCGAGCCGCAAACTGGAGAACCTCGAACCGTGAACCGCGCTCAACTCTAATAAACATATCAGGTTCTAGCTGTGCCACAAAAATAAATGGTGAAACCTACATTCATGGTAAGATGACATAGGCATAATATGGTAGCAATGTGGGACAATAAATAATAATATGTAAGAATAAATAAGATGACAGATACTGTAAAAATAATAACAGTGAATATGTCAGGGACAAAAATAATAAAACCCTGATAATAAAGTAACTAAATTAACAAATGCCAATAGACAAATTATACCACATTGCTACATATTAATAAAGCCTTACCAATGAGACACCCTGACGCATTTCGCCGTGGATTTCTCCAAGTGTATTGTTGGCTCTAGCTCTACACTGTGCTTTACACTGCAGCAGCTCTCACATGCACCTGTCTCCGGTCCCAGATTCTGAACGTCACAGGGGACCTCCAACTCCATCACACCTCCTGGCTGCAGCGACACTTCTTGCAGCTGCAGTCACTTCTTCCAAGCCACATTCACCAATGGGATGGCAGCTGCTGCACTTTCTTTCCCACTGTGTTCCTCCAGGAGCTGCTTCAGCTTCTCTCCTCTTCTGACTGACGGGATACACATAACTGTGGCCTTGGCGACCAGTGCAGCAGGACCTGGAAGGTCTGGAGTCGAGGCGTTGAACTTCTCGTACTGCTGTAGGCCTTAAAGTTGGCCCGCTGCTTCATGGAACTCCCTAGCCCTCTCCATCCACAGCTGCCGACTGCGACTGCGGGGTCGATGCCCAATACACCTACCAGTCTGCTCACGAGAGTCTCTCAGGAACTAATCCAACCTCTCTCGTCAACACACCAATAGTGATGCCGGCCTCATCTCCCAAAAGACTCCTCTTTCTTCCAGGCCGCGCCTTCCAGGGTGGGGCATCTTCATGCCGCTGCACCCATTTTCTTCCAGCTTCTGTCCGCCGCACGTCTCTGTACATCAATGGGCAGGTACACTCCATTGGCCACTGTAATGCCTGCCTGGATCCACAGACTCAGACGGGCTGTAATGGACAGGCTAGAGGGAAGCCACTCGCCAAGCAGGACCCCCAGAACCCTGAAACCCTTTAACCCCTAAACAGGGATTTGGAATTACACAGGGCCCTGGAGATCACTACCTGTGGAAGGCTGCAGTCTGAGAGAGTAGTCGTCAGGCAGGGTCAAACCAGGAATTGCGGAACAGGGACAGAATCGTCAGGCAAAGACGTAATCAGAAACAAGCAGAGGTCAAAAACGGATCATGCAGCGAGGTACAGAAACAGCAGGCAGGAGAGTAGTCAGGAAACAAGCGGTAATGAGCACACGAAATCACAGGACAAAACAGGAGCCAGAATTCTCAGAACTATCTCTGGCAGAGGTCAGCAGACAGGAGGGGAATTAAAAAGTGTGGTGTCTTCCCATAGGCTGTAGCTGAATGATGGTACCTCAGCTGGGAGACACCCGCCACCTACAGTCAGCCAGTGGCACTGCAGATCCCCAGGAAACCCAGACCAGTGGATTAACGGAGCCTGCGCCCACCGGCGCCGCTGGCATCGACTCCTCTCCCATTACCAGCACCATCCATGGCAAAAACATGGCATCGCCTGGCGATCAGAGCAGAAGTTGATGGAGCGGACTCCGGTGGTGACGTAACAGCCACACCCTATGGCATTGCAAAACTCTCTCTGTTTCACACAGGGGCTGGCAACATTTTCATGCTGCAGCAATGCAGAGATGCCCACAATGGGCATGCTTCTTCTCCCACACTGCAGTGGTCATTTTAGTTCTCTTCAGCTGCACTGTGGTGGCCATTTTAGTTCTCTTCAGCTACACTCTTGTGGCAATGCTCCACTTCAGTTTTGCTCTGCGAGCAAGCCTTGCTTTATAGGACACACAAAGTGATCTTGCCAACTATGCCAAATGTTATATGGGCAGCGAGATGCGATGGTAGTCATGACAGATACTGCTGGTTTGCTGCAGCGCAGCCCTGGAACAGTTTTCTGCACTGCATGTGCCCCTCTAGTGCAGGAGAAGGGTTGCTGGGTCTTGTGGTGCAGGGCACTTACTTGCAGGCTGGAGGCCAGGGCTTATTTCATCTTCAGGACCGCTTCCCAGCTGCTGGTTGCAGCAGGTCCCAGTGGCCTCAAACACCACATACTGAAACAGTCTTTTCTGAACACAAACATCTGTTTACTTGTAACATCTCACCAAAGTCGGGCACATCGCTTTCTAGTTACAGGGAACATAATCCTTAATAAATACCATCCATTGGACTTACCTTTGGCTTTCCTTTGGCTTTCCTCCTCGGTCGTTGCTATTAGAAAACACAGCCACTCTTAATTTGTACATTTTGCCGGAAGACCACTTCCTTGGTAATCGGGCTCCCGTTGGGGTCCTTAAGCTCCTTATCCTCCCTCTCAGCCTCATTGTTCATGGCAGAATCAACAATATTTTCGGTCAGTCAGGTCCTATTCTTCTCTCAAGAGCCCACTGACCTTCTGCTGATTGAGAGGATTCGTAAGGTATTCGCCAGGGAATGGCCACCACCCCGGCCGCACTGCGCGTTTCGCACCCAGATTCGACCCAAAGGTTATGCCAAATTGGAGTTATTGGGGTTTTCCTCCACCACGTCTCTCACAGACGCAGTCTTCCTCTCCCTCAGGGACTTTCCTCACCCTAACTGACTTCTTAACCGCTCTTTTTCAAACTAAGCCCCCCTTCACTAATTCCCTCTAGCCCGGGCATACCAGGGAAGTAGTTTACATATTGTGGCTGCATTACAACATAAAAACTTTAAACATTACATTTTATACACAGTAGACACGCAGGTGTGGGGCAGCTGAGCCTTACAGCCCATTACACTCCTCCTTCCTTTTACCTTAGTCGTCCAGACCATGTCTACTCTGGACCTGCAAAACACTAAATACAGATGGCATAGCACACACATGATTACTCATTTATAAATACTAAAAATCCCATTTATGTATTTCTACATCTAAACACCTGCAATAAAAACAGTACTCAAACATGTGCAAACTTCCCATTTTTTTCATAAAACACTTTTCAAAATTCCAGCTGCAACCATGACTTAGGGGCAACAAGGCAACACACCAGGACCATGGGCCCTTTGAGAGCCCAAGTCCTCAGGGGCTCACATCTTAGAGTCCATTCACCTGAGCACCTAAAAACACAAAAACATAAAAACACATGGGAAGCTCAAGTTGCATTAGAGCCCCTTTTTCCCGGGCACAGTCCTTAAAACAAAAGCAAATCACAGGGAGTTCAGGTTCTGTTTGAGTCCTCGCCCTGGGCAGTCCCTTGAAATGTCACAACAGGACCTGGCGGGTCCTCCAGTCCTCAGTTCTTTGCAATAGGACCCATCAAGCACGCAAGTCCTCAGTTTTCCCCTCCTCCTTTTTTAAACTAAGCCCCTTCACTAACTCCCTCTAGCCCGGGAGTACCAAGGAAGCAGCTTACGCATTGTGGTCACCTAGTGGCCGTTTAAACACATTGCACCATAACATAAACTTTAAAAATTACATTTTTATACACAGTAGACACACAGGTGTGGGGTGGCCGAGCCTTACACCCCCTTACATTGCCACCACACACGCTTGATGTCATCTGAACCAAATAAGTTTATCTTGGTCTCATCAGACCACAGGACATGGTTCAATCCATGTCCTTAGGCGAGCTTTGCACACTACGACATCGCAGGTGCGATGTCGGTGGGGTCAAATTGAAAATGACGCACTTCCGGCATCGCATGCGACATCGTAGTGTGTAAAGGCTCGATGATACGATTAACGAGCACAAAAGCGTCGTATCATCGGTGCAGCGTCGGCGTAATCCATGATTACGCTGACGCGACAGTCCGATGTCGTTCCTCGCTCCTGCGGCAGCACACATCGCTGTGTGTGAAGCCGCAGGAGCGAGGAACATCTCCTACCGGCATCACTGCGGCTTCCGTAGGATATGCGGAAGGAAGGAGATGGGCGAGATGTTTACATCCCACTCATCTCCGCCCCTCCGCTCCGATTGGCCGCCTGGCGTGTGACGTCGCTATGACGCCGCACGACCCGCCCCCTTAACAAGGAGGCGGGTCGCCGGCCAGAGCGACGGTCGCAGGACAGGTGAGTCCATGTGAAGCTGCCGTAGCGATAATGTTTGCTACGGCAGCTATCACAAGGAAATCGCTGCTGCGACGGGGGCGGGTACTATTGCGCTCGGCATCGCAGCATCGGCCTGCGATGTCGCAGCGTGCAAAGTACCCCTTAGTCTGCTTGTCTTCAGCAAATTTTTACGAGATTTCTTGTGTAGCATCTTTAGAAGAGGCTTCCTTTCAGCCATGCAGACCAGTTTGATGCAGTGTGTAATGTATGTTCTGAGCACTGACAGGGAAATTCTCCTTTCCTTTTAACTTTGCAGCAATGCTGGAAGCAGTCATGTATCTATATTGAAAAGACAATCTTTGGATATGATGCTGAGAATGGGCACTCAACTTCTTCTGTCAACCATGTCAAGGCCTGATCTTAGTGGAATTTGTTGTGTTAAACTGCTGTATGGTCTTGGCCACCATCATGCAGCTCAGCTGAATGGGAACACCAAACTTACACTGCTATACAACCTGCACACTGATTACTTTAAATTGTATCAAATTGCCAAATCTTCAGGATTGTCCCATGAAAAGATATACTAAAAAAAAAATTCAAAAATGGGAGGGTTCTACTCATTTTTGTGATATGCTGTACCTTAGCTGCATCAGAGTTTTATAACTTTTATATATGTCTGAGATTTCATATTTTTCTTCTAATGTTTTACAGTACAGTAGGGTGTGCATAAACTTATATATTTTATAACAAGTGCTACACAATCTTAATGTGAATAGGAAGGAAGCTGTCTGTCAATAGTATTTTTGTACAATCAATTAATATAGGTTTCATTTACATACTGTACTAAAAAGAAATCTACATCTGTGGTGATGATAATAATAATAATAATAATAATAAATTATTATTATTCAATATAATTTTCTACACTTATTGAGCTTAAACAAGGATTAAAAAGCATGTTTTTATGCAAGGGCATATACAATTTTCACCTTTAATCTCGAAAGGGAATGCAGGATAAAATATCAATCCAAATAACATTCTGTGAAGGAAGTATCCCCCCACTCTCATCACACTACCTGAACTACTAGCAACTTTTATACTGTCCTGACAGCTTTATTGCTCCTGCATTTTCCTGAATTCTTAATTTTATTGACCTCCAGGCACTATTTCTACTAGTACTAAAAGATTTTATGCACCTTTCTATCAGCTGCTATGTCAGTGAATCAAACTCCTTTATTTGTTCAATGTCAAATGTTTGAATGACCCTGTTTTCAAAGATATAAAAATTGTTTCATCCACTTCTCATAGCATCATACTATGCATCAGAAACTAATTTTGTTTTGATAGATCTGAATTTTTAATCTACATATACATGCACCGAAATGAAAATTCAGAAATGTTATCTTTTTGCATTATTACTCAATCCAAACACCATTAATATGGATTTTCTATCTGAGTTTGAATAAATATGGAACTTTCACGAGCAATGAATAGTGACAAGTTATTCTACAGAACACAAATAAATTATATTGACTTCAAGCTTTAAAAATACCGTTAGAGGAATCTTAAAGCATGTGATAACTCATTGTTTTCTGGAGTATATCAGCCGGTATTCACAGCAATTTATGACAATTCAAAGTATAATGTTAGATGATTATGTTAAATCAATATTGGTATGTTTCAAAATTGCCAGTCTACGTTATGTTAAGAAATGCTAAAAATTGTAAATCAGTTTAATAAATGAAATGCATAACATCAGTAGAAATATTATCAATGGCCAATAAAACCTTAGCTGTAGCACTAAATAAAGAAGCAATGTCCACAAAAAATCCAAGGAGCCATAGTGTCCACCTTGACATCAAACAGAGCAACAGTATCTTTTTTATTCTCCCCACAGTAACAGTATCCACAAACCTAAAAAAAATTACAGTAGGGATGTTCCCCTTTTAGGGATAATCATAAATGCCTCAAACATTCAGCTTCGCGAGTATCTGACGACTAGGTCGCCGCTATGCAAATATTCGATGCACAATGTAAGTCAATGGGAAGTCCGAATAGTTCCAAATAGTTGTTATTCGGGTTTTCCATAGACTTACATTGCGCATCGAATATTCGAGAGTAGTCAAATAGCGGCGACCTAGTCGGCAAATCTTCGCGAAGACAAATATTTAAGGTATTCGATCATCCTTATCACCTTTATATACCCCCCAAACATAGTTAAAATGTCCCCTTCTGTGTCCCTCATACAAGAATAATCTTTTGGTCCCTTTTGTGGCTCCTTTAAAATAGTAAAATTACCCTTCTGTCATGAGTTAGGATTCAAACCGTGTTCTGTGGTCGGCTTCACTTTCCAACAGACCACAGTAGATTCACCTTTTCGTCAGGTGTTTAGTTTCTGATATCCATTCTTTGGTTTTATTAGGGTAACAGGAGTATAAAGTTACCGATTTGCCTGCCTAATCCCCTTTCAGGTATGGCTCTACAGTAGGAAAAATAAGTATTTAATACACTGATGATTTTGCAAGTTTTCCCACTTACAAATAATAGAGAAGTCTGTAATTTTTATTGTAGGCACACTTTAACTGTGACATACAGAATCCACAAAAAAACAGAAGTTCACATTGTGTGGTTTTTTAATAATTAATGTACATTTTATTGCATGAAATAAGTATTTGATGCAATTCAAAAACAAAACTTAATATTTGGCACAGAAACCTTTGTTTGCAATTACAGAGGTCAAACATTTCCTGTAGTTTGTGACCAAGTTTGCAGACACTGCATCAGAGATCTTGGCCCACTCCTCTATACAAATCTTTTTAAGATCTTTCAGGTTTCCTGGCAGCTGACCGGGCAACATTGATTTTAAGCTCCCTCTAAAGATTTTCTATTACATTCAGGTCTAGAGATGTGTTAGGCTACTCCAGGACCCTGAAATGCTTCTTATGCAACCATTCCTTAGTTGCCCAAGCTGTGTGTTTCAAGTCATTGTCATGGTGGAAGACCCAGCCACAACCCATTTTAAATGCTCTTACTGAGGGAAGTAGGTTGTTGGCCAAAATCTTGTGATACATGACCCTGTGGCGCCCCTGCGGTCTGGTTGATACAGCAGTGTTGCTCTCCTCAAAAGGGTTAATGCTGAGCCTGGAGGTAGTTGGGAAAGTCCATTGGCCATTAAGTACCATTGCTTAACACAGTTTCTCCCCCGGGCCAGCAGAGGGAGCTCAAAACCTGTATTTCCAGGGAGATTCCTTAAGCTCTGACCTGGGGGAGGAGTTAGTCAGTCTGTGAGGAGAGTTCAGTGAGGAAAGAACTCGAGTAGTGTGGTGTGTGAGCTGGGAGCTGAGCCTGATCGTTCAGCCCAGGAAAACACAGTCCACAGCAAGGCAAGGAGGAGAAGGACATAGGGGAGTGGAGCGCAGCCAGCTCACCCCGACGTCATCGCTAAAGAAGTTGAATTCCGGAGTTCGGGGCCACTCGAGTACTCGAGTACCAGTGGTCGCATCTGGAGGACGAGAGGACTGCACGTCTCCATCCACCCCACACCCGGAGATGCAGCTGTAGAGCCAGTACTAGGAGCCAGGATAGGAAGAGCTGCACCTGTGACAGTCCACGCAGCCTGCCATACGGGGAGGTAATAAATTACCTCAGAGAGTGACAGAACGGGTCTCAGCATTGTTGAAGCAGCAGGACCCTGCCTACCTAGACAGAGCGTAGGGAGCAGGCCTCATTACTCACCTAGCCAGTGTGAGTTCCCTGACTGCTTCCAGGCTACCGGATCGCCACTTCCAACTGTAACAGACTCCCTGGAGGTCATCGACTAGGACAAGTAAAGGAGAAAGGCCTTTCCACTGCCCTGTCGGCCCTGCACCTCATCAACAAACACCATAGACTTTTCCAAAGGTTGCCCCGGGGTATCCGCTCCACCTGTGGGGAGCAAGAAACACCTCAGCTGCCACAACATCAGCCCCGGAGGTCCCTTCAAGCAGCTGCGGCTCCATAGTCGCACAATTCCACAGGTGTCGTCACGAATTTCAATAAACTACAACTCCCATCATCATCTGCCCCATCAGCCACATTAATTGACTCCGCCAGGGTCAAGGAGTTGGGCCCCGCCACTGCTGACTACCCCGGACTAGTCCGGCCCGACACCGAGTCACCTAAGGCCCTGGGGCGGGCGAGCCAACCCCATCCATCCTCCTTTCAATATGGTGCAGTCATTCTGGACACTTTGCAGAAAAGCACTCCCAAAGTATGATGTTTCCACCCCTATACGGTACAGTTTGGACCATGTTCAGTGTTTAAAATACAATAATAAATTTCTTAAGGGTAAAGAGAAAAAAATTATTTAATATGCTATTACACTGATTTTAAAGGTTTAACGTCATCTCTAATGCATGCTACTTGTTTCCTTTTACAAGTATGTTTGATAGTGATGAGTGAAAGTATTCGTTATTATTCGCTATTCGCAGAATAGTTCTCTACTTGGGCTATTCGTTACACTGCGCGTAATGGTATATTCTCCTCGCTATATTCGGATATCCTGCCCAGCCATTTTGGCGCCTGATTTGTAGCCAATAAACATGCTGAGCTTCTTAACCAATCCCAGTAATGCCGCAGCCATCTTGGTTGTGACGTTACTGTGATTGGTTGGCCGCTCAGCATCATAGGATCTAGAAAAGACCATCCACTGCCATTTGGTGCACACTGTGTCTGAAGCCTGCTTTGTATTAATGTAGGGATAAAGCAAGAAGCTGCTAAGGAGAGTGTAGGCCTCTTAACCCCTTAACGACCGCGGGCCGTAAAATTACGTCCTAAATGACATAATCTTACTGCCCGCGGTCCTCCGGCGGCAGCATGCCGCGATCGGCACACATCTCAGCTGATTTTCACAGCTGAGATGTGTGCCTGCTAGGCACGAGCAGAATCGTTATCTGCTCGTGCCGATTAACCCCTTATAATGGCGCTGTCAATACATGACAGCGCCATTATAAGCGCAATCGCGGTAAAGTTTTACTTACCGCCGAAACCGGAAGTCACGTGACGCGATCACGTGACTCCCGATAGTTGCCATGGTAGTACAGGGTCATGTGATGACTCCTGTACTACACATGAATTGGTTTCACTTTCGCTGTGCCCGGAGCACAGCAAAAGAGAAAGACAGCGTATCTGCTGTTTACAGCCTTCCAGCTGTGATCAGCAGATACTGCAGAGCGATCGGAATGCTGATCGCAATAGCCCCCTAGGGGGACTAGTAAAATAAAAAAAAAAAGTAAAAAAATAAGTTTTAAAAAATTAAAAAAAAACAAAAAAACCTAAAAGTTCAAATCACCCCCCATTCGCCCCATTAAAAATTAAAGGGTTAAAAAAATAAAAAATATACACACATTTGGTATCGCCGCGTTCAGAAACGCCCGATCTATCAAAATATAAAATCAATTAATCTGATCAGTAAACGGCGTAGCGGCAAAAAAATTCCAAACGCCAAAACGACGTTTTTTTGTCGCCACAACTTTTGCGCAAAATGCAATAAGAGGCGATCAAAACGTAGCATCTGCGCAAAAATGGTACCGTTAAAAACGTCAGCTCGAGACGGAAAAAATAAGCCGTCATTGAGCCTAAGATCCCGAAAAATGAGAACGCTACGGGTCACGGAATATGGCGTAAAACGTGCGCCACTTTTTTCGGACAAACTTCCGATTTTTTTTTAACCCCTTATATAAAAGTAAACCTATACATGTTTGGTGTCTACGAACTCGCACTGACCTGAGGCATCACACCCACACATCGGTTTTACCATATAGTGAACACAGTGAATAAAATATCTCAAAAACCATAGTGCTATCGCACTTTTTTTGCAATTTTTCAGCATTTGGAATTTTTTTGCCATTTTCTAGTACATAATATGGTAAAACTGATGGTTTCATTTAAAAGTACAGCTCGTTCCGCAAAAAATGAGCCCTCACATGACCATATTGACTGAAAAATAAAAAAGTTACGTCTCTCAGAAAAAGAATGGCGAAAAAAAAAAAACGGAAAGCGAAAAATCGGCCGGTCGTGAAAGGGTTAATAACACAAAAACCCCTTTTCAGGGCTGCCTGCAGTGTACGTCATTGTAGCGTCCAGAGGGACAGATTTCTGAGTAGAGAGAGTATTTAAAGCAATGTGTGTCACTACCTTCATTGTACCATCCAGAAACCAGAATACAATAGCTCTTTTAAAAGATGACATCACTGAACAAAGTCACAGCAGGGATTGAATAGATTTGGATTAGGTAGGGAATCGAAAACTGTTTCCACAATATTTAGGGGTTCACAGCCTGACTTGTGGCATCCAGATCACCCACATTCATACATTCCTATTGGATACGCAATTCTAATTGCAAACTTTGCTGTCACTGTTAGGTGCATACAAAAATTGTCTGTGATAGTCAGTGTTGGTTTTTCAGCTGTCTATAAAGCTAGACCACCTCTGCATTTTACACACCTGTCCATTTTTGATACGCAATTCTAATTGCAAACTGTGCTGCCACTGTTAGTGGCATACAAAAATTGCCTGTGATAGTCAGTGTTGTTTGTTCAGCTGTCTATAAAGCTTGACCACCTCTGCATTGTACACACCTGTCCATTTTTGATACGCAATTCTAATTTCAAACTGTGCTGCCACTTTTAGGTGCATACAAAAATTGTCTGTGATAGTCAGTGTTGGTTGTTCAGCTGTCTATAAAGCTAGACCACCTCTGCATTGTATACACCTGTTAATTTTTGATGCGCAATTCTAATTGCAAACTGTGCTGCCACTGTTAGGGGCATACAAAAATTGTCTGTGATAGTCAGTGTTGGTTGTTCAGCTGTCTATAAAGCTAGACTGTTACGGTTGCTGCGAGCGCTGGAGACTATGTCCAGATTTCTTGCTACTGCACATGTGCGAGCGCTGGAGACTAAGTCCAGATTTCTTGCTACTGCACATGTGCGAGCGCTGGAGACTAAGTCCAGATTTCTTGCTACTGCACATGTGCGAGCGCCGGAGACTAAGTCCTATCTTGGAGCCATTGCACATGTGCGGGTGACATCATCGCTGACACGAGGTCACATGTCTCTGACACCTTCTATGCCGATTGGTCGCTGGTCATGTGCTTGTGACGCCTTGCTCGGTGATAGGCCAGCATGACGTCACTCCTGTCGTTCTGGCAGCGGATTGGCTCTGGTGTCCTCCATCTTGGATGAGGCACAGAGTCTATATAAGACCCTGACACACGCCGCATGGCGCTCAGTCCTCTTGGTTCATGCATAAGAGTAGACGCTCTGTGCGCGTTCCTCTAGGCATTCCTCTGTCTATGCTAGGTGAGCGCTACCGGCAGGGTAGCGTTCTTATACCTTACAGCTTCGGCTGCTGTCCGTATCCTTACCTCTTAGGGGAGCGGACATAGGCAGGTGCCTGAGGCACATGGTCTGGCTGGGCCTTGTGATTCGACTCGTAGGTGGACGTTGCCGCTAGGGTAGCGTTCCTTATACTGCGTCTGGCAGTTGTTCGTATCCTCGCACACTAGGGGAGCGAACAGAGGTAAGAGCTTTGTGCGGCTTACGCTGCTGTTCGTCTCTTTTGCACCACTAGAAGAGCGGACCTAGGCAGGTGCCATATCTAGTGGTTTGTGTCCTCGCACACTAATGGAGCGAACGCAGGTAGGAGCTTTGTGCGGCTTACGCTGCTGTTCATCTCTTTTGCACCACTAGAAGAGCGGACCTAGGTAGGTGCCATTTCGCACACATTGCCTTTGTCTCTGTGATTATTAACAGAGATCATTCCACACACCCTCCAAGTAAGGGAGGAATTGCTTTACTTACTTATTATATCCTTCTGTGAGTTAAAAGAGGTATTGCACTCTGCCATAGTCTGCAGCAAAGTCTTTGCACGGTGGACCCTGACTGTCTGATACTCCTTTAGGTTATTATCAGACAGCCCCCCGTAACATAGACCACCTCTGCAATCTACACAAACTCTCAATTTTTGCATCCATATGTTAAGCGGCCAATCTTGTTGCTAAAAAAATGAGTGGCAAAAGGACAGATGCTGATGAAAAGGGGAACAGGCGTGTTGGAAAAGGAGAAAAAAATTGTGTCCGTGGGGAGGGTGGGAAAGTTACTACATCTGCTGAAGATAGGCCTTCTTCCAGCAAAAGTAAGATGTCTACTACTTTCCGTGGACAATCCGATGTGCTCCCTTTTTTACGGACCCGAACAACTGGAACAAAGGTAGATGATGCACAAAAAAAGAACATGCTTGAATGGATCTCAAGTGCTCCAACAAGTGCCCTCTCCTCCACCTCAACTTCAACATCCAAAAAACAACAGTCCTCTGAGTTTTCACCCCAATCACACTTGCTTTCTCCCAGCTCTCAAGTCTCCACCCGCCCTGCAGAGTATGGTGTGACAGAGATGGTTGAGTCTGCAGAGCTGTTCAGTCACACTATAGCCTGAGAATCAGAGGTCTGCTCCCAAGCTACAGTGAGTACAGACCAGGAAATGGTCTGCAGTGATGCCCAGAAGCTTAGTGACTCAGATTCTGGCCCTGATGATCAAGTTTCTGAGCATAATGTACACCCTAATTCCCAAACTGTAACACCTGTTGGAGGAGACAATGAGGAACATACTGATGACGATGAGGTCATCAGTTGGTTTGGAAGGGGAAACAAATGCTGGTTTACAGCTCTCTCACACATCGAGAGCACCAACGTTGGATGAAGGCAACATCATGTCTTCAAATGCACTTTCCTCACAGACATGCATTTTTCCAGGGACACCCTACTCACCACCGTCTTCACAAAACAGCCAGATCTCTGTCCTTCAGATGTGGACAAATAAAAGGCCATTTCCTCCGAGCCATGACAAAGCTAAGAGGTTGACTTTATCCCTCTGTAAGCTCTTGGCTACTTAAATGATGGAGATGGAGAAGGGTCTGCTGAACAAGTCTTGCCGTCCCCACGACTTGTGCGTAAATCCTCTTTATGTAGAAGTTCCTCCACTGCTTCTGCCTCCTCAACCTTATCTGGGTCCTCCACCTCCGCCCCAAGCCTGCCTGGTCAGGCCACCTGCATTGTAACTGCGCACAAGGAATCCCGCACACCTCCTTACTATGCTGGCAGCATAGCTCAATGGCATCAGGTGGTCTTTACCTTGAAATGTCTTGGAAATAAGAGTCACACAGCGGAGGAGTTGTGGTCAGCTCTTGCGAGCGAGTTTAATAAATGGTTGTCTCCACTCAACTTGCAGCCAGGGAAGGCTGTGTGCGACAATGATGCAAACCTGGGTGTGGCCCTTCGCCGGGGCAAGGTGACACAGATGCCTTGTATGGCTCACGTGTTGAACCTTGTTGTCCAGCAATTTTTAACCCACTATCCCGGCCTAGATGGGCTTCTGCACAGGGCACGGTCACTCTCTGCTCACTTCCGCTATTCAACCGGCGCAGCTGACCAACTTGCATCACTCCAGAAGTCTTTCGGTCTGCTGGTTCATCGCCTAAAATATGATGTTACGAAATGATAGAATTCGACTGGGATGGCAGGGACTGTGGCAGCACCGCCGCGCCCTGGTGCAATACATTATGACGTATAGCCTGGGCCAAAAAGATGCAGAAGTGGGGTAGATTACGCTGCTGGAGTGGTCTCAGATCAAGGACCTATGCACCCTTCTGCACTGTTTCGACATGGCGATGAATATGTTTAGCGCTGACAATGCCATTATCAGCATGACAATTCCAGTCATTTACATGCTGGAGCACACGCTAAACACTATTCAGAGTCAGGGGGTGGGACAAGAGGAAGGGGAGGAAGTACAGGAGGATTCATATGCGCAAGGGATACCAACATCTACAAGGTCCAGACGTTCAGCATCACCAAGGCGGTAGGCATGGGACGGTGGGGGAGAGGGATTAAGAAGGGTGCATGGTAGCAGCCAAAATGTTGAGGAATGTGCAGGAGACCATGAAGAAATGGAAGACAAACTCTCGATGGACATGGAAGACTAAGCAGGTGAGGGAGACCTTGGTCAAATTTCGGTTGAATGAGGTTGGGGGGAGATGTCAGCGGAAGAAAGCACGGTTATCACCTCTACACTAGAGTTGAGCGCGGTTCGAGGTTCGAGGTTCTCCAGTTCTAGGCTCGAGTGATTTTGGGGCCTGTTCTAGATCGAACTAGAACTCGAGCTTTTTGCAAAAGCTCGATAGTTCTAGAAATGTTCGAGAACGGTTCTAGCAGCAAAAAAAACAGCTAATTCCTAGCTTAGTTTCCGCTGTAATAGTGTAAGTCACTCTGTGAATCACACTATTATGACATTTCAGTGTATAGTGTGCGTGAACAGCGCCTTCAGATCACTGCTGTGATCGCCATTTTTTTTTTTTTTTTCCTTGTCTTCCTTCCCTAAGCGCGCGCGTGTAGTGGGGCGGGCCAGCATGTCAGCCAATCCCAGACACACACACAGCAAAGTGGACTTTTAGCCAGAGAAGCAACGGCATGTGTGATAGGATGTCCATGTCACATGTCCCTGCATTATAAAACTGGACATTTTTCTCCAGGACGCCATTATCTCTTCTGCGTCTTTGGTGTCAGACATCACTGTCGCAGCTCCGTCCTTTGTCCTATCGCTGATGCAGCTGTATGCGCTCCATACACAGCGCTGGACAGCTTAGGGAGAGCACTTTCTAGCAGTCCTTTTAAGGGCTCAAACCGGCAGGGTCAGAGTTAAGGTGACAGGTCCTGAAAACAGCGACAGCGTCTGTGTAGCCAAGGTCAGGGATTTCCTCCCTGCATTTCCCTATTAGGAGGGAATAGAAAGGCAGGCTTCCATTCCTCTACCCAGAGCCCCACAATCCTGGCACTGTACCCTCCTGTCCTCTGCACACTCCAACTCATTATAACTAAGCCATTATACTAGCAAACACTCAGTGTACCTAGTGGCATCCTAAACGTGGCTATTGGACTTTGCTATAGTCCCACTAGTGCAAAGACATTTGCAGAGCACGTCTGCCTGCATTGCACACTCCAACTCATTATAACTAAGCCATTATACTAGCAAACACTCAGTGTACCTAGTGGCATCCTAAACGTGGCTATTGGACTTTGCTATAGTCACACTAGTGCAAAGACATTTGCAGAGCACGTCTGCCTGCATTGCACACTCCAACTCATTATAACTAAGCCATTATACTAGCAAACACTCAGTGTACCTAGTGGCATCCTAAACGTGGCTATTGGACTTTGCTATAGTCCCAGTAGTGCAAAGACATTTGCAGAGCACGTCTGCCTGCATTGCACACTCCAACTCATTATAACTAAGCCATTATACTAGCAAACACTCAGTGTACCTAGTGGCATCCTAAACGTGGCTATTGGACTTTGCTATAGTCACACTAGTGCAAAGACATTTGCAGAGCACGTCTGCCTGCATTGCACACTCCAACTCATTATAACTAAGCCATTTTTCTAGCAAACACTCAGTGTACCTAGTGGCATCCTAAACGTGGCTATTGGGCTTTGATATAGTCCCACTAGTGCAAAGACATTTGCAGAGCACGTCTGCCTGCATTGCACACTCCAACTCATTATAACTAAGCCATTATACTAGCAAACACTCAGTGTACCTAGTGGCATCCTAAACGTGGCTATTGGACTTTGCTATAGTCACACTAGTGCAAAGACATTTGCAGAGCACGTCTGCCTGCATTGCACACTCCAACTCATTATAACTAAGCCATTATACTAGCAAACACTCAGTGTACCTAGTGGCATCCTAAACGTGGCTATTGGACTTTGCTATAGTCACACTAGTGCAAAGACATTTGCAGAGCACGTCTGCCTGCATTGCACACTCCAACTCATTATAACTAAGCCATTATACTAGCAAACACTCAGTGTACCTAGTGGCATCCTAAACGTGGCTATTGGACATTGCTATAGTCACACTAGTGCAAAGACATTTGCAGAGCACGTCTGCCTGCATTGCACACTCCAACTCATTATAACTAAGCCATTATACTAGCAAACACTCAGTGTACCTAGTGGCATCCTAAACGTGGCTTTTGGACTTTGCTATGGTCCCACTAATGCAAAGACATTTGCAGAGCACGTCTGCCTGCATTGCACACTCCAACTCATTATAACTAAGCAATTATACTAGCAAACACTCAGTGTACCTAGTGGCATCTTAAACGTGGCTATTGGACTTTGCTATAGTCCCACTAGTGCAAAGACATTTGCAGAGCACGTCTGCCTGCATTGCACACTCCAACTCATTATAACTAAGCCATTATACTAGCAAACACTCAGTGTACCTAGTGGCATCCTAAACGTGGCTATTGGACTTTGCTATAGTCACACTAGTGCAAAGACATTTGCAGAGCACGTCTGCCTGCATTGCACACTACAACTCATTATAACTAAGCCATTATACTAGCAAACACTCAGTGTACCTAGTAGCATGCTAAACGTGGCTATTGGACTTTGCTATAGTCCCACTAGTGCAAAGACATTTGCAGAGCACGTCTGCCTGCATTGCACACTCCAACTCATTATAACTAAGCCATTATACTAGCAAACACTCAGTGTACCTAGTGGCATCCTAAACGTGGCTATTGGACTTTGCTATAGTCCCACTAGTGCAAAGACATTTGCAGAGCACGTCTGCCTGCATTGCACACTCCAACTCATTATAACTAAGCCATTATACTAGCAAACACTCAGTGTACCTAGTGGCATCCTAAACGTGGCTATTGGACTTTGCTATAGTCCCACTAGTGCAAAGACATTTGCAGAGCACGTCTGCCTGCATTGCACACTCCAACTCATTATAACTAAGCCATTATACTAGCAAAGACTCAGTGTACCTAGTGGCATCCTAAACGTGGCTATTGGACTTTGCTATAGTCCCACTAGTGCAAAGACCTGTTACGGGGGGCTGTCTGATAATAACCGAAAGGAGTATCAGACAGTCAGGGTCCACCGTGCAAAGACTTTGCTGCAGACTATGGCAGAGTGCAATACCTCTGTTAACTCACAGAAGGATATAATAAGTAAGTAAAGCAATTCCTCCCTTACTTGGAGGGTGTGTGGAATGATCTCTGTTAATAATCACAGAGACAAAGGCAATGTGTGCGAAATGGCACCTACCTAGGTCCACTCTTCTAGTGGTGCAAAAGAGACGAACAGCAGCGTAAGCCGCACAAAGCTCCTACCTGCGTTCGCTCCACTAGTGTGCGAGGATACGAACCACTAGATATGGCACCTGCCTAGGTCCGCTCTTCTAGTGGTGCAAAAGAGACGAACAGCAGCGTAAGCCGCACAAAGCTCCTACCTCTGTTCGCTCCCCTAGTGTGCGAGGATACGAACAACTGCCAGACGCAGTATAAGGAACGTTACCCTAGCGGCAACGTCCACCTACGAGTAGAATCACAAGGCCCAGCCAGACCATGTGCCTCAGGCACCTGCCTATGTCCGCTCCCCTAAGAGGTAAGGATACGGACAGCAGCCGAAGCTGTAAGGTATAAGAACGCTACCCTGCCGGTAGCGCTCACCTAGCATAGACAGAGGAATGCCTAGAGGAACGCGCACAGAGCGTCTACTCATATGCATGAACCAAGAGGACTGAGCACCATGCGGCGTGTGTCAGGGTCTTATATAGACTCTGTGCCTCATCCAAGATGGAGGACACCAGAGCCAATCCGCTGCCAGAACGACAGGAGTGACGTCATGCTGGCCTATCACCGAGCAAGACGTCACAAGCACATGACCAGCGACCAATCGGCATAAAAGGTGTCAGAGACATGTGACCTCGTGTCAGCGATGATGTCACCCGCACATGTGCAATGGCTCCAAGATTGGACTTAGTCTCCGGCGCTCGCACATGTGCAGTAGCAAGAAATCTGGACTTAGTCTCCAGCGCTCGCACATGTGCAGTAGCAAGAAATCTGGACTTAGTCTCCAGCGCTCGCACATGTGCAGTAGCAAGAAATCTGGACATTGTCTCCAGTGCTCGCAGCAACCGTAACAAGACCTTTGCAGAGCACGTCTGCCTGCATTGCACACTTCAACTCATTATAACTAAGCCATTATACTAGCAAACACTCAGTGTACCTAGTGGCATCCTAAACGTGGCTATTGGACTTTGCTATAGTCACACTAGTGCAAAGACATTTGCAGAGCACGTCTGCCTGCATTGCACACTCCAACTCATTATAACTAAGCCATTATACTAGCAAACACTCAGTGTACCTAGTGGCATCCTAAACGTGGCTATTGGACTTTGCTATAGTCCCACTAGTGCAAAGACATTTGCAGAGCACGTCTGCCTGCATTGCACACTCCAACTCATTATAACTAAGCCATTATACTAGCAAACACTCAGTGTACCTAGTGGCATCCTAAACGTGGCTATTGGACTTTGCTATAGTTCCACTAGTGCAAAGACATTTGCAGAGCACGTCTGCCTGCATTGCACACTCCAACTCATTATAACTAAGCCATTATACTAGCAAACACTCAGTGTACCTAGTGGCATCCTAAACGTGGCTATTGGACTTTGCTATAGTCACACTAGTGCAAAGACATTTGCAGAGCACGTCTGCCTGCATTGCACACTCCAACTCATTATAACTAAGCCATTATACTAGCAAACACTCAGTGTACCTAGTGGCATCCTAAACGTGGCTATTGGACTTTGCTATAGTCACACTAGTGCAAAGACATTTGCAGAGCACGTCTGCCTGCATTGCACACTCCAACTCATTATAACTAAGCCATTATACTAGCAAACACTCAGTGTACCTAGTGGCATCCTAAACGTGGCTATTGGACTTTGCTATAGTCCCACTAGTGCAAAGACATTTGCAGAGCACGTCTGCCTGCATTGCACACTCCAACTCATTATAACTAAGCCATTATACTAGCAAACACTCAGTGTACCTAGTGGCATCCTAAACGTGGCTATTGGACTTTGCTATAGTCACACTAGTGCAAAGACATTTGCAGAGCACGTCTGCCTGCATTGCACACTCCAACTCATTATAACTAAGCCATTATACTAGCAAACACTCAGTGTATCTAGTGGCATCCTAAACGTGGCTATTGGACTTTGCTATAGTCACACTAGTGCAAAGACATTTGCAGAGCACGTCTGCCTGCATTGCACACTCCAACTCATTATAACTAAGCCATTATACTAGCAAACACTCAGTGTACCTAGTGGCATCCTAAACGTGGCTATTGGACTTTGCTATAGTCCCACTAGTGCAAAGACATTTGCAGAGCACGTCTGCCTGCATTGCACACTCCAACTCATTATAACTAAGCCATTATACTAGCAAACACTCAGTGTACCTAGTGGCATCCTAAACGTGGCTATTGGACTTTGCTATAGTCACACTAGTGCAAAGACATTTGCAGAGCACGTCTGCCTGCATTGCACACTCCAACTCATTATAACTAAGCCATTATACTAGCAAACACTCAGTGTACCTAGTGGCATCCTAAACGTGGCTATTGGACTTTGCTATAGTCCCACTAGTGCAAAGACATTTGCAGAGCACGTCTGCCTGCATTGCACACTCCAACTCATTATAACTAAGCCATTATACTAGCAAACACTCAGTGTACCTAGTGGCATCCTAAACGTGGCTATTGGACTTTGCTATAGTCACACTAGTGCAAAGACATTTGCAGAGCACGTCTGCCTGCATTGCATACTCCAACTCATTATAACTAAGCCATTATACTAGCAAACACTCAGTGTACCTAGTGGCATCCTAAATGTGGCTATTGGACTTTGCTATAGTCACACTAGTGCAAAGACATTTTCAGAGCACGTCTGCCTGCATTGCACACTCCAACTCATTATAACTAAGCCATTATACTAGCAAACACTCAGTGTACCTAGTGGCATCCTAAACGTGGCTATTGGACTTTGCTATAGTCACACTAGTGCAAAGACATTTGCAGAGCACGTCTGCCTGCATTGCACACTCCAACTCATTATAACTAAGCCATTATACTAGCAAACACTCAGTGTACCTAGTGGCATCCTAAACGTGGCTATTGGACTTTGCTATAGTCCCACTAGTGCAAAGACATTTGCAGAGCACGTCTGCCTGCATTGCACACTCCAACTCATTATAACTAAGCCATTATACTAGCAAACACTCAGTGCACCTAGTGGCATCCTAAACGTGGCTATTGGACTTTGCTATAGTCACACTAGTGCAAAGACATTTGCAGAGCACGTCTGCCTGCATTGCACACTCCAACTCATTATAACTAAGCCATTATACTAGCAAACACTCAGTGTACCTAGTGGCATCCTAAACGTGGCTATTGGACTTTGCTATAGTCACACTAGTGCAAAGACATTTGCAGAGCACGTCTGCCTGCATTGCACACTCCAACTCATTATAACTAAGCCATTATACTAGCAAACACTCAGTGTACCTAGTGGCATCCTAAACGTGGCTATTGGACTTTGCTATAGTCCCACTAGTGCAAAGACATTTGCAGAGCACGTCTGCCTGCATTGCACACTCCAACTCATTATAACTAAGCCATTATACTAGCAAACACTCAGTGTACCTAGTGGCATCCTAAACGTGGCTATTGGACTTTGCTATAGTCACACTAGTGCAAAGACATTTGCAGAGCACGTCTGCCTGCATTGCACACTCCAACTCATTATAACTAAGCCATTATACTAGCAAACACTCAGTGTACCTAGTGGCATCCTAAACGTGGCTATTGGACTTTGCTATAGTCCCACTAGTGCAAAGACATTTGCAGAGCACGTCTGCCTGCATTGCACACTCCAACTCATTATAACTAAGCCATTATACTAGCAAACACTCAGTGTACCTAGTGGCATCCTAAACGTGGCTATTGGACTTTGCTATAGTCACACTAGTGCAAAGACATTTGCAGAGCACGTCTGCCTGCATTGCATACTCCAACTCATTATAACTAAGCCATTATACTAGCAAACACTCAGTGTACCTAGTGGCATCCTAAATGTGGCTATTGGACTTTGCTATAGTCCCACTAGTGCAAAGACATTTGCAGAGCACGTCTGCCTGCATTGCACACTCCAACTCATTATAACTAAGCCATTATACTAGCAAACACTCAGTGTACCTAGTGGCATCCTAAACGTGGCTATTGGACTTTGCTATAGTCACACTAGTGCAAAGACATTTGCAGAGCACGTCTGCCTGCATTGCATACTCCAACTCATTATAACTAAGCCATTATACTAGCAAACACTCAGTGTACCTAGTGGCATCCTAAATGTGGCTATTGGACTTTGCTATAGTAACACTAGTGCAAAGACATTTTCAGAGCACGTCTGCCTGCATTGCACACTCCAACTCATTATAACTAAGCCATTATACTAGCAAACACTCAGTGTACCTAGTGGCATCCTAAACGTGGCTATTGGACTTTGCTATAGTCACACTAGTGCAAAGACATTTGCAGAGCACGTCTGCCTGCATTGCACACTCCAACTCATTATAACTAAGCCATTATACTAGCAATTTTTGCTGCCAGTTTAAGGGCCGTAGTTGCATTGTCAGGGATATTTATTCTTTGTTATTCTGCTGTTAATAAAGCTAGACCACCGCTGCAATCTACACCACCTCTCAATTTTTACTACCACATTTTCAGTCCACAAGCTTGTCGCAATCAACATGAGTGGCAAAATGACAGATGCTGGTGGAAAGGGGAAGAGGCGTGGTGGAAAAGGCAAAAAAGGTTTTGTCCGTGGGGAAGGTGGCAAAGCTCCATTATCATCTGCTGAAGATAGATCATCTACCATCAAAAGTAAGATGTCTACTACTTACCGTGGACAATCCGATGTGCTCCCTTTTTTACGGACACGAACAACAGGAACAAAGGTAGATGATGGGCAAAAAAGGAAAATGCTTGAATGGATCTCAAGTGGTCCAACAAGTGCCCTCTCAGCCACTTCAAGTACCGCATCCAAAAAACACCAGTCCTCTGAGTTGTCATCCCAATCAAACTTGATTTCTCCCAGCTCTGAAGTCTCCATCAGCCCTGCACAGTATGGTGGAACTGAGATGGCTGAGTCTGCAGAGCTGTTCAGTAACACTATAGCCTGGGAATCAGAGGTCTGCTCCCAAGCTACAGCGAGTACAGAACAGGAAATGGTCTGCAGTGATGCGCAGAACCTTTGTGACTCTGATTCAGGCCGTGAGGACCAAGTTTCGGAGCATAATGTTGACCCTTTGTCACAAACTGTAACACCTGTGGTTATAGACAATGAGGAACATACTGATGAAGATGAGACTCAGATACCCGATTGGGATGACAACTTAAATATTCGGTCAGGGCAAGAAGAGGCTCGGTCTGAGTGGGAGGGGAGTGCAAACACAACAATTGATGATGAAGTTCTAGATCCCACCTACTGTCAACCCACAGTCAGGCACTCGAGGAGGTCAACAGAGGTGGTGGAGGAGGATGCAACTGATGACGAAGTTATCTTGCGCCTTCCTGGACAGAGTCGGAGTACTGGTAGCACGTCTACAACTGCATCCTCAGCCACCACTCTGCCTCTGAGCATTATTCGGGGTGGATCAACAGGTCGCATGGCCTCTAAGCCTTGCCTAGCCTGGTCCTTTTTTGACATAGAAAAAGATTGCCCAAATTATGTGATCTGTAAAATTTGTCATGGTTCTCTTAGTAGAGGTCAAAACCTCAGCAGTTTGACAACTTCTTCCATGAATCGTCACATGAATAAATATCATATGGCCCGTTGGGAAGCTCACCGTGCTGCAATGCGGCCTAGCGGAGCGAACCATCCACCGCCTGCCCCTTCCAGTGCATCCGCGCGCTCGTCATCTTCTAGGACTGTGGGGACAGCTGTCACACCTGTTTTTCCACCCACAACTTCCACCACTGTAACCGCAACAGGCAGTTTGCTTGGTAGGTCGTCAGTTGGTTTGGAAGGGGAAACAAGTGAGTGTGTACAGCTCTCTCAGACATCGATAGCACCAACGTTGGATGAAGGCAACATCATGTCTCCGCCTGCACTTTCCTCACAAACCTGCATTTTTCCAGGGACACCCTACTCAACACCGTCTACACACAGCAGCCAGATCTCTGTCCCTCAGATGTGGACAAATAAAAGGCCATTTCCTGCGACCCATGACAAAGCTAAGAGGTTGACTCTATCCCTCTGTAAGCTGTTGGCTACCGAAATGCTGCCTTTCCGCCTAGTGGACACACAGGATTTTAGACACCTTATGTCTGTCGCTGTGCCCCAGTACCAGATGCCTAGTCGCCACTACTTTTCTAAGAAAGGTGTGCCTGCGCTACACCAGCATGTCGCACACAACATCACTGCTTCATTGAGAAACTCTGTGTGTGAACGGGTGCATTTCACCACCGATACTTGGACCAGTAAGCATGGACAGGGACGTTACATGTCGCTCACTGGGCACTGGGTAACTATGGTGATAGATGGTGAAGGGTCTGCTGCACAAGTCTTGCCGTCCCCACGACTTGTGTGTCAATCCTCTGTCTGTCCAAGTTCCGCCACTGCTTCTGCATCCTTTACCTCATCTGGGTCCTCCACCTCCGCCCCAAGCCTGCCTGGTCAGGCCACCAGCGTTCTCACTGCGCAGAAGGAATCACGCACCCCTCATTACTATGCTGGCAGCAGAGCGCAACGGCATCAGGCGGTCTTTAGCTTGACATGTCTTGGGAATAAGAGTCACACAGCTGAGGAGTTGTGGTCAGCTCTGCGGTCCGAGTTTAATAAATGGTTGTCTCCACTCAACCTGCAGCCTGGTAAGGCCGTGTGCGACAATGCTGCAAACCTGGGTGCAGCCCTTCGCCTGGGCAAGGTGACACACGTACCTTGTATGGCTCACGTGTTGAACCTTGTCGTGCAGCAATTTTTAACACAGAATCCCGGCCTAGATGGCCTTCTGAACAGGGCACGAAAACTGTCTGCTCACTTCCGCCGTTCAAGCGCCGCAGCTGAGCGACTTGCATCGCTCCAGAAGTCTTTCGGCCTGCCGGTTCATCGCCTGAAATGCGATGTGGCGACAAGCTGGAATTCAACTCTCCACATGTTACAGCGACTGTGGCAGCACCGCCGTGCCCTGGTGCAATACGTCATGACGTATAGCCTGGGCCAACGAGATGCAGAGGTGGGGCAGATCACCCTGATGCAGTGGTCTCAGATCAAGGACCTATGCACCCTTCTGCACAGTTTCGACATGGCGACGAATATGTTTAGCGCTGACAATGCCATTATTAGCATGACGATTCCAGTCATTTACATGCTGGAACACACGCTAAACACTATTCGGAGTCAGGGGGTGGGACAACAGGAAGGGGATGAACTACAGGAGGATTCATATGCGCAAGACACAACAACATCACCAAGGTCCAGACGTTCATCATCACCAAGGCGCCAGGCATGGGAGCATGGGGGACAGGGATCAACAAGGGCGCATGGTAGCAGGCGAGATGTTGAGGAAGGTGCAGGAGGACATGAAGAAATGGAGGACGAACTGTCCATGGACATGGAAGACTCAGCAGATGAGGGAGACCTTGGTCAAATTTCAGTTGAAAGAGGTTGGGGGGAGATGTCAGAGGAAGAAAGAATGGTTAGCACCTCTATGCCACAAACACAGCGTGGACTTGGTCCGCATGGCTGCGCAAGACACATGAGTGCCTTCTTGTTGCACTACCTCCAACATGACCCTCGTATTGTCAAAATTAGAAGTGATGATGACTACTGGCTTGCCACACTATTAGATCCCCGGTACAAGTCCAAATTTTGTGACATAATTCCAGCCATAGAAAGGGACGCACGTATGCAGGAGTATCAGCAGAAGCTGTTACTCGATCTTAGATCCGCTTTTCCACCAAACAACCGTGCAGGTGCAGGGAGTGAATCTCCCAGTTGAAACTTGACAAACATGGGACGGTCTCGTCATCTTCAACAGCCTACACGTACCAGTAGGACCGTGTCTGGTGCTGGTAACAGCAATTTTATGGAATCTTCTCATAAGTTTTTTTAGACCCTCCTTTGCAAGGCCACCAGAGACAACAAGTCTGACACATAGTCAACGCCTGGAGAGGATGATACAGGAGTATCTCCAAATGAACATCGATGCCATGACTTTGCAAATGGAGCCTTGCTCCTTTTGGGCTTCAAACCTAGAAAAATGGCCAGAGCTCTCAACTTACGCCTTGGAGATTTTGTCGTGTCCAGCTGCCAGAGTTGTCTCTGAACGTGTCTTCAGTGCTGCTGGGTGTGTGCTGACAGATAAGCGCACGCGTCTGTCCAGTGACAATGTGGACAGACTGACGTTCATCAAAATGAACAAGTCATGGATCCAGAAGGAATTTACAACCCCTGTGTCATCCTGGGGAGAGTAAATGCTTGTGGATTTGGAATGTGCTTGATGCAAATCTAGCTGTGAAGTGTACAACTAGGGCACAAGTGCTGCCACTGAATGGGTGGGTGTGTGTGGGGCACAGTTTTTGGAAAAAAAGGGAGACTCCGCTTGGAGTAACCCTTGCTTACATTGTTTTTAAAAGAAGCCAAGATGAACAAGTCATGGTTCAGCAAAGACTTTATCTACCTACCCCGGTGTCATGCTGGGGACGGTTAATTATGGCGTATTTTTGAATGTGCTTGATGCAAATCAAAACATCCTGTTTGCAACTAGGGCCCAAGTGCTGCCACTGATGGGGTGGGTGTCTGTGTGGCCCAATTTTTGGAAAAAAGGGAGACTCCGCTTGGAGTAACCCTTGCTTGCTGTGTTTTTAAAAGAAGCCAAGATGAACAGAGCTGGGATCAGGAAAGACTTTGCTACCTACCCCGGTGTCATCCTGGGGACGGATAAGAACGGCGTATTTTTGAATGTGCTTGATGCAAATCTAGCTGTGAAGTGTACAACTAGGGCACAAGTGCTGCCACTGAATGGGTGGGTGTGTGTGGGGCACAATTTTTGGAAAAAAAGGGAGACTCCGCTTGGAGTAACCCTTGCTTACATTGTTTTTAAAAGAAGCCAAGATGAACAAGTCATGGTTCAGCAAAGACTTTATCTACCTACCCCGGTGTCATGCTGGGGACGGTTAATTATGGCGTATTTTTAAATGTGCTTGATGCAAATCTAGCTGTGAAGTGTATAACTGGGGCACAAGTGCTGCCACTGAAGGGGTGGGTGTGTGTGGGGCCCAACTTTTGGAAAAAAGGGAGACTCCGCTTGGAGTAACCCTTGCTTACATTGTTTTTAAAAGAAGCCAAGATGAACAGAGCTGGAATCAGGAAAGACTTTGCTACCTACCCCGGTGTCATCCTGGGGACAGATAAGAACGGCGTATTTTTGAATGTGCTTGATGCAAATCTAGCTGTGAAGTGTACAACTAGGGCACAAGTGCTGCCACTGAATGGGTGGGTGTGTGTGGGGCACAATTTTTGGAAAAAAAGGGAGACTCCGCTTGGAGTAACCCTTGCTTACATTGTTTTTAAAAGAAGCCAAGATGAACAAGTCATGGTTCAGCAAAGACTTTATCTACCTACCCCGGTGTCATGCTGGGGACGGTTAATTATGGCGTATTTTTAAATGTGCTTGATGCAAATCTAGCTGTGAAGTGTATAACTGGGGCACAAGTGCTGCCACTGAAGGGGTGGGTGTGTGTGGGGCCCAACTTTTGGAAAAAAGGGAGACTCCGCTTGGAGTAACCCTTGCTTACATTGTTTTTAAAAGAAGCCAAGATGAACAGAGCTGGAATCAGGAAAGACTTTGCTACCTACCCCGGTGTCATCCTGGGGACAGATAAGAACGGCGTATTTTTGAATGTGCTTGATGCAAATCTAGCTGTGAAGTGTACAACTAGGGCACAAGTGCTGCCACTGAATGGGTGGGTGTGTGTGGGGCACAATTTTTGGAAAAAAAGGGAGACTCCGCTTGGAGTAACCCTTGCTTACATTGTTTTTAAAAGAAGCCAAGATGAACAAGTCAT
Organism: Anomaloglossus baeobatrachus; assembly: GCF_048569485.1. Taxonomy (NCBI): domain Eukaryota; kingdom Metazoa; phylum Chordata; class Amphibia; order Anura; family Aromobatidae; genus Anomaloglossus; species Anomaloglossus baeobatrachus. The sequence continues at coordinate 286,077,109 of NC_134358.1, forward strand.
GGTTCAGCAAAGACTTTATCTACCTACCCCGGTGTCATGCTGGGGACGGTTAATTATGGCGTATTTTTAAATGTGCTTGATGCAAATCTAGCTGTGAAGTGTATAACTGGGGCACAAGTGCTGCCACTGAAGGGGAGGGTGTGTGTGGGGCCCAATTTTTGGAAAAAAGGGAGACTCCGCTTGGAGTAACCCTTGCTTACATTGTTTTTAAAAGAAGCCAAGATGAACAGAGCTGGGATCAGGAAAGACTTTGCTACCTACCCCGGTGTCATCCTGGGGACGGATAAGAACGGCTTATTTTTGAATGTGCTTGATGCAAATCTAGCGGTGAAGTGTACAACTAGGGCACAAGTGCTGCCACTGAATGGGTGGGTGTGTGTGGGGCACAATTTTTGGAAAAAAAGGGAGACTCCGCTTGGAGTAACCCTTGCTTACATTGTTTTTAAAAGAAGCCAAGATGAACAAGTCATGGTTCAGCAAAGACTTTATCTACCTACCCCGGTGTCATGCTGGGGACGGTTAATTATGGCGTATTTTTGAATGTGCTTGATGCAAATCTAGCTGTGAAGTGTATAACTGGGGCACAAGTGCTGCCACTGAAGGGGTGGGTGTGTGTGGGGCCCAATTTTTGGAAAAAAGGAAGACTCCGCTTGGAGTAACCCTTGCTTACATTGTTTTTAAAAGAAGCCAAGATGAACAGAGCTGGGATCAGGAAAGACTTTGCTACCTACCCCGGTGTCATCCTGGGGACGGATAAGAACGGCGTATTTTTGAATGTGCTTGATGCAAATCTAGCGGTGAAGTGTACAACTAGGGCACAAGTGCTGCCACTGAATGGGTGGGTGTGTGTGGGGCACAATTTTTGGAAAAAAAGGGAGACTCCGCTTGGAGTCACCTTGCGGTGTTTTACATGACTTTAGAAGGGCGTGCCATGCCTATATCTGTGTCTCGTCTTCTTTTTCCTCGTTATGCTCTTTTTTTTTCGCATGAGAATTTGTTCTTGTCCCTTTCCCATGTGTTTGTGTTGTGTTGTGAGTTGTTTGTGACCTTTTGGACACCTTTGAGGGTGTTTTCTAGGTGTTTTTCTGTGTTTGTGATTGCCTGCCATTGTTTCCTATGCAGTTCGAGTTCGGTTCGTCGAACGTTCGACGAGCCGAACTCGAACGGGACCTCCGGTCGGCGAACCGACCTCGAGCCGAACCGGGACCGGTTCGCTCATCTCTACTCTACACCACAAACACAGCGAGGACTTGGATCCGCAGGGATGCACAAGACACATGAGCGCCTTCTTGCTGCACTACCTCCAACATGACCCTCGAATTGTCAAAATTAGAAGTGATGATGACTACTGGGTGGCCACACTATTAGATCCCCGGTACAAGTCCAAATTTGGTGAAATAATTCCAGCCACAGAAAGGGACGCACATATGCAGGAGTATCAGCAGAAGCTGTTACTCGATCTTAGCTCGGCTTTTCGACCAAACACCAGTGGTGCACGGAGTGAATCTCCAAGTTGTAACTTGCCAAGCATGGGACTGTCTCGTCATTATAAGTCAAACCGTACCAGAAACATTGTATCTGGTGCTGGTACCAGCAATTTTATGGAATCATTTAATAATTTTTTTAGACCATCCAATGCAATGTTTAATTTTTATTCAAGTAGAAAAATAACACCAATATGTGCACATAGCTATACAATTCAATTGTCTTGCGCCAATTAATTGGCAACCCCTGATCTTGAATATCAAGACCAGGGTTTACAATGAACAAAAAAGACAAATTGATACAATTTAAAATACATAACCAAAGGCACCTGGTTAGATAGACAAGTGGTAGGTATGTATCGATGCGGTAACTGTAGTTTCTGCGATTCGATGGAGCGGTGTAAGATGGTGAAAAGTTCAGCAAATGGAAAGGTTTTCTATCTGCGGGATTTCTTTAACTGCAAGACATCGGGTGTTGTGTACAGGGCTACCTGCACGTGTCCTCTTGACTACGTGGGGAAAACCGTGCGTGAGTTTCGGAGGCGCGTGGGAGAGCACCTGTCGGATATACGAAACAAACGCGATACCCCGATTGCTCGACACATGAATAGTGTACACCAAGGTGACACTAAACTCGTGTGTTTTTCAGCATTGGATCTTGTCAAACACAGTCCGAGGGGTGGTGATTTCGACAGGGTTTTGCTGCAAAGGGAATCGGCTTGCATTTTCAGATTAGGATCACTTACTCCGGAGGGGCTCAATGAGCAGCTCTCTTTTAATTGCTTCCTCCCCACATAACGTGTAAATTTTGATAGGTCCCTGTAGCGTAGACAATAGGTGACATGTTTTTGGGAGCCTATATCCCCTTTTGGGGATTATCCATATTAATGGAACTATTTGAAGTATCCTTTCTCAAGTGTTGGTTATTTTCTGACAATCTGAGTCAATGAATTGATTTGGTATATTTGAACTATTATGGTATCTGGTCTTTTGCCAGTATTGGATCTACTAATTACATGTTTATGATGTGTACCTGGTCAGTATGGACCGGGGAGTAACTGACTATATGCGCATAATATAGTATAATAGTCAGACATATGCACTGCGTAATGATCCTTACCATATAATTAAATTGCCATGTTTATATGCTGCCTTTTTTGTGGCCCTTATGTTATCATGGATGCTGTGGTTTCACTGTATCTCTCTATGTTCTTATTGCGGCTGCGGTGCACCCATTCTGGGGCGATTATGACTATTTTATAATTGCATCTATATTAATTCTAAGTTATGATAAAATGAATCCCTTATTATCTTACTGCAGTTACGTCCTATATTCCCGATCATGTGACTATGTGAGTCACGAGGAGGGCGTTGCCTAGCAGCATGAGGGCTTCTTTGCTGGGTGTACGCCTACCTCCGATCATGTGACCGCGTGAGCTCATGGGGAGGAGGGCCCTGCTCGGCGCGATGAGAGGAGGCATCCTCCCTCTATGTCATGCTGCTTAGGCATGCGCACTAGCGATATGGGCTGGCGCTTGCGCAGTTGCTGCTGCAGTGACGCTGTGTGGGGGAAGTCAGGGATTCCCCACAGCTGTCTAATCAATGGAGGGCTATTTAAGGTGGTGTAGTGTATGCAGCTCCATGACGCCTGGAGGACGGGAGCATGTTATCAAGACAGTGTTTACTGTAGTGCTGCTGATCTGCTGTTTGGCGCCATGGACCTGCATACCTTAAACTATACTATCTGACAAGTGAGTTATCTATCTATTGCTGTTGTCATTTTGTACCTTGTGCATGTGTTGTTAAATGTCAAACTGTTATATGTTTGGTGGTCTATGTATGTTTGTTATAAAGCTGGTAAGATCATACCTATTTTCCCAGCCTCCTGATGAACCACGTGTTCCAGCGTGGGGAAACGCGTCGAGGTGGAGACGTCTTGATTATGATATAGTTGGCGGTTCACTATACTGACTAAAGGACTAATCTTCCAAACGTCATGTGGATACTCCTGGATGTTTATCCTTGATTGGGACTACAGATTAGCACGCTGTGCCAGCATAGTCTCATTAGGAGATACCAAGTTAAGTTTGGTTATAGTTATTGTCCTGTTGTGAACCAACACTTTGGTTATGTATTTTAAATTGTATCAATTTGTCTTTTTTGTTCATTGTAAACCCTGGTCTTGATATTCAAGATCAGGGGTTGCCAATTAATTGGCGCAAGACAATTGAATTGTATATCTATGTGCACATATTGGTGTTATTTTTCTACTTGAATAAAAATTAAATATTTTCACAATTGGGGATTTTTCTATGAGTAAATCAGAGTAATATCCCCTGGACCCTAGAGGTATTTAAATTTTGACATCCAATGCAATGTCATAAGAGACAAGAAGTCTGACACATAGTCAACGGTTGGAGAGGATGATACAGGAGTATCTCCAAATGAACATCAATGCCATGACTTTGTAACTGGAGCCTTGCTCATTTTGGGCTTCAAATATTGAAAAATGGCCTGAGCTCGCCACGTATGCCTAGGAGATCTTGTCGTGTCCCGCAGCCAGCATTGTCTCTGAATGTGTCTTCAGTGCTGCTGGGTGTGTGCTGACAGATAAGCGCACGGGTCTGTCCAGTGACAATGTGGACAGACTAACGTTCATCAAAATGAACAAGTCATGGATCCACAAGGAATTTACTACCCCTGTGTCATCCTGGGGAGAGTAAGCTGGCGTATTTTTGAATGTGCTTGATGCAAATCAACATGTCCAGTTTGCAACTGGTGCACAAGTGCTGCTACTGAAGGGGTGTCTGTGGGGCCCAATTTTTGGAAAAAGGGGAGACTCTGCTTGGAGTTCCCTTGCGGTGTTTTTAAAAATGAGCCAAGATGAACAAGTCATGGTTCAGCAAAGACTTTGCTACCTACCTCGGTGTCATCCTGGGGACAGTTAGGGCTGGCGTATTTTTGAATGTGCTTGATGCAAATCAACCTGTCCAGTTTGCAACTGGGGCCCAAGTGCTGCCACTGAAGTGGTGTCTGTGGGGCCCAATTTTTTGAAAAAATGGAGACTCTGCTTGGAGTCTCCTTGCGGTGTTTGGTTAGATAGACAAGTGGTAGGTATGTATCGATGCGGTAACTGTAGTTTCTGCGATTCGATGGAGCAGTGTAAGATGGTGAAAAGTTCAGCAAATGGAAAGGTTTTCTATCTGCGGGATTTCTTTAACTGCAAGACATCGGGTGTTGTGTACAGGGCTACTGTTACGGGGGGCTGTCTGATAATAACCTAAAAGGAGTATCAGACAGTCAGGGTCCACCGTGCAAAGACTTTGCTGCAGACTATGGCAGAGTGCAATACCTCTGTTAACTCACAGAAGGATATAATAAGTAAGTAAAGCAATTCCTCCCTTACTTGGAGGGTGTGTGGAATGATCTCTGTTAATAATCACAGAGACAAAGGCAATGTGTGCGAAATGGCACCTACCTAGGTCCGCTCTTCTAGTGGTGCAAAAGAGACGAACAGCAGCGTAAGCCGCACAAAGCTCCTACCTGCGTTCGCTCCACTAGTGTGCGAGGATACGAACCACTAGATATGGCACCTGCCTAGGTCCGCTCTTCTAGTGGTGCAAAAGAGACGAACAGCAGCGTAAGCCGCACAAAGCTCCTACCTCTGTTCGCTCCCCTAGTGTGCGAGGATACGAACAACTGCCAGACGCAGTATAAGGAACGTTACCCTAGCGGCAACGTCCACCTACGAGTAGAATCACAAGGCCCAGCCAGACCATGTGCCTCAGGCACCTGCCTATGTCCGCTCCCCTAAGAGGTAAGGATACGGACAGCAGCCGAAGCTGTAAGGTATAAGAACGCTACCCTGCCGGTAGTGCTCACCTAGCATAGACAGAGGAATGCCTAGAGGAACGCGCACAGAGCGTCTACTCTTATGCAAGAACCAAGAGGACTGAGCACCATGCGGCGTGTGTCAGGGTCTTATATAGACTCTGTGCCTCATCCAAGATGGAGGACACCAGAGCCAATCCGCTGCCAGAACGACAGGAGTGACGTCATGCTGGCCTATCACCGAGCAAGACGTCACAAGCACATGACCAGCGACCAGTCGGCATAGAAGGTGTCAGAGACATGTGACCTCGTGTCAGCGATGATGTCACCCGCACATGTGCAATGGCTCCAAGATTGGACTTAGTCTCCGGCGCTCGCACATGTGCAGTAGCAAGAAATCTGGACTTAGTCTCCAGCGCTCGCACATGTGCAGTAGCAAGAAATCTGGACTTAGTCTCCAGCGCTCGCACATGTGCAGTAGCAAGAAATCTTGACTTAGTCTCCAGCGCTCGCACATGTGCAGTAGCAAGAAATCTGGACATAGTCTCCAGTGCTCGCAGCAACCGTAACAGCTACCTGCACGTGTCCTCTTGACTACGTGGGGAAAACCGTGCGTGAGTTTCGGAGGCGCGTGGGAGAGCACCTGTCGGATATACGAAACAAACGCGATACCCCGATTGCTCGACACATGAATAGTGTACACCAAGGTGACACTAAACTCGTGTGTTTTTCAGCATTGGATCTTGTCAAACACAGTCCGAGGGGTGGTGATTTCGACAGGGTTTTGCTGCAAAGGGAATCGGCTTGCATTTTCAGATTAGGATCACTTACTCCGGAGGGGCTCAATGAGCAGCTCTCTTTTAATTGCTTCCTCCCCACATAACGTGTAAATTTTGATAGGTCCCTGTAGCGTAGACAATAGGTGACATGTTTTTGGGAGCCTATATCCCCTTTTGGGGATTATCCATATTAATGGAACTATTTGAAGTATCCTTTCTCAAGTGTTGGTTATTTTCTGACAATCTGAGTCAATGAATTGATTTGGTATATTTGAACTATTATGGTATCTGGTCTTTTGCCAGTATTGGATCTACTAATTACATGTTTATGATGTGTACCTGGTCAGTATGGACCGGGGAGTAACTGACTATATGCGCATAATATAGTATAATAGTCAGACATATGCACTGCGTAATGATCCTTACCATATAATTAAATTGCCATGTTTATATGCTGCCTTTTTTGTGGCCCTTATGTTATCATGGATGCTGTGGTTTCACTGTATCTCTCTATGTTCTTATTGCGGCTGCGGTGCACCCATTCTGGGGCGATTATGACTATTTTATAATTGCATCTATATTAATTCTAAGTTATGATAAAATGAATCCCTTATTATCTTACTGCGGTTACGTCCTATATTCCCGATCATGTGACTATGTGAGTCACGAGGAGGGCGTTGCCTAGCAGCATGAAGGCTTCTTTGCTGGGTGTACGCCTACCTCCGATCATGTGACCGCGTGAGCTCATGGGGAGGAGGGCCCTGCTCGGCGCGATGAGAGGAGGCATCCTCCCTCTATGTCATGCTGCTTAGGCATGCGCACTAGCGATATGGGCTGGCGCTTGCGCAGTTGCTGCTGCAGTGACGCTGTGTGGGGGAAGTCAGGGATTCCCCACAGCTGTCTAATCAATGGAGGGCTATTTAAGGTGGTGTAGTGTATGCAGCTCCATGACGCCTGGAGGACGGGAGCATGTTATCAAGACAGTGTTTACTGTAGTGCTGCTGATCTGCTGTTTGGCGCCATGGACCTGCATACCTTAAACTATACTATCTGACAAGTGAGTTATCTATCTATTGCTGTTGTCATTTTGTACCTTGTGCATGTGTTGTTAAATGTCAAACTGTTATATGTTTGGTGGTCTATGTATGTTTGTTATAAAGCTGGTAAGATCATACCTATTTTCCCAGCCTCCTGATGAACCACGTGTTCCAGCCTGGGGAAACGCGTCGAGGTGGAGACGTCTTGATTATGATATAGTTGGCGGTTCACTATACTGACTAAAGGACTAATCTTCCAAACGTCATGTGGATACTCCTGGATGTTTATCCTTGATTGGGACTACAGATTAGCACGCTGTGCCAGCATAGTCTCATTAGGAGATACCAAGTTAAGTTTGGTTATAGTTATTGTCCTGTTGTGAACCAACACTTTGGTTATGTATTTTAAATTGTATCAATTTGCCTTTTTTGTTCATTGTAAACCCTGGTCTTGATATTCAAGATCAGGGGTTGCCAATTAATTGGCGCAAGACAATTGAATTGTATATCTATGTGCACATATTGGTGTTATTTTTCTACTTGAATAAAAATTAAATATTTTCACAATTGGGGATTTTTCTATGAGTAAATCAGAGTAATATCCCCTGGACCCTAGAGGTATTTAAATTTTGACATCCAATGCAATGTCATAAGAGACAAGAAGTCTGACACATAGTCAACGGTTGGAGAGGATGATACAGGAGTATCTCCAAATGAACATCAATGCCATGACTTTGTAACTGGAGCCTTGCTCATTTTGGGCTTCAAATATTGAAAAATGGCCTGAGCTCGCCATGTATGCCTAGGAGATCTTGTCGTGTCCCGCAGCCAGCGTTGTCTCTGAATGTGTCTTCAGTGCTGCTGGGTGTGTGCTGACAGATAAGCGCACGCGTCTGTCCAGTGACAATGTGGACAGACTAACGTTCATCAAAATGAACAAGTCATGGATCCACAAGGAATTTACTACCCCTGTGTCATCCTGGGGAGAGTAAGCTGGCGTATTTTTGAATGTGCTTGATGCAAATCAACATGTCCAGTTTGCAACTGGTGCACAAGTGCTGCTACTGAAGGGGTGTCTGTGGGGCCCAATTTTTGGAAAAAGGGGAGACTCTGCTTGGAGTTCCCTTGCGGTGTTTTTAAAAATGAGCCAAGATGAACAAGTCATGGTTCAGCAAAGACTTTGCTACCTACCTCGGTGTCATCCTGGGGACAGTTAGGGCTGGCGTATTTTTGAATGTGCTTGATGCAAATCAACCTGTCCAGTTTACAACTGGGGCCCAAGTGCTGCCACTGAAGTGGTGTCTGTGGGGCCCAATTTTTTGAAAAAATGGAGACTCTGCTTGGAGTCTCCTTGCGGTGTTTTTAAAAATGAGCCAAGATGAACAAGTCATGGTTCAGCAAAGACTTTCCTACCTACCCCGGTGTCATCCTGGGGACAATTAAGGCTGGCGTATTTTTGAATGTGCTTGATGCAAATCAACCTGTCCAGTTTGCAACTGGGGCACAAGTGCTGCCACTGAAGGGGTGTCTGTGGGGCCCAATTTTTTGAAAAAAGGGAGACTCTGCTTGGAGTCTCCTTGCGGTGTTTTTAAAAATGAGCCAAGATGAACAAGTCATGGTTCAGCAAAGACTTTGCTACCTACCCCGGTGTCATCCTGGGGACAGTTAAGGCTGGCATATTTTTTAATGTACTTGATGCAAATCAACCTGTCCAGTTTGAAACTGGGGCACAAGTGCTGCCACTGAAGTGGTGTCTGTGGGGCCCAAATTTTGGAAAAATGGGAGACTCTGCTTGGAGTCCGCTTGCTGTGTTTTACATGATTTTAGAAGGGCATGCTTGGACACCCAATAATTAAAGGAAACTGAAGCCTCAGAAAGGATGCAGGTATGTTCACTTAAGTACCCCTTGACCAGGTTGTGCAACTTTTCCCTCCTTGGCATTGGTACAGGCACAGATAGCCCTTGCTGATCAGCTGGTTTATTGAAAATGGCCCAGCTTGTGCACATTTTTCCCCCCACCTCTGTTGGACCTGGTGTTCATGTCTCTCCCCATTAATCCTTGGTGTTGAAAAGAGTCAGTAACTTTGCCGCCAGCATTGTCTGAAGGTGATGTTTTCAACAACTGATCTGCAACGAACAACCCTCTTGAAGGCTTCCCTTGTCCAACCCTTTGGTGACTCCAAAAGGAGAGAAGAACATTTCTCCTTGTACAGTGGGTTCAGAAAGGTGGCTAACCAGTAAAGGTTGTTGGACAAAATGTGTATCACACGAGAGTCTTACCACAGACACGTACACATGAACTGTGCCATGTGGGTAAAGCTGCAAACAGGGCAAAGGTTCTGTGTCCCAAACCAGGAGGAACAATACCCATCCTCTCCTTAAATTGACTCGACTCCTTCTCCACCATCACCTCTCTAGCCTATCCATGCTGGACAGACATGATCCTGGGGTTGAGAGTCCCCTGTATAGCATTGTGAATCCCCTCAGTAGCACATAAAAACAAGTGTTCTCCCTCCTTATCTTCCTCATGATCACCCAATGTTGCCTCAGAATTTTGGCTGGGCTGGGCAGTATCACCCATGGGGAAATCTGGCTCCATATCACATGCTGGGATCTCAAAGCTTCCTCTTTGATATTATGCAGTGATTGTTTCAACAGAAACAGCACCGGGATGGTTAAGCTGATAATAGCCTGATCATCTCTCAGGAGGTTGGTGCCGCACTCAAAGTTCTCAAGAACCTCACAAATGTCAGCGATCCACACCCACTCGACAGTTGTTATATGTGGTGGCTGACTCTCAGTCTGACGGGCATATTGAAGCTGGTATTCATCAACTGCCCTCTGCTGCTCACTATTCCTTGCCAACATATGATATGTAGAGTTACACCGCATGGGCAGGTCGATGACTTTGCAAATTCAAGCACTTTTGCAGCGCTGTAAGTCCAGCAAAAGTGGTAGAGGAATGGCGGAATTGGTCACTAATACGGTGCACCTTCTCAAGTAAACATGAGCTTACACGCTGCATGTACAGTACACCAACTCATATTCCGGACCACTTTTTTGTTTTTTTTTATTTTCTCAAGTAAGTACGGCAAGTTAGGGTATGTTTTCAGAAATTTCTGAACAACTAGGTTCAACACGTGAGCCATGCATGGAACGTGTACCAGCCTGCCCACCTTTAAAGCCGCCACCAGGTTGAACCCATTATCGCAGACAACCAGACCGAGTTGGAGGTGAAACGGGGAAAGCCACTCATCGATTTGTTCTTATATACCTTGCCACAGCTCTCTGCAGAGTGGGGTTTCTGACCTCAACAGATCAGCTTCAGTGGAGCGTGTTGCCGCTTTGCCGATGGCCTTCTGCAAAGCTCCCTGTTTGGCAGTGAAGGGGAGGGTAATTCAGCAGAGGATGAGAAGCAGGAGGATGAGAAGGAGGAGGAGGAGGGGAGATAGGAAGTAGCATATGACAAGGTGGAAACGCTGGTAGAAGTCGGGCCCACTATTGTTGGCGTGGGTAGGATGTGTGATGTTACAGTTTGAGACTTTGTCCCAGCCTCCACCAGGTTCACCCAATTTGCCATGACATATAGGTATCGTCCCTGTCCACAACAACTTGTCTACGTGTTTGTTGTTAGGTTGAACTTCCCAGTTACTGCAGTTGTCAGAGCCCGGTTGAGATTGCTTAACATGTGCTTGTGTAACGCGGGGACGGTACACCAGGCAAAATAGTGGTGGCTTGAAACACTGTATCGTGGGGCAGCCACAGCTAAGAGATCACGGAAATACTGTGTTTCCACAAGCCTAAACAACAACATCTCCATGGCCATCATTTAGGCAATGTGCGAGTTTGAGTTTTGTACCTGTGGGTGCATGGCTGGGTATTTACGCTTCCTTTCCAAGCTCTCAGGCACGGACAACTAGACACTTTGCTTGGACAAGGAAATTGATGTGGTTGATATTTGCTGTGTCTGTGCAATCACAGCTTGTGGGCAGGACGTATGAGCGCCTGCTTCCTGGACAGCAGATTGTGAAGCATGTAGCACTGGTGACATGGCAGTGGTTTGACCTGCAGATACAATTTTGGTACCCTGATGTTCTGCCCACCTACAGTCTGTCTGCAGTTTCCAATGTCATGTCTGCTCCCTATTTGAAACTTAACTTTCCAAAACTGAACTACTTCTATTCCCTACATCTTCTAACCTCCCCTCTCTGTGTGTGGTACCACGATAATAACTTCTAGGCAGCAGGCTCGCTGTCTGGGGGTTATGCTCGACACTAATCTCTCCTTCAACTCCTATATACAATCTCTTGGCCACTCCTGTTGCTTGCACCTCAAGAACATCTCTAGAATCCAAAACTACAAAAACCCTCACTCTTGCCCTCATCCACTCCCGTTTTGACTACTGCAATTCTCTATTAATTGGTCTCCCCCTAACTAGACTCTCCCCTTTACAGTCCATCCTTAATGCTGCAGCCAGGGTCACCTATCTGGCTAACCATTACTCGGATGCTTCTGCTCAGTGCTAGTCATTGCACTGAGTGCCCATATATCCCAGGATCCAATTAAAATTGCTTGTTTTCACCCACAAAGCTCTCCACACTGCGGCACCACCCTACATCTCTACCCTCATCCCTGTCTTTCATCCTACTCATTCTCTACACTCCACAAACGACTTTCGAACAACATCCACGCTAATCCAAACCTCCCACTCCCGACCCAAGAAACCAGGATGAACCACAACTGACTCAGCTTCAGCCGCTACCTAAAAACACATCTTTTCAAGGTGGTCTATGACACTCCCCAATCGAATTTAATTCACATAGTCCCTCCATGACTTCTCACAACATAAGTCTAAATCAAACTCCACCACACCCAAAAGCATCTCAAAAATTGGCTGACTAGTTCAGGCAGCCTTTATCTATCCCCCATTTCTTTGAGATGGCTGGATTTTCATTGAAAATGAGCAGTGCACCTGTACCCACTGCCGACGTCAGCACCTGGCACACCTAGACAAGTGCCGGGGCCTTGGTCCGCCAAGGGGGCCCACTTGCAGACAGCAGTGTGGCTTACCACCAATGACGGCAGGTTATGTGGCCGCTTTTGAGTTTGTGAGTCAGAGAGGAGAGGCCCAATGCCAGCGCTGCACCGGTCTCCCTCACCTCCTGCGAGCCCCTCTACCCCCACTGAGGATCGCACTTTCAATTGTATCGGCATTGCAGATGCCGATACAATTGAAACCAATGATGACAGAGGTAGCGGCGCATTTCCTCTCTCATCATTCTCCTGCTATCTGGGTCTGTGCTCTGCCTCTATATGTAGAGAAGGTATGCACACCAGTGACTATACATGGGGAATACATGTAATACCAGTAACTGCTGTATGAATACTGGCCTGAAAAATACAATAGCTACATGCAAAAATGAAAAAATGACAATGGAATCTGCATTACTGCCATGAAATGTGAATAAAGAGAAATTTAGCTACTGAATTGATCAATGCAACAGAGCCCCAAACCTCTTCACGGTATTCTCTTATTTTTGGGGTCCCTAGCTAATGTGTTTCCTCTCATGCAGTTAAAAAACTTACCATGTATGGGAAGCTGAGACCCAGGCTATATATATGTATAATAGAGTAAATAACGGCATAAACATCAGCATATTTCTAAAATATATCTATGTATGTATATATATACCACATATATGCACAAGAGGACTACAATAAATGAACCAAATCGCTAAAGGTAAACATATCAAACAAGGAAAGAAAGGCGATCAATTGGTTCAAAAATATTTTTATTAATTATTGCAAAGAGGTAGGAGGGTGGAGGCAAAAATACGGATTACATCACCACAGTCGTAAGGTAAAGATATGTATATATATATTTTTAAATGTACAAACAGTGGCTGGCACAACAGTGCATTATAGATATAGAAATTACACTCGTATTACTGTATCGGACATCCGAAAAAATATACGCATATATAAATATATCTACATGTGCACAGATGCTGATATCTCAGTGACACATACGGTTAACACCACAGACACATTCATATCATAGATGGTCCATTACCTAATAGGCAAGAGGATCAAACATGAAAAATATTATCATATGTGCCTATGTTTTTTAATACAGATCAGCACAAATACGCCTATACCATAGATTATCCACTGTCTTATGGGCAGAGGAATCCAGCATGAGGAATATTATAACATGCGCCCATGTCCACTACACAGGCCAACATTACACCCGATGGAACACGCATAAGAGACATCCACATACAAAGGTGGAAATGAAACTGTCATAAATTTCTCCACTAGGGGACTATAATAAGTATCCAATAAGTGCTCCAGCAGGTGAATGCGATCAGAGAACGGACAGAGGCACATATCCCAACATGCCCATGCAAGGGATTCAAATATTCAAAGTACAGCACATACGGCACCAGAGTGCCATGGAGAGAACCGCATACATAGGAATTATTAAAGAATGGTGAAAAAATAGCAACAAACAGCACTGGAAACGATAGGCCAGCAACAATCATCTGGAACAACTTATGGAGGTGGTGGATTTTCCCGCTATCAACCTCAGTGGTATAAGAAGTCAAAAGGATTCAATACTACTACCGATAACAAGGTAATTAATTTGAGTACGTATACATTTAGTGAGGCTGACTTGTCTTTATTGACTAAGGGTTTATCGTTTTCCCCAGTTGCAGGGTTCCATGTGTTTACAGCAATTAAAGATCTACATATTTTTGCTAGGTCCCTGTTATTTAAAAGATACTTTTATGATGATACATCTCGAATTTTGTTTCCTGCAGAGAAAGAACAAACGGCATTAGCCATATTATCCGAACTTGAATCAGAACATAAAGCCGGGGAGGGAGGTAAGGTACCATCTTGTATTAAACCTCCTTCTAAAAAATCCCTACCACTATCGTCATGTGCAAATATTGATCTTTTTGTGCAGGTAGTGTCAAAGGCATTTGAGAGTCTGCCTGGTCATGTTAGAAGGGATAATCTGTCTAAAATTGAACGTGCTCGTCTAAAAGAGCTGCAGCAGATGCCGGACATTACAATCAAGCCTGCCGACAAGGGGGTTAACATAGTCATCTGGCCTGTATCCGCATATGAGAAAGAGGCGTTTCGCCAACTGCGGGATACAGTTTGTTATCGTAAATTAACGTTTAATCCCCTTGGTAAATATACAGAAAAACTTAAAAGGATTAAACAAATGGCCAAAGATGACTGTGTTATTTCCCCTGACTTGGCATCAGCCTTGATTGTGTCTGAACCAAGGATTGCAACATTGTATCTACTTCCCAAATTACCTAAAAATGCGTCTTCCCCACCTGGTCTCCCTATTATTTCGGGCAACGGCAATTTCCTGGAGAACATCAACAGATGGCTCGACAGCCAACTTCAGCCACTTGTTAGAAGTCTTCCATCCTTTATTCAGGACACTGGGGAGTTTCTTAAGCGGATTGACAGACTATATGTGGGTGATGACTCACTTTTGGTATCGTGTGATGTGGAGTCCCTATATACCAGCATCCAACATGCTGATGGAATGGAGGCAGTGAAATTTTACTTGAGTATGAGTAGTTTATCATCTAAATTCATTGATTTGGTGTTGCGACTGTTGGAGTTCTCCCTTACGCATAATTTTTTTGTTTTTAAGGGGTCCTTCTACCTCCAGCTCCAGGGTACAGCGATGGGTGCTTCTTTTGCGCCAGCGTATGCAAATTTGTTCCTGGGGCTGTGGGAGAAGGACCTCCCCCTGTCTGATTTGGAGTCATCGATGGGCCGAGTCCTTTTATGGACTCGGTACATCGACGACATTTTCCTCATCTGGCAGGGGACCATTGATTTTCTTTTATTGTTTATCAGGGATTTGAACTCCAACACTCGCAACATCCATCTTACCCATCAATACTCTACCGATTCCATCGCATTTTTGGATGTACTGGTATATAGAGACTCTGATGACTGTTTACAGTCGAATTTACATCGTAAATCCACGGCCACTAATACTTTACTTCATGCGTCATCTTTCCATCCACCACATATGATATGCTCCGTACCCGCTGGTCAATTCCTACGTGTCCGTAGACTATGCTCTAGTGATGGAGACTTCGAAATGCAGGCGGCTGAGTTGACGAGGCGATTCATCGAAAGAGGGTATAAGCGTATGATTAAGCGTGCTTATCATAGAGCGAAATACTCTACCAGGAATCAATTGCTGTACTCAAGGAAATCAAGAAGCAGTGAAACATCTGTTAGATTTATTACTAACTACTGTAGTCAACATACTGCTATTCGGGAGGTTTTGATTAAATCTTGGCCTACCTTACAGGCAGACCCAATACTGGCTAAAATCCTGCCCAAAAGACCACAGATTACTCTACATAGAGCCAGGAATCTTAAGGACTTCTTGGTTCGTAGTCTCCATGATAATACCTCAGCTCCAATCTTTCCCAATGTACCTACTGTTATGGGCGGCTGTTTTCCATGTGGAAGATGTGTCGCATGTCTTAATGTTTTGCGGACTGACAACTTTTGTGATTCCTCTTTTGCTAAGAATTTTAGGATCCTTAAGAGGATCACTTGTGAGTCTAAGTCCGTGATATATTACGGCATTTGCCCTTGCCCTAAGATTTATATCGGGCTCATGACCCGTCAACTTAAAGTCCGGGTTCGTGAACACATTTTGGGGATCGAAGCCGCACGGGACCACGTCAACGTGTCAACTCTTAAGACCATTCCACGGCATTTTAAGCTGTTTCATGAATGTGATTCAGCTAAGTTTTTGGTCCATGGAATTGACACGTTAGACGTGGATATTCGTGGTGGCTTTATTAGCCAGAGGCTAGCACGATTGGAGACACAATGGATTTGGCGTCTACATACAGTACAGCCCCAGGGGCTTAATGAAAACATGAGCTTCATTTAATTTCTCTAATGTGGGGTGTTTTTCTGATTTTAATTGTTTTTAATTTTTTTATTTCTTAGGCCTTTTTTCTCTGTGTTGGTGCACTTGTTTCTTTTGGAGTGGCTTGATATGTGTTGGCTGTTCCCCCATACGTGACAACGAAGCAGAATTGTTGTCTTGGAACCGCAAGATCAAGAAAATAGGATGGCTTTTGATGTATAATTGCTACTGTATGTTCTCCATATCACATTGTATATCATTTATGCTTTTGGCCTTTTGCTGTAATATATGCTTATCTATAAGCATTATATGGTATTATACATATGGTGTGATGGAGCTTTCTAGCGTGACTTATGGTACAATGGTGTCAGAGTAACGTACATGTAGTCCTGATTGACTCTCTCTGTGTACTGCCCCCTTGGTTTGGTGGTAGCACTATATTATTCTATAATATTTTTTTATGGTAATATAGATCATTAATGTTTCTTTTTTTCGTTGCCCCCTTTGGGGTTTTGTGCCAGCTAGTACAATGACCCTCCTATTGTGATGAGATTTATTCACATTATCTGTTTAAAAGTGTGCACCTCTCCTTGTATCTCATCTAGTATATTATAATGTCTTTCCCCACCTGGTTGTGTGGTCTACGCATGCGTCACCGGCCTTGGATTTCCATGTCTCTCGGGCGCATCTCTATGGTTACGGGGACGCTGGTTTCATTACCCGGCGTCCTCTGTGACCATGACGCGTCTGTGAGGCGGGACTTCCGCTCGGCCGGCTTCGGATGCATTACTACGTCTGCCCAATCAGCTGGGGATTGAGGCCTTTTAACGGCACCCCCTTTCCCTTTCCGGTCACGCCCCCTGATGAAGGTTCACACCGAAATGCGCATCGGGCGCATTACCACCACAGCGGTTACTCTTTAGGTAATGTTTATTGTTGCTGGCCTATCGTTTCCAGTGCTGTTTGTTGCTATTTTTGCACCATTCTTTAATAATTCCTATGTATGCGGTTCTCTCCATGGCACTCTGGTGCCGTATGTGCTGTACTTTGAATATTTGAATCCCTTGCATGGGCATGTTGGGATATGTGCCTCTGTCCGTTCTCTGATCGCATTCACCTGCTGGAGCACTTATTGGATACTTATTATATTCCCCTAGTGGAGAAATTCATGACAGTTTCATTTCCACCTTTGTATGTGGATGTCTCTTATGCGTGTTCCATCGGGTGTAATGTTGGCCAGTGTAGTGGACATGGGCGCATGTTATAATATTCCTCATGCTGGATTCCTCTGCCCATAAGACAGTGGATAATCTATGGTATAGGCGTATTTGTGCTGATCTGTATTAAAAAACATAGGCACATATGATAATATTTTTCATGTTTGATCCTCTTGCCTATTAGGTAATGGACCATCTATGATATGAATGTGTCTGTGGTGTTAATCGTATGTGTCACTGAGATATCAGCATCTGTGCACATGTAGATATATTTATATATGCGTATATTTTTTCGGATGTCCGATACAGTAATACGAGTGTAATTTCTATATCTATAATGCACTGTTGTGCCAGCCACTGTTTGTACATTTAAAAATATACATACATATCTTTACCTTACGACTGTGGTGATGTAATCCGTTTTTTTGCCTCCACCCTCCTACCTCTTTGCAATAATTAATAAAAATATTTTTGAACCAATTGATCGCCTTTCTTTCCTTGTTTGATATATATGTATAATGTGGACCGGCAAGGTATGGGTGGGGTCGGGTTCACAAACAAAAGTCTACTAACAAATAAAGAAATAATGTTTGGAACTCCATTCTAAGTCTGAACTAAGTGCAAAAACCTAAATAAAACTACACTATATGAAGAGAAAGTATGCACACCAGTGACTTTGCAAGGGGAATAGATGTAATAATTTTCATCACTTTCCCATCCATTTCAGCCTTTTCCTCAGGCCCTCAAGACCTCTTTGTTGGGTCCAGCAGAAAATTATTCGCATTTCCCATTGACTTGCATTGTACTCGCTATTCAGAACAAATATGCAAGTATTACAAAGTACTCTTTACAAGTTTAGGGATTACGAATATAACGGTACTTGATCATCTCAAGTCTTTGATAACTAAATTTCATGCTATAACTATGTGCTGCCCCCGTGGAAGCAGCCGAGCTGCTCGGATCCGAGTTCACTGTGGTTCGAGGGTCTCCGGACCTGGGGGTCATGCGGCCACTCGAGTGAAAGGAAATATTTACATGGGAGTTATAGTTTGTGACACCACCCGTGGTGTGTGGTAATTGGGAGTAAAACCGCTGATGTTGGGAGTACCTGGGGTGATGGAGTTGGGCAGCAAGGTATTGTAAACCTCCACGGGTAGGGGGATGTCCTGGCACTTGGTGACGGGGTGCTGTGGGATACAGGGGTCACTCTCGTACTCACTCAGTTCATAAGCAGACACCGACAACCGGGTAAACCAAGTCTCTGGTTACCGCTGCCGCTGAGGGGAGCTCGTCCGGGTCCCTTCCCCAAGTGGTGCTGCCTGGTGATCCGTGACCTACCTCCTGGCACTTGGTTTTTGACTTCAGACTTCAGCCCTACTATGGCTGAGTATGGGAGCTTGCTCTCAGGGCTCACGCTTGGGATTTTCTGGACCGTTTTGGGTTGGAAAGTCCTATCCCCCTCGTTGCGCTAATGTCCCGATTCTGGAACGGGTGGGAACGGATCATAAAGGCTCCGTTCTCCTGAGGTGAATTGTTGGGTTGCCTGAAGCTACTCTGCTGTGTAACCTGTCGTGTCTTCGGTCCCAGACCGGTGATAGTGCTAGGCTGCCAGCTGTCCTCCTCGACAGGTTCAAGCACCTCGCCACAATCCCCTGCAACCGGGTGTCTGACTCCTCTAGGCCCAGACCACCGACTGCAACCTAGGCCGTTACTTCAGGACTCACCACTCCCGACTTCCTCTGAGCTCCTCTCAGCTCAAGGGTTACTTCCAACCTTCCTCCTTCAACTCTACTCCTCAACTCCCTACACTCCTCACCTCCCCTCCCTGACCCCCCAGGTGAGCGACTCTATTCCACTCAAGCCGCCCACTGGTGTGTCAGGTGGGTGTGGTGCGTCTCTGCCTTGTGATCTTATTGATTGTGTTTTTGCTATTGAGTGTGGTACATGGCTTCTACCTTTGTTAATCCTATTCAAGTATCCATAAATGATAATTCTCCCTTTACGCAAAGCCAAGTTAGTTTTCCTCTCCAGGTGGGTAGATTTGTAGTGATAAACATGGATGATATATTTATGTATTCAAGTTCTTTATGAGGAGCATCAGAAGCATTCAGTCTTTTTGTCTTCATCCTTTCCCTTTTTATTGTTCATGTGAAAAATTTTATACCATTTTTACTATTTTACCAAGATGTTGTCGTATTTTTTGTTATTGAAGTATCCATTTACTAAAAATTCTCTATTAGTTTAATAAATGAAAGACATAACATCGGTTGAAATATTTTCGAATGGGCAATATAATCTTAGCTTTACTGCTGAATAGAAGAAGAAAAAGCAATCAAGATAATTTTATCAGAAGTGCTGGTTATAGAAACAGTTATTTTTGACAGAATATTTTAAATACTATATACAGTATATTAAAATACTATCTATACATAGTATTTTCTATTCAAGTTGGCTCTCACTTCTCCTAAACATGACTACTTCACAAACCTCATATCTTCTTTCTTCCGTATGATACTCCCCATCAAGCCCCCATGGAATGTGATCCTAATGACAATGCATTTAACATACCCTATGATACCCCCACAATGAAATAATCCGCAATATTTACTGCATGCACAGTGCGATAACCCCACATTATCGCCACCAGTGACCCTCTCCATAGTATGATGTTAACACATATGGTATAATACCAACCCACAGCTCCCCACAATTTATGATGACTCCCCTCCACACAGTATGATGTCCCCTTACAGTTTGAAGCCTCCACAGCTCCCTCACATAGCATAATGGCCACCCACACAGTATAATTCCCCCACAGCACCCCCCAGTCACAACACATTATGGTGGCCTCCAAAAATATGATGGCTCTTAAAGCTTTTCACACAGTAGGATGGCTTTCACAGATCCTTTTATATATGATAATCCACACAGCTCCATAAACAGTATGATGGCTCCCACATCCCCTCACAAAGTATGATGTTTCTTTTTACAGTATGATATCCCTCAACAGTGTGATAGCTCTGTATATACAGTATTTTGTCTCCCAATAGTTCCCAATATTTATATATGCCCCTCACACAATATGGTGGTAACCACAGCTTCCCACATAGTATAATGGCAAAGCTTCCCCAACTCCTTCAAATGGTACGAATGCTGCCATAGCCATTTACACAGTATGGGGGCCCTTCTAAAGCCATCCACATAGTATAATGACTTCCAAACTCACCCACACCCATGGTATGATGGCCCCTACAGCAAGCAAAACAGTATGATGGCTATCACAATCTTTCTCCCCTTTGGCCATACAGTTTGATGGCCCCACAGCTAAATATATGTAGTATTTTGGCCCCATACAGTGCCTCTCACAGTATAAAGACCCACACAGCTATATATCTACTATTTTGCCCTATACAGCGACCCACACAATATGATGGCCTTTACAGCTCAGTCGAAAATGTATATTGTCATTTTACAGCTCCCAATTAAAGTGATCAAGTCCACAGCTCCCCCCTAAACAGTATGATGGTTCCTACCAGCCCTACACAGTATGGCTGGTTACTCATAAAATATGAAGCTTCCTTGACTCTCTCACACAGTTTGATGGCCTTCAGAGGACCTTACACAATGATTTCTCCCACAGCCCCACATATGCAGTATGATGGTCCCTCACAACTTTCCACACAGCATAATCTCCCCACAGTCCCACACAAAGGATTATGTCCCACACAGATCCCCATTGTCACACGATGTTAAGCTCTCAACTAACCAAGTGTTATTTGTTATTATGACTTATGATCCTGTTCCCATTGAGACACATCACACTATTGTTTCCCTCGTCCTTATGAGTTGCACAGTCAGACTTGAGTGTCGACAAATTAACAGCTCATTAGTGATTAGTCTAATGGGAGTTAATTTCTGCTGGCCTGTGATTGCTGCTAGGGTCACAGGGTGGAGGAGACCAATCACAACTGCCTCTGCCCTTTAAAAATTGGTGGAGCCTGTTCTCCCGCGCAAACTATAGTTTCATTACGATACCAGCCCTTGTGCTGTGGTGATCCTGTTCTGGTGATCTTTTGTGCTTTATTGGTGTTTTGTGGAAATATTTTCGTTGCCTATTTATTTTATCTCTGATTCTTTATTTCTTCCTGGGCACGTATTGCTTTTGCTTTTGTGTGTGTGCAGTAAGTTTGAGTTTTTGTTTTTCCCTGTCTATCTATTTGTGTGGGATAAATCACTCCTGTCTCGGCCCTCTCCGGGGGTGGAGGATGGGGGGTATTAGACCTGGGCTGAACAGGAGCCAGGGTTATAAAGGAGGCCCAAACATCATCACCATTAAATGTATCTTTTGGTACAGGGACAGCTACGGCCCCCCTAGCCTGATGGCCAGTGTAGCTGCCCCCGTTCTTAGTTACCTCAACACTCCCTGTAACACCCACACTGTATGGTAGACCAGACATAGCTCCCATAAAGTACAATGGCCCCGACATCCACTCACACAGTATGACATCAAATTTGGGACTGGAGAAAACAGGTTTAACACCGCGCTTGAAGACCACGGACATCAGTGTTGAACACACAATTCTTTTATTTTACTTCATTCCTACGCGTTTCAGAGACCACAACTGCCTCCTTCTTCAGGGAAAAGAATTTTCTTTCCCTGAAGAAGGAGGCAGTTGTGGTCTCCGAAACGCGTAGGAATGAAGTAAAATAAGAGAATTGTGTTCAACACTGATGTCCGTGGTCTTCAAGCGCGGTGTTAAACCTGTTTTCCCCAGTCCCGAATTTGATGTCTTGCTTGTACAACAGGGCTGCTGCTGGACCACCTTAGCACTCGCCTATGCCATTAAAGGGGTTGTGACTGGCACAACCCGACCAGGTGAGTGCACCATTTCCTTATACCTTTTACCCAGTAAATCGGGTAATACCCTATTGCGCCTTCTCTCTCCTAATTTTAGTTTACTCACACAGTATGACAGTCCCTCCACATGTCTCTACAATATGTTATGGCCTTCATATATACAATTTATGCCAACTCCCAGTACCACACACAATATGATAGTCCGCACAGTCACACAGTTTGATTACACCCGACATAGTATGATGGTCACAACACCCACCAACATAATATGATTGTCCTACAGCTTTCCATACTGTATGACATCCTTCTACATCTCCCTATCCTGTATAAAGTCTCACTATAGCACCCAACACAGTAAGATGTCTGCCCCACCTTCCAAGTACTAACTAAAAAAAGTAAACAGCTCACCAAGCTATGTTCACTAGCACACTGCTCCAGTTTGTTTAATGTGCAAAAGGCACAATTTAGTGACATCATCGCTCTTGCCGCACTGAGACTCATGTGCACATTCTGAATGGTTGAAGAGGGAGCCAACGAATGCTATTAACATTCAAATTAACATTATATCTGCAACCACCAAAAAAGGAAAATGCAGGCCATATTATATAACAATTCATCTTTATTATCAACAATAATTATTATTAAAACCACATAACAATTGATGGATCAGCCCAGGAGGGACGGATGGAATAATGTGGACACCGGGCACTTGTTATATTATCATCAATGGAATCCATACATATGGATGGTATGAAATGTTATTCTGTTCAAACAATCATAAGTAACTGCAACCTCCTCCTGGACTCCTGGACGAAGCACGTTTAGGTGCGAAACGCACTTCAGTGTGGTTGTTGGAGGCCGTGGCAATCTCACTTTTGGACCTTTTGGTAATGTTGTGTTGTACTTATCTACCTACTGTACTGTAAACCTTACCTTTGTTATTTCTTATACATTATTTGATATCTATTGCTAGGAAAAGGTTGCAGTTACTTATGATTGTTTGAACAGAATAACATTTCATACCATCCATATGTATGGATTCCATTGATGATAATATAACAAGTGCCCGGTGTCCACATTATTCTATCCGTCCCTCCTGGGCTGATCCATCAATTGTTATGTGGTTTTAATAATAATTATTGTTGATAATAAAGATGACTTGTTATATAATATGGCCTGCATTTTCCTTTTTTGGTGGTTACATTGAAATTATGCAATAGAGGCCTCATATGGTTGTTGTGGCTATTGGTGTAATTATATCTTCAAGTTAATATCATTATAGGACATTATAGGACATGACAGGTACCCTTTATAGATGCAGACACTTATAAAATTGTGATGATAGTGGTCTTTGTGGTATGCCCCAGAATGCAGTTTTTTACTTTGGCTATGAACGATGAACCAGAGCACAATTGTTGTGCCTAGCTCAAGAATAAAACAACAGATCAGTCACAACTGATATATGCAAACCAAGACTTTTGACACAACATGAAAATCCTTTGGAGAAATAGAAAAGTCGGATGTTGTAGTAAAGGCATTGCAAGAGCATTTTCTGGAGTCTGATGAGTATTCTGTGGATGTAACTTTTTTATTTTATTCATAGTTCTGGGGCTTAATTTTTAAACCATCATTCTCAGGACAGAGAATGCTCTAGTGACTAACTGGAATCCCTCTGGTCACCAATAAAATCACATAAAGGTAAAATGCAGAACATTTTCACAGTGTGGATTAAACCTTTTAAGTAAAAGATTTAATAACACTAGACTTTGTTTGCACCATTCTTACATTTAACAGCATCTCTGATGCATATAATAGTCCCAAGATACCATGCTTTATACTTTCACTGCTCAGTGGCTGTCAAGTGAAGCTGAATAAGCTTTAGTTGCTTTTTCCAAACTTCTCAGGCTACAAGATGTGCAGTTCAAAGGAGAGCAGTGCTGAAGCATCATTGCTAGTTCAGCTGGCACTAGTTAATCATTCTGGAGGGAGTGGTGGAGAATCATTAAAATAATTAGCAACTGAAGCAGCCCAAGGACATCCAGGAGGCCATGCATACATAACAGCACATAAGAGATTGCCATATTGGAAAAATAGGTGTTACTGAATAGGTCTGCTGTAGAAATTAAGAGTGAAATGATTTTTTTCCAAATATGTTGTAGAATATTTAATAATAATAATAATAATAATAATAATAATAATAATAATAAGTGCAGTAATAAAAAGTTGCAGGAATAAGACTTGAATATTTGAAATTATTTGGTAAGAAATTGAAAAACTCATCTATTTACAGTATATCCTAACTCAAAACTATCCTATAATAGTCAGAGGAAATGGGTTTGGAGAAACAGAATCTCGCATTCTAGTAAACCAAGGTAAGCCATATATTACATGGTAAGTCACTCATTTGCATGAATGGAATGAAATTTCTGCAGCGATCTGAAGAGCACACATGCGCTTCAAATCGCTGCAGAAAATGTCCGTAGAGAAAAAAAGGAAAAAGCCAATTCCATGCACTCTGCCTGCAGCTCCTGCTGTAGACAGAGCAGGAGCTGCCGGCAAAGCGCACGGAAGAAGTGACATGTCACTTCTTAGAAAGGCAGCGCTTCGGGCAGCAGCCGAAGTGCTGCGCTCTAAGACGCCACGTGCGCACGGCTCCTGCATAATCTTCATAGACTGTGCAGGGGACGCAGGACGCAAGCAGTTACGCTGCGCTACAAAGCGCAGCGTAACTGCATGTATTTACGCAACGTGCGCACATAGCCTAAATCCATATCAGAAAGCACAGCTTAAAGGCCTATACGCATATTACACTACAGCGGATATCAGCAGATCAGCAGTTCAATATACTGTATATGTCTGGGTTATAGCTAAGGAGGGAAATATCAAACATATTGGAAATCCAATGGCCCTTCCTTTTATTACCTGGAAAATCAGCTGCTGCCAAAGGAGTCTGTTAGTGAGTCTTTCATAGAATACACATTAGTTTTTTTACAGAGCTTTACTCTGTTGTATGGGGGAGATGGAAGAGATAACTGTCCAATGTCTCTTTGTGACTTAAAGATATCCACTATTTTAGCATTGATAGCCTATCCTTGGGATAGCTTCTGAACATCTGATTGGCTGGGGTCAGACACCTAACATCTCCACCAATCAGCTGTTCTCGATCCCAGCTGCAGCAGAAGATGGCCGGAAATGGTCATGTCCACATCCCCTCTGCCTTTTGATAGTTACCACGGCTGGCTACTGCACATCCTCCTCCTATTGATTTAAATATCAGAAGATGAAGCAGCTCCAGAACTAAGTACAGTAGTTCCAGCCTGCTTCTGCCGCGGATTTTTTTAACATTCTTTTCCTAACATGTTCTTTTTAACATTTTATCCAACATGCTTTTTCCAACATTTTTACTAATACTTCTCCTAACACTTTCTTTTTACATTCTTTCTAACATCTTGCCTAACATGCTATTAGACACTATACCACACATATTCGTATTATTTACATAAAATTATTAGACCCATATCTACTTTTACAGTTATTTTGCTTATTGTACAGATGCTCCTCATCATATTCACTTATCTAGCCTACTTTTACTTAGTTGCATTCATCACACATACATAGAGACAGTTTCACTCAGCGCAAGCTCCAATGTCCGCATAGAAAACAGCACCGCGGACTCTCATAAAACTCATAAAAGACGTACACTTGTATGCAAGCTCCCTCCTTCTATTAAAAATGATGATGATGCTGATACCATCAGCCTGTCATCAAGATCATCAGCGCACACGCACCCACATTTGCATAACAACAAGGATGCCTTATTGCATCATTTCCTATGCATTTCATGATACAATCAGCATACACGCGCCGGCGTTTCCTACATTTTCATGACAAGAATGATGCCTCAACATGTCATTCTCTATGTGCTCTATGAGACGGTCAATGCACATGCACCGGTGTCTCTTACAGTTCCGGATTTAACTCTATTTAAAACCTGGAACTCTCAACATAGCCAGGCTATAATAAGGAAAGCACAGGCCCAGGAGTGCTTGCCACACACATGTACCTCACATATTTTTGTTTTCTGATGCTTCTACACCCCATGGGCCTATACTATCAATACCCAGAGGACTTACATATTTTTATTTTTTATTTTCTATTTTTTATTTATTTTTACATAACTTTTACTTAATGTCACAGGAGCCCTCATACTCAACCCTCATATTAATCTGGAGATCAGCTGTAATAGGTAGTCAACACAACCCTTTTCCCTCTACCCTCATCCTTCTCCCCTAACTTTATTACCCATCGTGACCTATTTATGCTTATTGTATTTTGCTTCATCTATAATTTTTCAGTTTATACTAATGTTTCAACTGTTTTATGTATAATTGATTGCCATATTTTATGCTACATATGAGCAGTATATTGTATTAACTAGATTTTCCATCTCTGAAACTCTATGCCTGTTCTACTATATAAAAAATCCTCTTCATGATATGAAATATTTCTCATGTTTTTTAAAAAAAATTGCTCTTACTCAAAAAATTGTTCATATTATAAATAATGTATATATATATATATATATATATCTATATATATATATATACAGTACCGACCAAAAGTTTAGATACACCTTCTCATTCAAAGAGTTTTCTTTATTTTTACGACCCTAAAAATTGTAAATTCACATTGAAGGCATCAAAACTATGAATTAAAACATGTGGAATAAAATACTTAAAAAAGTGTGAAACAACTGAAAATATGTCTTATATTCTAGGTTCTTCAAAGTAGCCACCTTCTGCTTTGATTACTGCTGTGCACACTCTTGGCATTCTCTTGATAAGCTTCAAGAGATAGTCACTAAAAATGGTTTTCCAACAGTCTTGAAGGAGTTCTCAGAGATGCTTAGCACTTGTTGGCCCTTTTTCCTTCACTCTGTGGTCCAGCTCACCCCAAACCATCTCGATTGGGTTCAGGTCTGGTGACTGTGGAGGCCAGGTCAGCTGGCGTAGCACCCCATCACTCTCCTTCTTAGTTAAATAGCCCTTAAACAGCCTGGAGGTGTGTTTGGGGTCATTGTCCTATTGAAAAATAAATGATGGTCAAACTAAACGCAAACCGGATGGAATACCATGCTGCTGCATGATACTGTGGTAGCCATGCTGGTTTTGCATGCCTTCAATTTTGAATAAATCCCCAACAGTGTCACCAGCAAAGCACCCCCACACCATCACACCTCCTCCTCCATGCTTCACGGTGGAAACCAGGCATGTAGAGTCCATCCATTCACCTTTTCTACAAAGACACGGTGGTTGGATCCAAAGATCTCAAATTTGGACTCATCAAACCAAAGCACAGATTTCCACTGGTCTAATGTCCATTTCTTGTGTTCTTTAGCCCAAACAAGTCTCTTCTGCTTGTTGCCTGTCCTTAGCAGTGGTTTCCTAGCAGCTATTTTACCATGAAGGCCTGCTGCACAAAGCCTCCTCTTAATAGTTATTATAGAGATTAGAAGGTGTGTCCAAACTTTTGGTCTGTACTGTATGTCAAATCACAACATTGTTGGATATAAGCGACTTAGGGAAAAAATGTAGAATTGGTGGAAGAAGATTGAACTAGATGGACTTAGGTCTTTTTTTCAACCTAAGTAACTATGTAACTACATATTTCCCTAGCAACACTGAGAACAAGGCCCTTTGGGCCA
Organism: Anomaloglossus baeobatrachus; assembly: GCF_048569485.1. Classification (NCBI taxonomy): domain Eukaryota; kingdom Metazoa; phylum Chordata; class Amphibia; order Anura; family Aromobatidae; genus Anomaloglossus; species Anomaloglossus baeobatrachus. The sequence continues at coordinate 286,104,954 of NC_134358.1, forward strand.
AAATATTGAGTTTGGTCATTTTACACCACATGATCTCTCCAAATAAAACAGTAAAAAGTCCTTTACTTGCAAAATAAATTCAAGTGTATGCATTGTATTTCTATGGGCTGGCATGGCAAACAGCTTTTCGGCTGGAGTGCCTGGTGTCAGACCCCCGCCTATCAGACATTGATGTCTTATCCAAAGGATAGCCCATCAATGTAAAATCAGTGAGTGGACAGCCTCTTTAGATCAAATGCATATACAGCTACAAAAAAGTATACACCTGAAAAGAAATGGAAGGGGCAAAAAAATATTGTGTTGTTTAAATACTTTTAATAAGAAGATAAGGTTAGTCCACTTCCATACAAATCATTAGTGAGTATCAGTGTGTAGTCTTGCACTGTATAAAAGCTTTTACAGGGCTCATTTGTGTTTAAAGGTTTGATATGTGATGAAATCTCATTCAAACTGTTCTTTTTTGGGAAAAAAACACTAGAAGGTCTTATGGGTATTTGGAAACCTTACTTTTAGTTAATGTGTATTGCTACCTTATCTCTGTGATTTTGTCAGTTGGTAAGTATAGCAAAACCTACAATTTTACACTTAGTTTAGAATAAAATATGACAGTTAATTAAAAGGAAAATGAAAAAAAAAAACCATGACAAAATAAAGCGAGTAAGATTTCTCAAAATCATTATGAAATTGGAAAGATTTTATTTAGATTTTATTTTATGAACAACCATCTCTAACAAGGCATCTTTTATCTCTCAATTTATTTGACAGATAAAAGGAAGTCTTGTCTGCAACTGCTCCCATGGTGAACTTTCTTCCTTTAAAATAACTATAAAAGAAGACTTCTGCCTTGTACTTAGACCAATCACAATTCATTTGACATTCCTCTACTATTAACTGACATATTCAATTAACTGTTATCTCACAGAATTACAGTGTGTCTGATGCTTTTGCCTTGTAATGCTAAAATCTCTTGATCCCCAGACTGAAATACAGGTTTGCAAGACACTTGCAAAAGAAGTTTCTCTTCATCTTGGGTATAGAGTTGATTACACGGTAATCAATCTTTTCATTTCTCTTCAGTTTCTTATTGCAGCTTTATTTCTTTCCTTTATAACCTTTTTTATTTTTGCTGTTAGGGATTTTTCATTTGTAACTGAAATACAGTATTTAAGACAATGAGAGCTGCCTCCATCCAAGAAATTGACACTTTGCACAGGACAGTATAGAAGTAGTTGTAAGCGCATTAAAAACTTTTAGTTTCAACTACTTCATCCAAATAGTCTTATCTTTTAAATTCTATTTATATTGAAAGCAGTTTAAATAAAAGACAATATAAATCTTACTTTCTCTAAGAGGTAATATTTAGTTAGTTGCATTTATCTTGTTTATATTTCTCATAAATAACTGCTGTGAATGTACGAGCCTAAAATAGCAATGCAATTGTAATTGGTAGTTTAACATTTTATTCTCTAGATGGCAAACTAAGGAACCACTGATTAAACAAAATAATAGTTCATGTTTATATACCTCTGACACATTTAGCTCAATATGGGCTTTAGGTTTTTTTTAGGTAGGTAATTCAGAGTTAATATGGGTGGTCTTGCACTTTCTTCTAAAGGCCAAAATCGAAATCTTGTTCTAACAGTCTTGTGAAAGAGGGCAGAAAATGAGCCCCCACCATTTTGTTGCTTGTTAATGAGATCAGTTTAAAGAACCTCTTTAGGATCTCAGTGAGTCTAAAGGTCCAGTCACACATAACGAGATCGTGAACGAGATCGCTACTACGTCACACTTTCTGGATCGTTTATGAGTCGTTGTTGAAATCGCATGTTGGGTGTCACACATAACGAGTTTATGAACGAGCATGCATCCCGTATAACGATCTTTCAAATCGCTGGGACCCTGTCACACAGCAACTATGTTAACGATTCTAATCCCATTAGGGGCGTAGTAAAATGCAGTGAGTCACGTAGGCGTGCATTTGCGTCGCCTTTTCCATACCCCCCCTCCGCTTTCATTGGCGGCCAATACTGTGTTCTGATTGGGGGCGTATATAGCGGTTAAATTTTGGATCGCGTCACCCTTTGTCACTTCTTTTGCGCTTTGCTTTGAGATAGAACCTGCGTCTCCACCCTGATTCCTTCGTCCATTGTACCCGGTCGCTTTGTTGGTGTGTTTTTTGGATCGAAGCCGCACCTGCACCTGGAGATAACCAATCGGTGCAGAGCGGGGCGCGGAAACGGGGACGCAACAACACGCCTTCGTGCATCTCATCTAGGTCGTCAACGAAATCGTTAATAGGGTGTCAAACATACAGATTCATGCAGCCCAGCAGGACTCCAATGAGCCAGAAATGGCCCAAGCTGTTCGGCATCGATCAGCGATTTCGCAGCAGGGGGTGAATCGTTGGTACGTGTCAAACGTGACGAGATCGCAATTGAAGTCGTTCTTGCGTCACAGAAACTGTGACGTAGTAACGATCTCGTTTACGATCTCGTTATGTGTGAAGTGGCCTTAAGGGTATAGTTCCACTTACACATAGCTTTTGATGCAAGAGCATCGGAAGCGATATGCCAATGACTCTCTGCTGCGAGTGTCAGCCGAGAGTAATGCGACTGTGATGTGATCTTGCATTGGTATGACAGGTGCAGAGAAGAGGAGCACTTTCTCCCCATCTTCACCGCTGCCTGTCTCCGCGTACATTGCACTGCAGTCAGATGACATGTGAGTGTAGTGCGTTGCTTCACATGCTCCCATAGACTTGCATGGGGGTGCGTAAGCTGAGAATCGCTGACAAACACAGCATGCTGTGATTCATTCTGCATGCCGCTATGGTGTGAGAAATCAATTGCAGATCTATGTTGCTCCATAGTTTTGCACTAGAGGGAGAGCAATCTGATCTGTTATTGTATTGCGCTCTTCCATGCAACACGCAAATTAAACTGTACCCTAAAAGGAAGAGACATATATTAATTTTTAAACTTATAGATGGTAAATTTAAACATTATGGTTTGGGCCCTAGTTGGTGCAGACAAGCACAGGAGGAATTCGTGCTGACAAGACATATGAACTAAAGTTAGCAACAAGTGGGCATGAGCAAGCATTCACCATTAAAATGTACTCCTATAGGGCTTAGATAGATCCACAGGCAATAACAAAAGCTGTATACTATGCTGCAGTTTTGTGCTGTTTGTCTCGGGTAAAGGAGACCATATCAACTCCACAAGAAACAGCTTCTATTAGGAGGATGAGGGTTGCCACAACAGAGAGGCTTAAAGCCCCTATAAATATTGGATTAAAATTGGTCAAACCTGCAGACATCAGTGGATTCAGTCAAATATATAATATTTATGGATTCCTTATAAGTCACTCTGCTAAAATAAATTAGGCAGTTTGAATTCACATGCATAATCTCTCTGTTTCTGCAGGCAATATGCTGCTTCAAAATGTGTAAAATAATATCTCTTCCCACCCATTGAAAACACATAAACACTTAGAGAGTCAGGGAACTTGGTAAGTTGGGGAATATAGCTTTAAGATAAATAGATTTTTAGTCAACAGCTATTCCTGATGAAGGCTACAATCCAAAACGCGCTTTGGATCTTGGCATCAGCTCAGCAGGAAGAGATGTCTAAAGGTAACTTAACATTTAATTTTTAGTTATTACCTCATCCTTACTTCCAGTTTGGGTAGATTATTCACCCAATATTCAACCACTCTCTATATAAGCACCGGGTAATTGCCCTGTGATTACTCATCATCGATATATTGATGCACTATATGATTCATGCATGTGAGTTATATCAATTTTAATATAATCTTGACATATGTTTGCTTCCTCCTGCTGTGCTGGGAACTTATTTTTCTCTCGCTATTTATATCATTTATATCATGCTTATTTTTTAATACATACTGAAATTAAGATTTACTTTTTTGTAATTTTTTGGCTCTATATTATTTTTGATAGTATGTGTTGTAGCTGTCTGATATATGTGTGTACTTTTATTCCTGTTCAGGAAAAGTATATCAGTTTGTAAAAGGAAAAATTAAAGCAGACAAGGAGATGTGGAAAGATTGCCACAACATAGGAATCTAAAGCCAATGTGTGAGTGTTAAGATTTCCATCCACACATGACCGTAAGAATATTATCTGTGTTTGAAGAATATGACAAAGTGTGCAGAGTACACTGGAAGAGTGACTACTGCAGAATATGTTATCATGAAAACATGACGGTGCGACGGCTTGTTACCAACCCTCAGATTGTGCTATGTTGCTAAAATGATTATAAAGAGATTGTTGTGGGGTGATGGAAGTGCTGCTGAGAAAAATGTTGGTTGATTACCACATGAGCCAGCAAAATATTGCAATTGTCATGCTCTTCTCACTAATCACAATGTTTTTACCAATGGTCATGTCAACTTTTTTAACTTTTGAATCTTTCAAGACTTTTGTAAGTATCAAATCCTATAATTCCCTGTGAGTAATGTTTTAAAATTGACATATGTTTATGCCTGTATCTTTTAACGACCTTGAAGTGAAGAACCAGCAAAGCCCATTATGTATTAACCCCTTCACGAACATGGACGGATATATCCGTCATGGAGCGTGTCCCGTTAAGCCCCGCCCCCTGCCGCGGGCAGGCGGCAGCGGTCGGCACACATATCAGCTGTTTTCAACAGCTGACATGTGTGCCTGCTAGCCGCGGGTGGAATCGCTTCCACCCGCGGCCATTAACCCCTTAAATCTTGCTGCCAAAGTCTTGCAGCAAGATCTAAATGCGCGCGGCCATGTTTTCTACTTACCGCCACCCACACCGGAAGTCACATGCGTGATCACGTGACTATCAGTGGTTGCCATCGTAGCACAGGGTCATGTGATGACGCCTGCAGCTATGAAGTTTCACTTTCGTTTTTCCTCGGCCGGGAGCTGAGGGAAAAAGAAAGTGACTATTTCTGCTGTTTACAGCTGTATAGCTGTGATCAGCAGATAGCGATCAGCGATCGGATTGGTGATCGCTATAGCCCCTTAGGGGGACTAGTAAAATTAAAAAAAAAGTAAAAAAAAAAGTTTAAAAAAAACCCAAAAAAGCAAAAAACCTAAAAGTTCAAATCACCCCCCTTTCCCCCCATTTAAAATTAAAGGGTTAAAAAATAAATAAATATACACATATTTGGTATCGCCGTGTTCAGAAATGCCCGATCTATCAAAATATAAAATCAATGAATCTGATTGGTAAACGGCGTAGTGGCAAAAAAATTCCAAACGCCAAAATTACGTTTTTTGGTCGCCGCAAGTTTTACGCAAAATGCAATAACAGGCGATCAAAACGTAGCGTCTGCGCAAAAATGGTACCATTATAAACGTCAGCTCCAGACGCAAAAAAATGCCATCACTGAGCCATAGATCCCAAAAATTAAGAACAAAGCAAGATCGGGCAATGCAGAGCAGGTCTGCCGGGCAGTGGAGCCGGAAAGCGCTATACAGCGCGAAACAGGCTGTCGTCCGCTCCTCGCCCCTGCACTCCTCTTTCCCCCTTCACTGCTCCTGTATATGTCTGCAACCGCAGAATAAAAAGTTTTGTGTAACTGACAGAGTGAACTGCCGCCTTGTTCTTCTATATGCTGGATACCAAAAAATAAGAACGTTCAGTGTTTCGGAAAATGGCGCAAAACGTGCGCCACTTTTATTGGACAAACTTGTGAATTTTTTTTAACCCCTTAGATACAAGTAAATCTATACATGTTTGGTGTCTACAAACTCGCACTGACCTCAGGCATCATACCCATACATCAGTTTTACGCTACATTGAACACCGTGAATAAAACATCCCAAAAACTATTGTGCCATCACACGTTTTTTGCAATTTTTCTGCATTTGGAATTTTTTTGCTGTTTTCCAGTACACCATATGGTAAAACTTATGGTTTCCTTTAAAAGTACAACTTGTCCCACAAAAAACAAGCCCTCATATGGCAAGATTGACGGGAAAATAAAAAAGTTACGGCTCTCGGAAGAAGGGGAGCAAAAAACAAAAACGCAAAAACGGAAAGTGCCCCGGGGCTGAAGGGGTTAATTATGTTTTAAGGAGCAGATCTTCCTATATACTATCATATGCCATTTCATAAAAAATGAGCACTATGTAATTCTAGATTAGTTCTGCAATGGTGCTAGAAGGAAACTGATCACTTACTGATAGGTTTACCTATACATTTTTGTGGATTGCAGGGCCACATCTTGTTGCTTGAAAATATGCATTTAGCTACATGTACGTGACTATTTATGGAATAATTTTTGTATAATTCTTCAGGTACTTTCTTCTTTTCTGTGCATAAAAAACCCATATAAATATTGATATACTGTATATATATATATATATATATACATATATATATATATATACACACACATATAAATCATATAATATTATTTTGTTTTCGCTAGTTGTATTTCTTAAATGCATTTTATTTTGATGACTTTAGAGATAAAGAGTCCAATATATAAAGGTGTTGATGTCTCCCCCAAACACAGGAAGTGGCGTTGATACCAAAAAGTTCTCCTTGGGTCTAGTCTGACCACATGACCCCCTCCCATGTCTCCTCTTGATCATTCAGATGGTTATTGGCACACTTCAAACAGGCCAAGATGTGCTAGTGTGAGCAGTAGGACCTTGTGTGCTCTGCAGGATTTTAATCCATGCCCGCATAGTAGGTTACTTATGTTAATTCTTTAGACTATGGTCTCCACTTTCTTCAGGTCATTGACCAGGTCCTCTCATGTGGTTCTGGGCTTATTTCAACCTTTCTCACAATTATTCTTACTCCACAAGGTGATATCTTGCATGGTGCCCCAGACCGAATAAGATTGACAATCATCATGTGTTTGTTTCATTTTCTAATAATTTCGCCAACAGTTGTTGCCTTCTCACCAAGCTGCTTGCTGATTGTCTTGTAGACTAACCCAGCCTTTTGCAGGTCTACAGTTTTGTTCCTGGTGTCCCAGCAATGTTGTCTTGATCATGATGGAGAGGTTGGAGTGTGATTGATTGAGTGTGCGGACAGGTGTCTTTTATACAGGTAATGAGTTTGAACAGGTGCAATTAGTATAGGTAATGAGTGCAAATTAGGAGGGCTTCTTAAAGAAATAATAACAGGTCTGTGAGAGTCAGAATTGAGCCAATTGAGCATCTCTGGAGAGACCTGAAAAAACGTGTTGTATCATTCCCAAGAAGACTCATGGCTGTATTAGCTCAAAAGGGTGCTTCTACTCGTTTACTTCTACTTGTTTAATACATTTGCAAAAAATGCTACATTTGGTTTTTTTCTGTCAAGATGAGGTGCAGAGTGTACATCAATGAGAAAACAATTTTTTTTTTTTCAATTTACCAAATAGTTGCCAAAGAAGCAAAGACTGAAACATTAGACAAATATTTTTAAGTGGTGAAAAACATTCAGAAATTTGCTCAAGAAAAGAATTTTCCGAGACCAGTATTGTTCTCATTTTTCGGGATCTGGGGCTTAGTGATGGCTAATTTTTTGCACCTTGAGCTGGCATTTTTAATCATACCATTTTTGTGCTGAAGTGCTGTTTAGATCGCCTGTTATTGCATTTTAACACAATGTTGCTGAGACCAAAAAAATGTAATTTTAACGTTTATAATTTTTTTTTTGCTACGCTATATTAGATTATTGATTTTATATTTTGATAGATCAGGCATTTCTGATTGTGGCATACCAAATATGTGTATTTTTATATTTTTTAATTGTTTTATTTTCAATGGGGCAAAAGGGGGGTGATTTGAACTTTTTTTTATTTTTTCATATTTTTAAAAACTTTTTACATTTTTTACTCATCTAATGTGAGAGCAGCATAATGCAGGGGACCAATTCCTGATTCCAGCGATATTTCACTTATATGGCTGCTTAGTGTAATTTTGATCAAATCATTTTTTAATCAACAGTGGATTATAATTAGAGGACTACTTGGCGTGCTGCTACGGTGTTGAGCATTTTCATGAGCTCAGTATAACTGTTAAATCTACAGCAGAGAAAAAATAGATTTTATCAAAATGACAGCAAACAGCTCAGTAAGGGACACATCACTGGAATCAGGGTCTGTGTTTCTACATTTTGCTGCTGTCAGATAGGGTAGCAAAAACCTGGTGACCGATTCCCTTTAAGTACCATGGGGCAATTCATCATCATGTGACAGGCAAAAAATTCTGATATAGTCACATACAAATACCTTATATCACAATGTTTTCTTTTTTCATTGTACATTAATCTCGAATTTTTAAAAATACCATATGCTTTTTTAAAACTATTATATAAATCTGATTTGAGTTTATTTTGGTTGTCAAATCTAGTCATTTGACTTATGTATGAATTAAATTAACTAATTGAAAACATAAACAATTAGGAGTATGTTCTGAGACAGCAAAATCAAAAGATAATTAGGTTGAAATAGAACATATGGTTAGTGTTCATAGGTTTATTCTGCCTCTGAAAAGAAAATTGACATGAATATGCTGTGTAAACAGATTATAAGGCAAAATAAACAAGACCTGTTCAAGCATCACCTAATGAATAAATGAGAGGACATAACCAACAGCTGGCAGGTATGCCAAGGACACATTTTTAAACAGTGCTTTATGGTATTAAACTAAAAGAAGAATCTTACTAATACAATGGCACAGCGGAATTAAACAGTTTTGGCATGTTGCCACCATTAGTCAAGATTTATTATGGGTCTTTTTGCCATTTTTAGCTAAGGGATACAAAAAAAAGAGAAGAGGGATAAGTCTTATCTTTGTATCGCTCCTCGCTTCAGAACTCACGCCAATCATTTTGAAAGTGCATCAAAACCAGAATTATGTAAAACTGTCTTTTAAAAGAAACATTTGTCATTATGCAAGAGGGGTTTAAAATGAAAAAATGGTTTGATTGCAAATGATATCTATCACGAGACTTCTCCCTCTCGGCAAAATTAAAAAAGAATTTAAATGTGCTCTTCGGCTCCAATTCATTAATAGTGGCATTTAGGTTGCCATTCGTAAGGAAGGGAGTACTGAAGTATAATGCTCGAAATTCATTAAGAGGTATGGACATATTAAAGGGAATTTGTCACTAGGTTTTTGCCACCACATCTGGGAACAGCAGAATATTGGTGCAGAGATCCCGATTTTAGCTATGTGTCACCTACTGAGAAGCTTTCTGTCATTTTAATGAAATTGATTATTTATGTTGTGCAGATCTAACAGTTATTTTAATGCGCAACACTGTATAACTCCACCCACATCACTGACTGACCGCTATATGCCCATGTACAATGTACAAAGAAAGCTGCTAATCAGTGATGGGGTGAGATTCTCTAAAGGTCATGAATATAGTTAGCTTACTGGCAGCCTCTTTATAAGTCCTTTAATGATAATATTCTGCTTATAAAACACTGTTTTTACCAAAAGTACACAAAGTAGCCCAGTAAGTGACACATCGCTGGAATCAGGGTTACTACATTATGCTGCTTTCAGATTAGATGGCAAAAGTAATTCCCTTTAATAAATTTGGTCCATCTTATAACTACCTTGTACCACCACCTCAAATGTAAACTAGCCAGGGATTGTTTTTTTATTCAATTAACAATAACTTGTTAAAAAGAGTGGAGGGAACTCAGGAGATAAACTCTCCCCACATATCCCACATATGGTAGCTGATCTGTGATGACTTTCTAATATTCATTTTGATCTTTCTGTTAGAAATCAGAGTGTGCTGCTGAGCACTGTTCATTATTTGGTTGATCATCAGGGTGCTTGATACTTGGCCGAGTATCAAGGGTACTCGAGTGTCATGCTAGAGTTCTCCTCATGCATGTTTTGTAGCTTTCAGCCACTAAATATGCAGGGATTTCCTGCCAATTACAATAATGCTGTAGCCATGATGGCTGCTGGCATTATTGTGATTGCCTTGCGGCATCACGGCATCAGGTCTATATAATACTAGGTGACACCATGCTCTCTGCATTTTACCTCAGAAATAGGGTTGGGAGAGCTGCTGGAGAAGGGATAGTGTATTAGAGGGATTATTGCTTTACATTCTTTCCTGCTGCTACATTAACTAAAAAGTCCTTTTATGGGGTAATTCAAATATATTCTAGTCTCTTATAAAACTGCTCTTACCTGCAATTAGTGTAGGGAGAGCTTGTGGAGAAAGGATAGTGTATTACACAAATCTAGGCAGTAATTATTGCTTTACATTCCTTGCTGCTGTTACATTAACCCAAAAGTCCTTTTCAAGGCTAACTCAAACTATTTTATTCTCTAATAATACCGCTCTTCACTGCAATTAGTGCATAAGAGCTGCTGCAATAAGCAAAGTTCAATAGAGGCATCTAGGAAGGATTTATTGTCTTACATTCCTTGCTACTGTCTGCATCAGCCAAAAAGTTCTTTTCAGGGGCTAATTCAAATATACTCTATTCCCTAATAATACCACTCTTAGCTGAAATTAGTGTAGGGCTAGCTGCTAGAGAAGGGATAATATATCAGAGGCATCTCGGAAGAGATTATTTCCTTACATTCTTTGCAGCTGCTACATTAACCCACAAGTCCTTTTCAGTGCCAATTCAAATTATTATAGTATTCAATAATACTGCTCTTAGCTGCATACTTAAGTTAAAATGCACAAGGCATATAGTAAGGGATGAGAAACTAGACATTCAGCTAATGGTGTTTTACACAGAGGTTTTGGACCAGGGCATACAGTTCCTGCAGTGGAAGAACAACAAACACACCTATCATCTAGACTTAGCTTATTTTCTAACATTGCAGAGGGCTCGCAACGCCATTATTGTAGCCCTATCAGTGGGAATAGGTGGTCCGGTTGGATTGCAGACAATGCTTTCAGTCTGTTTCCTAGCACCTCCCTTTTTTCACATGGTCCAAGTGTCTGGACCACATAATCCTCACCCTGATCCTGCTTCCTCTCACCATGGCGAGTCCCAGGAGACAAGTGATCGCACACTTTGACACTTGAAGGAGCTGTTTACTTTTCCATTTATGGGGTCTCACTGTGCATGTTTTGAGAGCAACATGAGGGGATTGGGTGTTGTGATGCCCAATTATTTGAACCTCCATGGTCACATGAAGAGGATGTGGGGAATGAAAATTACTGTCTCAAAAGGTGGATGATCATTAGGCACAGCTGCCAACAAGTTATGTTGGTAAGTCATCAAGTCAGGAGGAGGAAAAAAGTGCAATAGTGGAAGAAGAAGTGGTGGACAATGATGTCGCTCACCAAACCTTGTAAGGTGGTATTCAGAGCAAGCACAGCAGAGCAGAAGGGGAAGGATTTGTAGCACCACAACAGGCAGTAAGAGGCAATGGGGTAGTCAGATGGAGAAGGCAGGCAACTGTTTCACACAGCGCCCACACATGACATTTGTCATCCATATCGGTCACAAGCTGGAAGCAGTGCAGCACTCTAGCAACCCAGTCATTTTGTTGTTAGCGGCGGTAGAGAGAGGATTAACCCTCACTACCGTCACCAACATGGAGCTGAGCTGATGACTGCGTGGGACCTCATATTGGACTACTTCGGAGGGATTTTGGGGATTTAATAAAATGGTAAATGAGGGTTTGTCTGATTTTATTTCCAATAAAAGTTTGTTGTCTGTTTTTCATTTTGAATAAAGGTGTTTTGAGTGTGTATTATTTTACTTTACTACAAGTGAATTAATAAAGTCCAGTTTCAAGTGAAGCTGAACTTTATTAATTCAGGGCTTAATGTCACCTGGTAAAATTCAAGAACAAGTACTTAAAAGGATACTCGTGGAGTAACGGGTAGCCCGAATACCGTACTATTTGGTGAGTATCGAGTAGTAACGAGAATACTCGCTCATCCCTATACGTAACCCAAATTGGTATCAATAAAGCCGTTAGCTTTCCATGCAAAAAAAAACAATTCCTCCAGCTGCTCAATAAAAGGGAAAAAATGTTACAGGTTTCAGAGAATGGCAGCACAAACCAAATGTTGTTTTGTACAAACATCTTAGTTTTTTTTATCACTTAAAGAAAAAATATCTAAGCAAGTTTGATGTTCCATAATCATGACTCAGTGAATCATGTCTCTGGCTTATTTTTCTCATACAATGAATGTTCTAAAAAGAAAATGAAAAAAAAAAAAAAACTTGCAGAATTTCCTTTTTTTTGTTAATTCATCCCAATTGGATTTTTTTTTCTTATTTTTCAGTACATTTTATGGTAAAAGAATGGTGTTATTTGAAACTACAACTTGCCTCTCAAAAATCAAACCATATGGCTGTGTTGATGGAAGGATAAAATAAACTATGACTTTTGGAAGAAAGAGAGGAATAAAGCAAAAAAGGCTAAAACAAAAATTGTCAATGATGCAAAGGGGTTATAGAGATAGTATTATTTTTTTTAAAAAAGTATTCTCTGTTTTCTGTACCTGTACTTCTATGTATAGAACAGTGGTTCCCAAACTCCAGTCCTCATGACCCCAACAGGTTATGTTTTCAGGGTTTCCTTAATATAGCACAGGTGATGCGTTGATAATGATTCCATCACCCGTTCAATAGTAAGGAAATCCTGAAAACATGACTTGTTGGGGACCATGAGGACTGGAGTTTGGGAGACACTGGTGTAAAACATTGTTTGATGGCCATGGCCAGTTGACTGAAGTAAGATTTTTAGCAAAAGGGTTGCCACAGCACATTATAAGCTAGACAAGCTGTGGTTTCACACCCTGATCTACCCCTCTAGCCCTCCAGCTGTGCCCATTTTAGCGGCGTTTTGCAAAAATGGAGTGCAAACTCAAGAATTCATAAAATGGCAATTTTGCAAAATTTTTATAACTAATCGAAGGGTTTTATGACAGAATTTTGGTGAAAACATTTGAGTGACTAAGGACCTTGGTTTCTTCCTTAGTAGATTTTTCATGAATATATGTTTACTAATAAAATATGCTAACAAACTATTCTAATGATACACAGTTAATCCTGAAGATATTGGATTTATTATAATATTTATATGTTATCAATGGTGCCTTTATTGCTGACCACAACTGTGCGTAATTGTGGAATTTTATTCCTGAATTTTCAAGACAAGTTTTAAAGTCTGGCAGTTTTTGAATCATAATAAAATAATCGAGATACTGTATCATCAATTTTAAATTAGGAACAAATAACTTACTATTGTACAGCATTTACACTGTATTGCAAGCCCAGCTACAACAACCAACTTAGATTTGTTCAAACTGTCTACAATAATAAAGTAATGTATCTGCTGTTTGAAAAGTCTACTGAATAAACTTGTAGCAAACATACATATATAACTTCCACTACTTCAAATCTTAGAGTATATAAAATATTGTATTCTTATTCCAAAAATTAGAATATATTCAGACATGCATAAGGAAGGACAAAATACTCTAATGGCAATTGTATCTGAACCTTTTTCAGAAAAGTGATTAAAAAACATTGCAGATAACTAAAACTAGCATCAAATCTATTGCCCATTAATGTGTCTAAGAAAGTTATTGGAGAGCTTGAGAAAGGAATAATAAATTGTATTTTACTTTGCTGGATTATTGAACTGCTAAAGAAAAATTAGAGACTGTTTGTGAACTTCATTCAACTTCAGTAGTTTAGAGCTTAACAATTTGTAAAGGATTTATGGAATATTGGTAAAGTTTCATTAATGCCAAAATTGAAATGATGAACTTTCGCAATGTAACAACTTTATTTACTAGGTTGTATCAAGAGAATTTAGCTGGTAATGTTTGCACTTTTAATACCACTCCCTTTAAAATTGTCTTTATTAAGTAATAAAAATGCCTTTTCATTACACAAAATTTGTAATAACAATTCACATTTTTCAAATAAGTATTATGTGGTGAAAAAATTATCAAAATATAAACAAACTGTTACTGTATTTTTCACTTTATAAGACGCACTTTTGTTCCCCCAAATTTTGGGGGAAAGTAGGGGGTGCGTCTTATAATCCGAATATATGGGTCCAGAGGAGGTGGGGGCAGCTCTGGAGCGGTGCTGGGGGCTGGTGGAGGCTGGTTGAGTCTTGTGAAGGCTGCTGGAGATCTCCTGCTCCGACTCATATAATATGCTGAAACCGCACCGCGGTGATGGGCTGGGGGAGTGGCGCATAATATATCTGCCTGCGCTCCCCTTTGATCAGACAGGCCCCACCACCGTGATAGATATGGCCCCCATGCTGGTGCCCATCATAAAATAAAAAAGCTTTACTTACCTCCTCCAGCGTGTCTCTCGGTGTCTCCCCGATCTCACTTCTGCCGCTGTCATCAGGCACGCAGAGATCATGTCACTGTGCAGTGCCGATCACATGACCGGCACCGAGAACCAGGAAGTGCAGGAGATCAGAGCACGGAGAGAGACACGAGGGATTACAGCACTGGAGAAGGTAAAGTAAAGTGTTTATTTTACTATGGGCAGCAGCATGGGGGCTATATCTAACCCAGGCGGACATGTGCCAGCAATAGAAGACCTGTGCCAGCTGTATTGGATGTGTGCCAGCAATAGGAGACCTGTACCAGCTGTATTGGATGTGTGCCAGCAATAGGAGACCTGTGCCACCTGTATTGGATGTGTGCCAGCAATAGGAGACCTGTGCCACCTGTATTGGATGTGTGCCAGCAATAGGAGACTTGTGCCACCTGTATTGGATGTGTGCCAGCAATAGGAGACTTGTGCCACCTGTATTGGATGTGTGCCAGCAATAGGAAACCTGTGTCACCTGTATTGGATGTGTGCCAGCAATATGAGACCTGTGCTACCTGTATTGGATGTGTGCCAGCAATAGGAGACCTGTGCCACCTGTATTGGATGTGTGCCAGCACTAGGAGACCTGTGCCACCTGTATGGGATGTGTGCCAGCTATAGGAGACTTGTGCCAGCACAGGGGGGTATGTGGTATCACAGGGGGACATGTTCAATATAAAGGGGCCATATCCAGATGAAAGGGGCTAATTATAGGATGGGGGGCTATAAGAGACATATACCCTATATGATTTGTTAGACGGACACTGACATTATAAGATGGACCCCATTTAATATTACAAAAAAAATCTCTTTTCCTTCACCAAATTTGGGGGTGCGTCTTATAATCAGGTGCGTCTTATAAAGTGAAAAATACGTTAATTATATACCAAAACCAATTATGCAGCGAAAAAATTGATCATGTGAGAGATATTGTAGCTTTACAGCAATGTCCAATATTGGCAAGGTAATATAGCAGAGTGATTTGATGCAATGAAATCCCCGATTTCCTATAAAGCCTCAAATTTGGAGTGACTCTCAATATGCAAAGGTAATTTCTAGACACAGGCTGTTGGCGCAGATTACAATACTGTACAGTACATTTCAAATAGGCTTTTAGATCTGTATCATGCATATTATGGCATGGAAGTGATGAAACATATGACAATTGCTTGGGAAAATCTAATACACAATAGAAATTCAGAATTTATAAAAGATTAGCTGTGTATATAACCTTTTGAATTCAATATAATAACCAGGCTTGAATTGGCTCACATGAGTACAGATTAAAACCCCATTGGCCTCAACCACCACTTACATGTGTAGCGATTTGTGCAGTACACTTGATCCACTACTGTATATGCAGAAAGAGTCAGCATACGTGTCATCATTCATTAAGCAATCTACCTATATGCAGGCTGTGATGACATAAAGGAACAAAGGCAGACCACTCGTTGTTACCATTTTCTAAGCTTAAAGTGGTATTCAGTTGGGCTGATATTGATAACCTATCTTGAAGTCAAGAATATCATATCTTTAAGTGTCCAACATTGTGCCCCCTCACAATTTCTGTCATTGTCCTATGGCCCCAGGAAGATCACAGCTTGAGATGTCATACCCCAAAAAAGCCATTACACTGAGATTAGAGCTGTGGTGTTTTAGTTCTGTATACTGTTTACTTTTAACTGCCACGAGACTTGGTTGCAGTTGGATAAGTTTATTTTTATTTAGTCTGCTCTTTAACGCCTTAGTGATGGAGACAATTTTGTCCTTAATGCCCTGACCAAATTTTAGAATTCTAATAGAGTCATAGAATGGTAGAGTTGGATGGAACCTCAAGGGCCATCGGGTCCAACTCTTGAGTGCAGGTTTTTTTTAAATCATCCCAGCTATGTTTATCATGCTTCCGCTTGAAGATTTACATTGATGGAGAGCTCACTACCTCCCGTGATAGTCTTTTCCACTCTCTGACTACCTTCACTGTCAGAAAGTTTTTCCTAATGATAGAATCATAGAATTCTGACCAGTCTCACTTTATAATGCCATAACTCTGGAATCCTTCAACAGATCCTTATGATTCTGACATTGTTTTTTCCTGACATTTTGTACTTTAGGATAGTGGTAAATTTAGGGTTGTATGTTTTGTGTTTATTTGTGAAACAATTTAAAATTTTGCAATTTTCAAAATTTTATTATTTTATGCCCTTGAACCAGAGAGTTATGTCACATAAAATAATTAATCAACGACAGTTTCCATATGAATACTTTACAGCAGTACAATTTTCAAAACATTTTTTTTTTGTTAGAAAGTTAGAAGGGTTCAATTAGCAATTTCTAATTTTTCCAGCAAAATTTAGAAAACATATCTTAGGGACCACATCCCATTTGAACTGACATTCAAAGGCCTAGGTGACAGAAAATACCCAAAAGCGAAACCATTCTAAAAACTACACTCCTCAAAGTGCTGAAAACCACATTCAAATAGTTTACTAACCCTTCAGGTATTTCACAGGAATGAATGCAAAGTGGAATAAAGAAATAAATAAATTTACATTTTACCTAAAATGCTGTTTAGCCTCAATTTATTCACTTTTACAAGGAATAGCAGGACAAAATAGACCCCAAAAATTATTATCCACTTTCTTTTGATCACGTTGATACTCAATATGTGGTCAAGAACCTCTTTTTGGACAACTGGGAGATCTCTGAATGAAAGGAGCAATATTTGCTTTTTGGAAAGCAAATTTGGCTAAGGCTAGTTTCACACTTGCGTTGTTTTGACGCAAACGGAATCCGTCACTAATGTAGTACAGTTCATTTATTTACATTGGAAGCGCGTTACTATGGCGCATGTGTGTGTCATGCAGTACCCGCTTGTGTCCACATGATGTCGCGCTTCCACTGTAAATAAATGATCTGTACTGTATTTGTAACGGAGTCCGAATCCCTTAAAATAGCGCAAATGTGAAACGGCCCTAAAATAGATTGTGGGCACCATGTCGCCTTTGCAGGGCCCCTAAGGTACCTTAAAAAAGCAACCCTCCTATGGGAACCCATTTTGGAAACTAGACCCCTCAATGATTTTATCAATGGGTCTAGTGAGCATTTTTAACCTATAAGTACTTCACAGAATTTGATAACATTAGGCCATCATATTGAAATTTTTGGGGGTTTTTTTCACTAAATTGTTGCTTTAACACCAAATTTCTCACTTATTCAAGAGGCAAAACCAGAAAGTGGACCCCACAGTTTGTTACCCAATTTCTTATGAGCACAGGGATACCCCACATGTGAGAGGGCTCAGAACGGAAGACACAATATTTGAATTTTAGCGTCAAAAATTCAAATAGAAGTGGACTCCTGCGTTGTCATAAGAAGATGGTCAGCAGTAAGGGTTAAAGGTGATTTTATTATGTGTTTCAGAAATCACATTTCATCCCTCAGATAAATCACACATGTGCAGTGCTGGCCAAAAGTTTTGGCACCCCTGCAATTCTGTCAGATAATACTTAGTTTCTTCTTGAAAATGATTGCAGTCACAAATTCTTTGGTATTATTATCTTCATTTAATTTGTCTTCAATGAAAAAAAAAAATTGTCATAAAGCCAAATTGGATATAATTCCACACCAAACATAAAAAAGGGGGTGGACAAAAGTATTGGCACTGTTTGAAAAATCATGTGATGCTTCTCTAATTTGTGTAATTAACAGCACCTGTAACTTACCTGTGGCACCCAACAGGTGTTGGCAATAATTAAATCACACTTGCAGCCAGTTGACATGGAATAAAGTTGACTCAACCTCTGTCCTGTGTCCTTGTGTGTACCACATTGAGCATGGAGAAAAGAAAGAAGACCAAAGAACTGTCTAAGGACTTCAGAATTCAAATTGTGAGGAAGCATGAGCAATCTCAAGGCTACAAGTCCATCTCCAAAGACCTGAAAGTTCCTTTGTCTATGGTGCACAGTGTCATTAAGAAGTTTAAAGCCCATGGCACTGTGGCTAACCTCTCTGATGTGGAAGGAACAGAAAAATTGACGAGAGATTTAAACGCAAGATTGTGTGGATGGTGAATAAAGAACCTCGACTAAAATCCAAACAAGTTCAAGCTGCCCTGCAGTCCAAGGGTACAACAGTGTCAACCCGTACTATTCGTCGGCGTCTGAATGAAAAGGGACTGTATGGTAGGATACCCAGGAAGACCCCACTTCTTACCCCGAGACATAAAAAAGCCAGGCTGGAGTTTGCCAAAACTTACCTGAGAAAGGCTAAAACATTTTGGAAGAATGTTCTCTGGTCAGATGAGACAAAAGTAGAGCTTTTTGGGAAAAGCCATCAACATAGAGTTTACAGGGAAAAAAAGAGACATTCAAAGAAAAGAACACAGTCCCTACAGTCAAACATGGCGGAGGTTCCCTGATGTTTTGGGGTG
Organism: Anomaloglossus baeobatrachus; assembly: GCF_048569485.1. Classification (NCBI taxonomy): domain Eukaryota; kingdom Metazoa; phylum Chordata; class Amphibia; order Anura; family Aromobatidae; genus Anomaloglossus; species Anomaloglossus baeobatrachus. The sequence continues at coordinate 286,123,687 of NC_134358.1, forward strand.
GCTTTGCTGCCTCTGGCACTGGACTGCTTGACTATGTGCATGGCATTATGAAGTCTGAAGACTACCTAACAAATTTTGCAGCATAATGTAGGGCCCAGTGTGAGAGAAAGCTGGGTCTTCCTCAGAGGTCATGGGTCTTCCAGCAGGACAATGACCCAAAACACACTTCAAAAAGCACTAGAAAATGGTTTGATAGAAAGCACTGGAGACTACTAAAGTGGCCAGCAATAAGTCCAGACCTGAATCCCATAGAACACCTGTGGAGAGATCTCAAAATGGCAGTTTGGAGAAGGCACCCTTCAAATATCAGGGACCTGGAGCAGTTTGCCAAAGAAGAATGGTCTAAAATTCATTGTAAGAAACTCATTGATGGTTACCAGAAGTGGTTGTTAGCAGTTATTTTGGCTAAAGGTTGTGCAACCAAGTATTAGGCTAAGGGTACCAATACTTTTGTCTGGCCCATTTTTGGAGTTTTGTGTTAAATGATCAATGATTTGATTTTTGTTTCATTCTCTTTTGTGTTTTTTCATTGCAAGCAAAATAAATGAAGATAATCGTACCAAAGAATTTGTGATTGCAATAATTTTCAAGAAGAAACTGAGTATTATCTGACAGAATTGCAGGGGTGCCAGTACTTTTGGCCAGAACTGTACATTTTTTGACGCTAACTCCTTGTGGTGCCTACTGCAGCCATAACTAACACGCTTTCAATAGCAGTTGTTGTGACTATTTCTCAACTGTATCAGGTGAGCACATCTGATTTTTTCCTACAAATGTTTGTAACTTTAGTACCCTATTAGCGTCTTTTGTCTTTTCAGTCTTCATCACGTTGAATATTTGAATTTTGGAATACAGATTTGGCTGAAATAGATTGTGGCATTGTCACCATTACGTCGCATTTGCAGAGCTCCTAACGTACCTAAACAGCAGAAAACCCACTCAAGTGACTCTATTGGGGAAACTAGATCCCTCAAGGATTTTACTAAGGGATTTATTGAGCATTTTGAACTCACAGGAACTTCACAGTATTTGATAACATTATGTCATCATATTGAAAATTTTATTTTTTTTTCACAAAAATGTTGCTTTAGCACCAAATTTCTCAATTTTCTAGAGTCAGCACAAAAAAGTGGACCAAACAGTTTGCTATTAAATTTCTTTTGAGCCAAGGGATACTCCATGTGTGGTCAAAACCCTCTGTTTTGACAAATTGGAGGGCTCGGAATGGAAGGAGCGACATTCGAATTTTTGAAAAACTGAAATAAATTGTTGGAACCATGTCACATTTGCAGGGCCCCTAAGATAACTAAACAGCAGAAAACCCTCACAAGTAAACCCATATTGGAAATTAGACCCCTCAAGGATTGTATAGAAGGGTACAGTGAACATGTTAAACCCACAAATATTTCACAGAATTTGAGAACAATTGAAACATTTTTGTTTTTTTTTTTTACAAAAATGATGCATTAGCACTAAATTTCTCACTTTTAGGCTATGTGCTCACAACCCGGCAACACTGTGTCGAGGATGCAGTGTCAGCCCTCCTGCAGAGATGAAAGTGTTGTCCACAGGAGAATGCAGCAGTCCATGTTCACAATTCATTGACACTAGAATGCAGGAGGGGCCACAGGGAACTCTGTTTGCATGGAGATACCAGGGGGAGCCAGAGTACAGGAGGTGACAAAGGTAGATCTGTGGGACCCTTTGGAGGACTTTTCTTTTTGAGAAATCAGAAGAGGAAAATGATCACGATTTTAGAAGGTCAGGAGGAGGACGGTACTGGGGGACACTTTCTCATCCCTTGAGGACTGGGGGGGGAATCAGGGGAAACTGGGTGAGGACATTTATTTCCCATGTTTCATCATATCAGGTGGGAGAGAAATATGTTTTTTATTGGCCATGTCTTTCACTTTTACCTAATCACCGTTATACGGCGTATAATAGCGATCACATGATTGGTGACCAGGAAAACCGGCCAAGATCATAATCTCCAGGGTGTCAGCTACTGCTGGTAGCTGAAACCCTGGAAATTTTCCAACTCTGGGGAACACTGTACACTATTCTTCTTACCTCCATTTTAAAATGGCAGTAGATAGAAGTACTTTTAATTGCCGCCCCTTTATTTACCATGTTCACTATATGGTAAATCTTACTTGTTACTATGATTCACCAGGTCAGTACTGTTAAAGTTATATTCAACAGTTTTGAAAATGGTTTTTGCTCATATATGTTCATCTTTAATGAAAATGGTGATATCTAAAAAATCTATAGTAAGATAACCAATAATTAGAGAGAGTAGTCCTCTCCTCAGATATTGGAATTGATTTCATTAAAAAAAAGAGAGACGGCATAAACTGAGCTATTGCATATCAGGAAGAGGTGATCAATGAATCTTTTGTAGAGAACAGGTTGACTGCAGTTCTTAAATAGTCCCTTTACATGGCCATTAGTTTGAACCTAATATGGACTAACCTTTATAAAGGCGAACTCCTGTCTCCTGATGAACTCCAATTTATGAAGCAGAGCGAAGCGTGATGAGCAATGGAGAAGCCCAGTGATACTCTTTTCTGATCATCCTATCACCCCCATGGTTTTATAACTAAAGTCTGTGAATAGCAATAAAAGATAAGTGATATGGATCTCCTATTAACAATTTTTTTTTGTAACTATATTAACTCTTTGGCAGATTAGCTTTGTCTTCGGCCAACTTCCTTTCCATCAGAATAGTGTTCTCACCATTGTGTAATAGACTAGGGAGAATAGGGTAAATTATTAATTATTTGGGATAATCGTCAGTGAGTAGATGCACCTGATCTCTAATTAGCAGGCTAACCTATATGGCAAAGTAGGGTCATTTTAAGATTATGGAACAGATAGTGAGCCCCTCTACCTACCCATGCCCTCTCCCATGGGGAAATATCTATATTTTTGTTTATGTAAGTCTTATCTGTGTGTTTATGTTTTGTTCCTTTAATAGTTATTAATAAAATTATACTTTTATTCCAATAGCTGGATATTTTCTGTAAGCTACTCTATAACTGCATACCCTTGATTTAATTTAATTTCTTGAGCCTTCAGATAAGCGGTTTCCAAACTTTTTGACTTTGAGAGCCCCATTTTGATCTGAGAGAGGGTTGTGAGCCACAGACAGTTCTTAGAGAGGGTCAAAAGCCAAATTTCTCTTCCTCACCCCCTTCATAGTAGTATCCTCTAGAGCCCCCATAACTGGTACAATATTCACCAAGTACAGTATACCAAGATATAGGGGTTCTCACCTGACCCTCATTCAGTATTCTTGCATCAAGCACTCCGACCACACTCTCACATCTGTCTTCAAACATCTCTTTGACAAGTAGCATCATCCTATCTCAAGCCAATTATACTTAACTTATCTTTACACTCCAAACGCCATTATACAGGCATCCACACCTGCTCTTTTGTGTGAGACTAGTCACATAATTCAACATCTGGAGACATGCTCTTTATAGCTATTTGCTAGACCGGGCGCTAATGCAACAAGCAGGCAGATAGCTGTGAGCCACACATCATGGGAATACATCCCACATGTGGCTCTACAGGTGTAGTGACAATTTAGTCTCTGGAAAACATCCATGAAGTAAAATTCGGTGAAGGTTGCAGAATAAAAAAATTCAAACAAGTCCTTGTAGGGCCAAGTAAATTATATTGCCTGTACATGGGGACCAGCTCATGCTTATGGAGACACACACACACCTCGTAAATTAAGTGGGCTTCCTCCCTTCAACAATGCCATATATGTGGACATTAACTGTGGATTACATACATTGTGGTGCTCCAAATGGAGGGGGGCATTTTGGATTGGGTGTTAAGATTTTGCTTGTTTTCTTTTTTGGGGAACTATATCGCTTTTCCAGAGTCTACGTGCTAACAGTAGCGTGACAGTCCCATTTCTTACCATTACATCAGACCTCAATAGGGACTTGTTTTTTTGTTGGTTGAGTTGAATGCCATTGGTAGCAAGTTTGAGTACAGAACATTTTTGATCAATTCACATTTATTTTATACTCTATGCTGTGCACTTACATTGGGGTTTCCATCTATATGTCCAAAATACTTGATGCAGGTGAAACCCTTAATGGATCCATTCACTTATGATGCAGCATTCTGTTCAGCATTGGCTTCTGTTCAGCTGTGTTCATCTTTTCAAAGGTGCACAAAACTGTTGTTGACAATACAATTGTGCACGCCTAAAAATACAAGTAAAAAGATGGACATTGCCAGACCACAGGCCAGATGGGAGTTCAAAGTTACTCCCTTTTCTTCATTACAGGGAATTTTCCATTGGAAATTTTCAGCTAAATGACATTTTTAGAGATTTATGAGTAATCCCTGATGTAAGCATTCAGTGTAGAGAACAGGATAAATCTGAGTTGAGCCTTACAGCTATCTTTGAGAGGAAGAATGAAAAAATCATCAGCATTTAAAGAATTGGCTTTATTGCTATTTTTACACCATTCACCTTGTGGTATAAGTGATTAGGTGGCTTTATACCTCAGGTCATTATGACTATGGTGATATCAAATTTATATTTTTTTAGGTTTTGTTACTATCACTCTATTTTTCTAGACAAAGATTTTTTGTATTGGTTTTAAAATTTTCTGCTGACAGAGTCATGTGATTGCTTGTTTCTTGTGTGGTGGGTTGGAGATTTTACTGGTACCATTTTGGGTCACAATATTTATTGATCGCTTTGTACTTCACTCTTTGTGAGACAGAATCAAAAAGAAACAGCAATTCAGTAATTTTTTTTAACCTATTCACTATATCATAAAAGTGATTAGACAGCTTTATTCTTTAGTTACATACAAATAGAGCGATACCATATTTATATTTTTTTATGTTTGGCGCTTTTACACCACAAAAACTATTTCATAGAAAAAAATTGTTGTTGCATTACTGTCTTCTGAGAGCTATAGCTTTTTTTATTTCTCTAACCAACAAATCTTAGGTTATGGACTTGCACTATTGCTGAGCACCGCTCCACCAGGCATTTCAAATCCAGGGGCATTTGAAGTCCAGAAACATCGATTCCACGCAACCGTGAGTACGGCTCCACTGTTTGGCAGACATTGCTCTGCAGTGCCCGGTCTTGATAACTTTTTTATTTCTCTGATGACAGAGAAATTGTTTGGCAGCTTGACTTTTGTGGGAGAAGATGACTTTTAGCTATGCCAATTTTATTTACATGCAACTTTTTTGATTGCATTTTATTCCACTTTTTTGGGAGGTGTAATGGACAAGCATAAAATTTTGCCATGTTTTGTTTTTAACTTAAGGGGTTTGACAGTTTTATAGATTTGGTCATTCTAGACGTGGCAATACCTAATATGTGTACTTTTCTGTTTATTATTTTTAAATATATATATATATATATATATATATATATATATATATATATACGTATTTATTAGTATGATATTTTTTTCATTTTTTTCTTTGCTCTTTTTCTGAGACTGTAAAATTTTTTTTTTTTACTTTTTTTAAACTTTTTTAGATAGTCAATATCAGTTTTAACAAGAACTTTATATACAGTATCTAAAAAGACACATATGCATGTTATTCTCATTATCTGACATCAAATTTGAATAAACCTTTTCTGTTTTAAGTCAACTAGAATTACCAAAATTATTTAGATTTGCTAAATGCCAGAATAATGAGAGAAAATGATTTAAGACATTTTAACTACTTTCTGCAGAATCCAAAGTTTACATACACTAAAAGTACTGTGCCTTTAAACAATATGAGACAGCTCCATATGTTGATGTCATGTATTTCCAAGCTTCTGATAGGTTTATTAGCATCATCTGAGTTAATTAGAGACACACATGTTTTAATGCACACCTGAAACACACTGCTTCTTTGTGTAGCCCCATGGGAAAGTAAAAATAAATCAGCCAAGATCTCAGGAAGAGAATTGTGGACTTGGACAAATCTGGTTCATCCTTAGGTGTAATTTCCAGATACCTGAAGGTACCTTGTTCATCTCTACAAACAATTATGCGCAAGTAGAACAAAAAGATGGAAATGTCCTGTCATCATACCGCTCAGGAAAGAGATGGGTCCTGAGTACCTAATTGACCTAAAACAGAAAAGGTTTATTCTGATTTCATGTCAGATAGTGAGAAACACCTGTGTGTCTTTTTCAATAGTGTATGTAATCTTCTGGTTTCTACTGTATATGGTATTACATTTTATTTTTCTGACTTGCACCAGCATTGCAATGTATTATACCTGTCAGTTTTGCACTGATAGAAATATCTTACACCATGCTCCTGGTATGGTCTAACAGGCTTGCCCTAGCTTAGACACATGGAGGTCATCATGACATCGTCATGATGACTTTGGGTTGCTAGGGCAACAATCTCCCCTGTGATCACATTGTGGGGGTCCCGATTGCTTTAGAGAGGAGCACACTCCTCTTCTAGCCTCCTAAATCCTCCCGTGTCTATTGATCGCAGAACTTAGCTGGTGAAACAGTCCAAGGCATTATAGGTACCACATCTGACTGTTAGAGCTTTGTCTCAGCTTTCACAAAAGCTGAACTCCCGGAGGCATTCATGTGGGCTCAGTATCGGTTGGAAATACCTTGTCAACCATGATGTATGGGGTATGTCATATGTCATTAAACGGTTAAGTTGTAATGGTAAAGATGTGTTAACATATGACTAAAATAGGATTATACACAACATTAAAAATTATCCATCTAGAAAAAATATAAAGAGTCAGTACTCCATAAATAAATAAAAAATGTGGACTTTATTAGCTCATATGGCAAAGTTTTGATTCTTTTACAGAATCTTTCTCAAGCAAGTGAATACAAATAGCAAGCAAGATGAAGAAAAGACTGGTGGCACTCACTCTTCATAAAAAAACCCTTCTTTATTTTATCTGACAGTTAAAATCACAGGAGGGGGATGCGGGACATGTCTAGGATGACGGTGACCGTTTCGTGCACAGCAACACTTCATCAGGACCTGCGACAAGACCCAATAACGTGCCGCTGTGGATATGGATTTCTGAGCTCACTGCTAGGTTGAGCACCTGCCCCCCCTTTTGTGTCTGATATGATATGGACTTTGCTTTGTTTTTCTTAAGTGGAGCTAGGTGTGTGATAGGTTTTTGATGCCAGACAAGTTCTCATTCTGTGAATTTATTGCATTGAATACAAATATCATGTCACTTGATGTCTGTATTCACTTGCTTGATAAAGGTTTTGAGAAAGTATGAAAAATTTGCTACATAGACTAGTTAAAGTTCAATTTTTTTAATTATATATGGAGTTCTGCATCTTTATTTTTTATATTTATGGATTATATGCTTGTTGGTCAGGAAAGCTTGCAACATTTATATATTTTTTGCATTATTTTGCATTTTTGTGTTGCTTTATTTTTTTTCATTACTATATCTGTCTATCACTCTATCTACAGTGGAAAAAATAAGTACTTGATATGCTGTCAATTTTACACGTTTTCCTACCAACAAAGAATGGAGAGGTCTGTAATTTTTATCATAGCTACACTTCAACTGTGTCAGACAGAATAACAAAAATCCAGAAAATCACTTTTGTTTGCAATTACAGAGGTCAGGCATTTCCTGTAGATCTTGACCAAGTTTGCACACAATGCAGCAGGAGTTTTGGCTGACTCCTCCATACAGATCTTCTACAGATCTTTCAAGTTTCAGGGCTGTCTTTGTGAAACTTTAAGCTTCAGCTCCCTTCAAAGATTTTCTATTGGGTTAAGGTCTGGAGACTCTCTAGGCCACTCTAGGACATTGAACTGCTTCTTACGGAGCAATTCCTTAGTTGCCCTGGCTTAGCATTTTGAGTCATTGTCATGCTGAAAGACTTAGCCACGACCGATCTTCAATGCTTTCACTGAGGGAAGGAGGTTGTTGGCCAAAATCTCACAATATATGACAACATGCATACTCCCTTCAATACGGTGCAATTGTCCTTTGCTTTTTGCAGAAAAGCACCCACAAAGTATGATGTTTACACTTTCATGATTCACAGTTGGGGCGGTGTTATTGAGGTTGTGCTCATCCATCTTCTTCCTCCAAACATGGCAAGTGGAGCTGATACCAAAATGTTAAATTTTGGCCTCATTTGACTACATTACTGTTATTGAATCATCCAGATGGTTATTGGCAAACTTTAAATGTGCCTGGTAATGTGTTGGCCTTAGCAGGAGTACCTTGCATGCCCTGCAGGATTTTAATCTTTGAGACTATGCTTTCAGCTCTCTTCAGGTCATTGAAGAGGTCCTCCCATATAGTTCTGGGCTGATTCTTTACCTTTCTGAGAATCCTTAACCCACGAGGCGAGATCTTTCATTTAGAATCAGACTGAGTAAGATTGACAATCATCTATGTTTCTTCCATTTTCTAATAATTGTGCCCACAGTTGTTTGTCTTGTCATCAAGCTGCTTGCCTATTGGCCTGTAGGCCATCCCAGCCTTGTTCAAGTCTGCATTTTTGCCTGTGGTGTCCTTAGACAGCTCTTTGGTCTTGGCCATAGTGGAAAGAATGGAGTTTGATTGATTGAGTTTGTGAACAAGTGTATTTTATACAGGTAACAAGTTCAAACAGGTGCAATTAATACAGGTAATGAGTGCAGAGTAGGAGGTTTTCTTAAAGAAAAATAACAGGTCTGTGAGAGGCAGAATTTTTGCTGGTTGGTAGGTGATCAAATACTTATTTCACGTAATAAAATGCAAATTAATTATTTAAAAATAATGTAATGTGATTTTCTGGATTTTTTAATTCTGTCTGTCACAGTTGAAGTGTAACTACGATAAAAATTACAGACCTCTCTATTCTTTGTAGGTGAGAAAACGTGCAAAATCAACAGTGTATCAAATGCTTATTTTTCTGACTTTATCTATCTTTCAATTCATCCATCTATCCTCCATTTATTAATCCATCTGTAACGCCCCTGACTATATCAGGGTGCTACAGGGAACTGCATCCTGTCCCCCAGGGTGCAGGACCCAACCCCCATGGTTTCAGGTTACCAATAACCGGTGTCATGCCATTAGCACTACAAATCCCAACCACACCTCACATCAAACCTGTCACACACTCCAGTGGACTGGTCAAGCTGGAGTACGGCCACCCACCTATGGGTCAGACAGACTGATGGGCGGGAAGTCAGGCAGTTGAGTTCAGGAGAGTTGAGGAGTTGAGAGTAGCCCTCAAAGAGTGAGGAGTAGTAGCTCCCAGGGAGCGAGACCAAGGTTGGGTCGCAGACGTTGGTCCGGGACCGCAGGAGTCGGGGACCGGTGGCAGTGACATTGGAAAGGGTGCGACGGACATAGTCTAGGAGGACTGTCGGCATCAGAACCCCAAAAGAACTGACCGGTACCGAGCACTACGGGATACAGGACCTTGGGTCGGGAGTGGTTCATCCATCCTGATAATTAACCTGGGAGGGAGAGTATCTTCATGAACTTCCCTTAGAGCTCAGAGATGGAAGGCATCAGCACAACGCGGGGGATAGGGTTCTCCATAAAAAGCATCCCAATTGAAATCCCAAATGCCAGCCATCAAGAGCACAGTTGCCCTACATACAGGTAGCGGGGCCCCAACAGCTTCATGCCAAGGGACCACAACAGACAACTAAAATTGTGCACGGAGGCAGGGTCCAGATTATCAAGTGACACCAGTGGGAGCAAACACCTGGACGGACTCCCTTGTAGAGACTGTGATGCACAGAGACTCTGGTTTATCTTCAGTTTGAGTGTCTGCTTTATAATCCTCATCCTGCACCACAATTACCCACAGTGAGTACTCTGTTTGTTCCCCTGGTTCCCTTGCACCCTGCGCTCCCTAATATCCTACACCATTACCTCAGAGGCCAGGGCCTTCCCTACTTGTGGAGGGACCGACACCTTGCTGCTCCCCACCATCTGCCCGGTACTCCTTCCAGCAGCGGCGCAGCGGTACTCCCATAACCACAACCCGCAGGTGACGTCACAAATTTCTCCCCTGTAAATATCCCCTTCCAAGGATCGGAGTTTTAGCCGAGCCCGGGTCTGGACCCCTCGAGCCACGATCACCCCGGATCTGAGCACCCTGAACTGCGCCGGGGCGGCACACATCTATCCATCTGTTATGGAGGTGAAAAGAGAATGATGGTTGTTAGAACAGAGCTAATGTCAGGGCACAGGACGTAAGAAAAGTATTAACCACAAACTTGGAAGAAAAAGTATATGGGGATCTTCAGGGGCATAATTCTCAAGCATTTAAAGCAATAACAATATGTTAGAGTTGTGGACATCTACTTTATTTATTCAGCTGACTATTAGTTTTCGGACAATTCCTGAAACTACATAATTATGATTGCTTTCGTTCTATCCTCTTTTTAATATTCTTTCTATTTTAAATGCACTGGTTTATCTCTGCAAAGGGCGACTACAAATTCTACTTCTACAGAAGTCAAGTTTGTGAACTGCCTTCATAAAAAAAAAGGTTTACTTAGCTAAGATACATTTTCTTTAGCAATCAGGAAAGGCTTATTTGTATTCACTTTCACTCTTGACTTTCGCTCCAGTGTCTCCATGGATATCACTATTTCCAGAATCTTTTTGAAAGTCATAGAAAGCTTTTCTGGATACTTTCTCTCAATATACCACTGATTTGACTTGCTCCAAACTGACATTATCCAGATATTCTTTTAAGTTTGACCACATATGTTGCTTTGTTTTGACTTTGCTTTGAAAATGTGAAACACTCTGAAATCAGTAAAGGTTTAGATGCCAGATGCTCCTGTATGATCTTTACAAGGTTTACAAAACTAGATTCAGTATGTTTCAAAGGGGTAGTCAGGCTGCACAGCAGGACACATGCTCTAGCCCCGTAGCACTTAATAACACTGGCACCGTCTCCTCCGCAGCAATACCATTAGCGGTAAAATATTGTTCCAGCTGTTCAGGGTACAGCAGCCAGCTGTCCACAGCACAATCAAACAGCTCAATTCTACCAATATAGGCAGCCATCTTGATGAATTAGTAGGCTGCAAACACAAATGCAGTATGCTAATATGGGATAAAAAACATTGTTACAATTCTAAAAAAAGACAAGTAAATTTATTTAGTTTATGACCACTTACTATCAATATAGTATTTGCAATCAATCAGTGACATTACTGTGCTCATGTACAATTTAGTTTTTAAACAGGCTTTCTTATCAGTTTAAAACAGTACACAAATGTAAGATAATAACATTGAAAGGCAAGCAACTTACATAAGTTATTAAAAGCTACTCATCTCTGAGATAAATTAACACAAATTGTGGTCAAATAGTATGAGAGAACAATCCCCACTGCAGACACTCCCACTCAAAGTTTGATACATTTTTGGTACATTTAGAGAAAAATGTATCATTTTTTCCTTTTACAAGATGCACCAGATTATAAGACGCACCCCAAATTTAGAGCTAAAAAAGGTAAAAAAAATTAAATAAAAATAGAGTCCATCTGTCTGTCATATACTCTAGTGTTGTCTTACCGGAGGGGGCGGCAGCAGTAGTGGAGTGGGATCACAGGAGGCAGAAGCTGTGCTGGCAGCGGCGACAGGTCAGTGCTGGCAGAAGCAGTGGCGGCGGGTCAGAGCTGGCAGTGGCGGTGGTGGATCAGTGCTGGCAACAGTGGTGGGTCAGTGCTGGCAGCAGTGGCGGGTCTGTGCTGGTAGCAGAAGTTGCGGTTGATGTGTGATGGAGCAGGCCGGTGCGGCTAGTGTCCCAGATGTTCTTTTAGCCATCCGAGCTTCAAAGAAATATCCACACAGCCAGCTGGCCGCCCGCTCAGAGTGGCAGCCAGCAGGCCGCCAACCAACCCGTACAGAGAGGCAGCCGCCCGCACGCACCGATAGTCACCTGGCCGCCCGCACAGACAACCACCCGACCGCTCACAGAGAGAGCAACAGAGACAGCGCCCCGCCAATTCTCCACCTTCTGGTAAGCTATATTTGGATTTTAAGACGCACCCCTCATTTTCCTCCCAAATGTTCGGGAGGAAAAGTGCGTCTTTTAATCCTAAAAACACAGTAAATTCTCTAAATAAATAGAAGCAAAAAAAATAAATAATAAAATAATAATTTTATTGTAAGCATTTAGCAAAAAATATAAAATAGAATACAAATTAGATGATTACAGTATAGAAAAGAGGACCCAACGGCATAATTGGCATAAATTAGATATTATGATGACTAAAAAAATTAAATAAATAGCAACACCAATAGACTGCAACAGTTATATCAAGAATTAAGAATAATACAATAATTAATGTTTCCTCAAAAAGTTCACATAATGATCAAGGTATTAAAAATTGTGTAAAGTGACTATGTACAAATAACTTAATGCATACAATAGTAATACAAAAAATGCCTTGTTATGTTATGTAAATAAATTATGTATAAATGAACCTGTCATAAAAAATAGATATACATACTATGGGGGAATGATTATATATATATATATATATATATATAATGCATTCAGATGTATCTAATGAAGGGGTTGCCATAAAAATATCAATCAGAAGTGAAAGAGGGATACCAGGGCACTACTTTGCATATAGCCAGCCATTCCATCCAATGCAGAAAAAAGTCACGTATTCAGTGGCTAGAGGCAAACACTGGGGTGCTTATATCCATAGATAGCAAATCATGCAGTGTTCAAGTAGAAAAAATATAGCACTCACCAGATTATTTTGCTGTGCAGGATCCTGTTTATTTAAACAGCGGAGGTTACATGTGCGGAGAGGGCTGGTGGGGAGAGGGAGTGAACGCTTTGGCAGACGACGGCCGTTTCGCACCTGTCCGGTGCTTCAGCTGGTCCAGCTGAAGCACCGGACAGGTGCGAAACGGCCGTCGTCTGCCAAGGCGTTCACTCCCTCTCCCCACCAGCCCTCTCCGCACATGTAACCTCCGCTGTTTAAATAAACAGGATCCTGCACAGCAAAATAATCTGGTGAGTGCTATATTTTTTCTACTTGAACACTGCATAAAAATATCAATCATTGGCAATTTTTGCTCAGAAAAAGCCAGATATGCTATGTCCAAAGAACAATCCCAAAATAGGCCACTAGATGGTGCTGAAGTCAAATACTACCAATGGGCATGTGTAGGGTAAGCTCAATAGAGTATAATGATATAACTGCAGCCATCAAAAAAACACAAATGCCATAGCGTAGATCCTAACATTGCAAAGAATATTTACCTGGGAAAACAATGCTGTGTGGCTCGGTCCTCACACCCCGACGTACATTTTGCTTTGCTCTGCTTCTACGGGGGTGTGTCGGGGTGAGGAAGGCGCAGAGCTTAAATATATGTGTGGGACCAATCAGAGAATGGCGTCATTTCAGGCATGTATGGCGCTTGCGTCACAATATAGTCCCTCCTCCAGATGAAAAGAGACTTCCCACCGGGCGATGAACCGCAGCTTGCGTGACAAATACCCGGAAGAAACCAACATTGCAAACCAACGCTGCACAATGCGCCCGGCTGGAGTCTGAGGAGGGCACTTACTGTGCAATCAGACTACCCAAATCAGCGTATTCAGAAAAAGATGAAGCATTGAAAGTTAACATACGTGTAAATAAACAAGAATGTTGTTGGGATAAATACTAATGAAATGCATGAATGTGATCATGTGTAAGAGAAAAATAAGTGTATGTTAATGGTGTGGGCAATTAAATAAATATAAATAAAGTTTGTGAATAAATGCCATTAAAAAGATATACAAATATCAATTGTACAGCATAAATTCTGTATAGTGACACAGTATGAAAAATGTGCAAACAGGTGAATACAATAATCATCTCTGAGATGTATACTAAGTCTTCAATTTCTAACAGAATATCTCCTTTTTAGGCTATGTGCGCACTAGAAATGTGAAGTTTCTCAAGAAAATTTCTTGAGAAACTTCTGCCAGTGAAAGATTTCCGGACCTGCGGAAAAAATACGCACCAAATCCGCATGCGTTTTTGCCGCGGATTTGCCGCGGATTTGCCGCGAATTTGCCGCGAATTTGCCGCGGATTTACCGCGGATTTACCGCAGGTTTGTCCCTGCAATAAATAATAAAGATAATCGATAGACAGATAATGGATAGAGGGAAAGATGGATAGATGAATAGATAGATAGATAGAGGGATAGATAGATAGATGAATAGATAGATAGAGGGATAGATGGATAGATAGATAGATAGATAGATAGAGGGATAGATGGATAGATAGATAGATAGATAGATAGAGGGATAGATAGATAGATAGATAGATAGATAGATAGAGGGATAGATAGATAGATAGAGGGATAGATAGATAGATGAATAGATAGATAGAGGGATAGATGGATAGATATATAGATAGATAGATAGATAGATAGATAGATAGAGGGATAGATGGATAGATAGATAGATAGATAGAGGGATAGATAGATAGATAGATAGATAGAGGGATAGATAGATAGATAGATAGATAGATAGAGGGATAGATAGATAGATAGATAGATAGATAGATAGATAGATAGAGGGATAGATGGATAGATAGATAGATAGAGGGATAGATAGATAGATAGATAGATAGATAGATAGATAGATAGAGGGATAGATAGATAGATAGATAGAGGGATAGATAGATAGATGAATAGATAGATAGAGGGATAGATGGATAGATAGATAGATAGAGGGATAGATGGATAGATAGATAGATAGATAGATAGATAGAGGGATAGATAGATAGATAGATAGAGGGATAGATAGATAGATAGATAGAGGGATAGATAGATAGATAGATAGATAGATGAGAAAAACCTATATAATGTTCCACCTCCCTGCATTTTCTAAGCTGGCACCCTTTAGTGACTTTCATGTGGCACTTAGGCTACTTTCACACCTCCGGTTTTTGCTATGCGGCACAATCCGGCACTTTGCATGAAAATCGCAACCGTTTTTTTTTGCTGCCGGTTGCGATTTTCCTGCATAGACTTTAATTAGTGCCGCATTGTGCCGCATGGCCTTGCATTCCGTCCGTTTTTTGCCGCATGCGGCAGATGTAGCCGATGCGGCGGCCGGATGGAACGTTGCCTGGCACGTTTTTTCGTGCGGCAAAAAAAAACCGCATCGCGCCGCATTCGGCCGATGCGGCACATTTTTCAATACATGCCTATGGCGGCCGGATGCGGCGCGATGCGGCAATAACCGCATCCGGCCGCCGCATGCGGTTTTTGCCACTGCGCATGCTCAGTAGCATGCCGTAAGCGGCAAAAACCGGACTGGCCGCAAAGGAAAAACTTATGCAAAGGATGCGGTGTTTTCACCGCATCCGTTGCATAGCTTGCACAGCCGGATTGAGCCGCACAGCTCAAGCCGGATGTGTGAAAGTAGCCTAAAGGGTGCTTAGCCTTGTATTTAGCCATAAAATAAATAAATAATTAAAAAAAATGACGTGAGGTCCCCCCATTTTTTGTAGCCAGCTAGGGTAAAGCAGACGGCTGCAGCCTGCAGACCACCGCTGGCAGCTTCACCTTGGCTGATAATCCAAAACAGTGGGCACCCCACGCTGTTATTTTAAATTATATAAATAATTTAAAACAAAAAACGTGGGGTCCCCCCCATATTGGATCACCAGCCAAGGTAAAGCGGACAGCTGGGGTCTGATATTCTCAGACTAGGGAGGTCCACTGTTATTGGACACTCCCCAGCCTAAAAATAGCAGGCCGCAGCCGCCCCAGAAGTGGCGCATCCATTAGACGTGCCAATCCTGGCGCTTTGCCCAAGCTCATCCCGCGCCCTGGTGCGTTGGCAAACGGGGTAATATATGGGGTTGATGCCAGATGTGTAATGTCACCTGGCATCAAGCCCTGGGGTTGGTGAGGTCAGGCGTCTATCAGATACCCGACATCACCAACCCAGTCAGTAATAATTAAAAAATAGACAACAAAAAAAGTTTTATTTGAAAAAACACTCCCCAAAACATTCCCTCTTTAACCAATTTATTGAAAAGAGCACAATCAATTCCACGTCCGGCGTAATCCAAAAAGGGGGGGGGGGCACGGCGATCCATACCATAGTCGCTGTCCCAGTGAATGAAAAACAGAATGTTCCCCATTGGCTGGGAGAGCAATGCAGTGACCTGAGCTAACATCAATAGGTCAGCTCAGGTCACTGCAGGGGATGACGAGCGCTGCCATCAGGAGCATAGATGAGATCATTACCTTCTGTGATCATCTCCTGTACTGCTGACGTCAGCGCTGTCACTGACTTATCGCGAGAGCCCGTGACGTCACCGCTAGTGACAGTCTCGGGCCGCTCGCGAGTCGGGCCTAGACAGCAGTGACCGCGGTGACGTCAGGAGGCAGGAGATCGTCACAGCAGGTAATGATCTCACCTCCTGACAGCAGCGATCGTCATCCCCGCGGCTCCCAGCACTGCAGGATGTCAGTGTCTGCCTGCGCTGCCGCGTGACAAGCTGCTGACACTGCGGGCAGACACTGACACCCTGCAGTGCAGGCAGCCGCGAGGCCGGAGCAGGACACACACTGCACAGACACCTGGAGGTCGCACGGAAGTGCTTCTGTGCGGCGTCCAGGGAGTGTGATGTGTGTTTACTCTGCTCCTCTTCCTGGCATAATGACATCGCTTCCTGCAAAACCGCAGGCAGCGATGGGCATTACCGCAGGTAAATCGCGGCTATTCCGGTGGTATACCGCACATCATTGCTACCTGCGGAATACCCCCGGAATACCGCAGGTACCTGCGGAAATTAATGGACATGCACATTTTCTCAAGAAAGTTTCTCGAGAAAATTTTCTCAAGAAATTTTCTTGAGAAAAATCCGCACAGTGCGCACAACTATTTTTTTTTCTCATTGAATTTCATGGGAAATGTCTGCACAAAGATTGCAGACATTTCTCAAGAGATTTCCGGGGCAAATCCGAGGGTAAATCCGCGGGAAAAACGGTCTAGTGCGCACATAGCCTTAGTTGAGTTACTGTCACGTGTGTAGGACAGTCTCTGGATCAGAGTTCTCAAATTACCATCAGAGACCAGCACAATTTAAAGTTGCTTTTTTTCCTTTGGACAATTAAGAGTTAATCCCTTTTTTGTTGAGCAGCAGACTTGCTCAACTGCTTTAAGATGATTTCAGGGAATTAGGTTGTAAGCTTAAAGCATGGACCTCAAAGGTGGTATTTTCAGAAATACTACCTGTGCCACGAGCCACACCAGAGAGGCAAAGAGAGATCAGGGAGGTTAACAGGTGGCTCAGGAATTGGTGTAGGAAAGAGGGTTTTGGGTTCCTGGAGAATTGGGCCGACTTTTCAGTTGGCTACAGATTCTATGCTAGGGATGGGCTGCATCTTAATGGGGAAGGTGCAGCTCTGCTGGGGCAGAAAATGGCTAGAAGGTTGGAGGAGTGTTTAAACTAGGAATGGGGGGCGAGGGTATTCACTTTATAGAAGGGGAATGTAGTGCAGATAGTGACCAGGGCACAAGTAATGAAATTGGGGGTGGTACGGGGGGAAGGGTTAGGACAGTTAATACAGTAAGCAGGAATACAGGTACAGAGTCATACGTAACGTGCATGTACACTAATGCCCGAAGCCTCACAAATAAGGTGGAGGAATTAGAATTAATATTGTTGGAAGAAAATTATGATATAGTGGGGATATCAGAGACATGGCTGGATGAGAGCTATGACTGGGCTGTTAATTTACAGGGTTATAGCCTATTCAGGAATGACCGTACAAATAAGCGAGGGGGAGGTGTGTGTCTATATGTAAAATCATCCTTAAAACCCATCCTGCGTGACAACATATGTGAGGGTACTGAGAATGTAGAGTCCCTATGGGTGGAGATAAGGGGAGGGAGAATGAATAATAAAATACTGATAGGGATGTGTTATAAGATGCCGAATATTATGGAAGAGGTAGAGAATATCCTCATAAAGCAAATTGATAAAGCAGCGAGTCTCGGAGAGGTAATTATTATGGGGGACTTTAACTATCCTGATATAAATTGGGGAACAGAAACTTGCAGTTCCAGCAAAGGAAATAGATTTTTGATAACAATGAACGATAATTACCTTTCACAAATGGTACAGGACCCCACAAGAGGGGGAGCACTACTAGACCTTGTACTAACCAATAGGCCAGACCGCATATCAAATATACAAGTTGGGGGTTACTTGGGGAATAGTGATCACAAAATAATAAGTTTTCATGTATTCTTTAGTAAGATGTCTAGTAGAGGGGCTACAAGGACACTAAACTTCAGGAAAGCAAATTTTAAACGGTTGAGAGATGATCTTAGTGCAATAAACTGGGATGATGTACTAAGTAATAAAAGTACACAAAGCAAATGGGAGACTTTTATGAGCATCCTGAATAGGGCTTGTGCAGAAAATATACCCTATGGGAACAAACATGCTAGAAATAGGAGGAAACCCCTATGGCTAAATAGAGCTGTAAGGGAAGCAATAAAAGAAAAACAGAAAGCCTTAAAAGAATTAAAGAGGGTAGGTAGTGATGAGGCATTATATAATTATAGAAAACTAAATAAAATATGTAAAAAGCAAATTAAGTTAGCTAAGTTTGAGACAGAGAGACTCATTGCGAGAGAAAGTAAAAATAATCCTAAAATATTCTTTAACTACATAAACAGTAAAAAACTGAAAAGCGATAGTGTTGGCCCCCTTAAAAATAGTCTTGGTGAAATGGTGGAAGGGGATGAGGGTAAAGCCAACCTGCTGAATTACTTTTTTTCTACGGTTTTTATACAAGAAAATGCCATGGCAGATGACATGACCAGTGATACCATAAATTCACCCTTGAATATTACCTGCTTAACCTAGCAGGAAGTACGCCGCCGCCTCGAAATCACTAAGGTTGACAAATCTCCGGGCCCGGATGGCATACACCCCAGAGTACTACAGGAATTGAGTTCTGTGATAGATAGACCATTATTTTTAATCTTCTCAGATTCCTTAATAACAGGGTCGGTACCGCAGGACTGGCGCATAGCAAATGTGGTGCCAATATTCAAAAAGGGGACAAAAACTGAGCCGGGAAATTATAGGCCAGTAAGTTTAACCTCTACGGTTGGTAAAATCCTTGAGGGTTTCTTGAGAGATGCTATACTGGAGTATCTCAAGAAAAATAACCTTATGACAGAGTATCAACATGGGTTTATGAGGGATCGATCCTGTCAAACTAATTTTATCAGCTTCTATGAAGAGGTAAGTTCAAGTCTGGACCAGGGAAATGCAGTGGATGTTGTGTATATGGACTTTTCAAAAGCTTTTGATACGGTGCCACACAAAAGGTTGGTATATAAAATGAGAATAATGGGGATAGGGGAAAATATGTGTAACTGGGTTAAAAACTGGCTCAGTGATAGGAAACAAAGGGTGGTTATTAATGGTACGTACTCGGACTGGGTCTCAGTTCATAGTGGGGTACCACAGGGGTCAGTATTGGGCCCGCTTCTTTTCAACATATTTATAAATGACCTTGTTGGGGGCATGCGGAGTAGAATTTCAATATTTGCAGATGATACTAAACTCTGCAGGGTAATCAATACAGAGGAGGATAATTTTATATTACAGGGAGATTTATTTAAATTGGAGGATTGGGCTGAGAAGTGGCAATTGAAGTTTAATGTAGATAAATGTAAGGTCATGCACTTGGGTAGAGGAAATAACATTTATGATTATGTACTTAATTGTAGAACACTGGGTAAAACAGACACAGAAAAAGACTTGGGTGTATGGGTGGATGGTAAACTTCACTTTAGTGGACAGTGTCAGGCAGCTGCTGCCAGGGCTAATAAAATAATGGGATGTATTAAAAGAGGTATAAGTGTTCATGAAAAAAATATAGTTCTACCTCTGTACAAGTCACTAGTGCGACCGCACTTAGAATACTGTGTACAATTCTGGTCACCGATATATAAGAAGGACATAGCTGAACTGGAGAGGGTGCAGAGAAGAGCGACCAAGATTATTAGAGGAATGGGTGGGCTGCAATACCAAGATAGGTTATTAAACTTGGGGTTATTTAGTTTGGAAAAACGAAGGCTTAGGGGGGATCTAATCACAATGTATAAATATATGAGGGGACAGTACAGAGACCTTTCCAAAGATCTTTTTACACCTAGGCCTGCGACTGGAACACGGGGGCATCCGTTACGTCTTGAGGAAAGAAGGTTTAATCATAATCACAGACGAGGATTCTTTACTGTACGAGCAGTGAGACTGTGGAACTCTCTGCCGCATGATGTTGTAATGAGTGATTCACTACTAACATTTAAGCAGAGCCTGGATGCCTTTCTTGAAAAATTTAATATTACCAGTTATGTATATTAGATTTTATGACAGGGTATTGATCCAGGGAACTAGTCTGATTGCCGGATGTGGAGTCAGGAAGGACATTTTTCCCCATTGGAACTTGTTTGCCACATTGGGGTTTTTTTGCCTTCCTCTGGATCAACATGTTAGGCTACGGGTTGAACTAGATGGACTTAGAGTCTCCCTTCAACCTTAAAAACTATGATACTATGATACTATGATACTTCCGGGCTATTTAATCCCTCTGCTTCATGGACAGATTGCTGGTTATTCAATTAATTTTGGGTGCTACCTTGGAGCAAAGAGGACATGGTGTTGCTGCTGAGATGTCTGCCGTAATTAGTGCAAGATAAGTGTTTTTTCTACCTCTTTTTATTATACCCTACCCTTACTCTGTGGTTATTGCCTGGTGCATGTTTTTGGTGGTTATTGGTTTTTGTTACCCTGTTTTGTTTCAGTGTTGGTGGGTTGTTGAGCTCCCTCAGGGTCAATATCCTGAGTGGCGGAGACTTAGTTGTTCGGGCCTGGACAGTAGACAGGGCTACACTGGAGGCTCTACCCTGACTACCTCTGAATCTACCGTCAGGATAAGGGACAGTGCAGAGCTCCCAGACATAGGATCAGCCTGGTAGTCCCAGTTCCATCCTCTATCCCGTTACAATTACTTTATACACCTTAAGAGCTGATAGCTATTATTATTATTATAAAAAGAAAGATGTTTATAAAATGATTATCACACATATTAGAAGGAATAATTCATTAGGCCACTTTATCATAGCAGTATTTTGGGCAGTATTAGGCTTCAGTGTTTCTAATTCAAAATCAGGAATGGAATTTATAGAAAGGTAAAAAAAAACCTATTTTCGTCTTTCATGATTTGGAATTTTGGCTCTGCATAAAAATTCCTAATGAAATATACTGGTGTGTGAAAGTGGCCTTAACAAGGGGGAGTCTGTGAAGTAAATTTAATCAAAATAGGTCACCGTTTAAATGACTGGAAATAAATGCAGGGTTTAGCTTATAAAACTGCACATAACAGAAAGTATATAATGAGATCTGTACTTTCAAAAAACTTTGAATAAATCAATAGTGCAGACAAATATGACAAACATTGTAACTATATCTCATCAGAGAAATATGCTTCCTTTTCAATGCATCAACCAATTCATCCCAGCCCCCACTTGTCTTCTGAACTTGTTAGCTACTCTGAACTAAAATTAATCTTCCTCAGAAAAGGACCAGCTCATTGATGTGTAACCTTGCACAGCCCATTGCACTCTATAGAGAGGGGATAGGAGTAGAGAAGGGGACAATGAGTAAACAGAAAGAGACAGTGTTATGAGTCTATAACACTCACTCACAAGGGAAAGAGAAAGAAGAAGGTGTGGCTGTACCCAGTCGGTCCCTGTACAGAATAAAAGATGCTAGCCACACAACTAAAAGCATGACCTGTCTCCTGGCTCCCTGACAGGCCGTGAAGGAGTTTCTTGTGCCTCTTAAAAGACTAGAGTTGAAGCCGCAGATACTTCTTAGAAAGGGGGAGGAAGATGTGCAGGAAGAAACTGAAACCCAGTGTGAGGTAAACTGAAACAAGTTCAAATAAGGTGCAAAGATAGGAGTCTGAGAAGAAAAACACTCAAGCTAACAACAAACACAACAGTTTTTTTCATAAGTAAACCCCTAAGATGAAGGGTTAAAAATCCAAGGAACAGGTCCACATGGAACAATAACCAGCAAGGAAGTGAAGGGAGAATATATATTCCCACTCAGGTTATGATAGGACAAACCAAAACAGGACAATAAAATCAAATAGTATCAAAAATACTAATTTATCCCTGTGTATTGCGTTTGATAGCGGAAACATCATGCAAGCTAGACTCCTGTTATGAGTAGAGATGAGCGAACCGGTCCCGGTTCGGATCGAGGTCGGTTCGCCGAACGGAGGTCCCGTTCGAGTTCGGTTCGTCGAACGTTCGACGAACCGAACTCGAACCGCATAGGAAACAATGGCAGGCATTCACAAACACATAAAAACACATAGGAAACACCCTCAAAGGTGTCCAAAAGGTGACAAACAACTCACAACACAACACAAACACATGAGAAAGTGACAAGGACATATACTCATGTGAAAACAAAAGAGCAGGACAAGGAAAAAGAGGAGGAGACACAGATATAGGCATGGCACGCCCTTCTAAAATCATGTAAAACACCGCAAGGTGACTCCAAGCGGAGTCTTCCTTTTTTTCCAAAAATTGGGCCACACACACACCCACCCATTCAGTGGCAGCAGTTGTGCCCCAGTTGTACAATTCACAGCTAGCTTTGCATCAAGCACATTCAAAAATATGCTATTCTTAACCGTCCCCAGGATGACACCGGGGTAGGTAGCAAAGTCTTTGCTGAAACATGACTTCTTCATCTTGGCTTCTTTTAAAAACAATGTAGGTAAGGGTTACTCCAAGCGGAGTCTTCCTTCTTTCAAAAAATTGGGCCCCACACACCCACCCCTTCAGTGGCAGCAGTTGTGCCCCAGTTGTACACTTCACAGCTAGATTTGCATCAAGCACATTCAAAAATACGCCATAATTAACCGTCCCCAGGATGACACCAGGGTAGGTAGCAAAGTCTTTCCTGATCCCAGCTCTGTTCATCTTGGCTTCTTTTAAAAACAATGTAAGCAAGGGTTACTCCAAGCGGAGTCTTCCTTTTTTCAAAAAATTGGGCCCCACACACACCCACCCCTTCAGTGGCAGCAGTTGTGCCCCAGTTGTACACTTCACAGCTAGATTTGCATCAAGCACTTCAAAAATACGCCATAATTAACCGTCCCCAGGATGACACCAGGGTAGGTAGCAAAGTCTTTCCTGATCCCAGCTCTGTTCATCTTGACTTCTTTTAAAAACAATGTAAGCAAGGGTTACTCCAAGCGGAGTCTTCCTTTTTTCCAAAAATTGGGCCCCACACACACCCACCCCTTCAGTGGCAGCAGTTGTGCCCCAGTTGTAACCCTTCACAGCTAGATTTGCATCAAGCACATTCAAAAATACACCATAATTAACCGTCCCCAGGATGACACCAGGGTAGGTAGCAAAGTCTTTCCTGATCCCAGCTCTGTTCATCTTGGCTTCTTTTAAAAACAATGTAAGCACTCCAAGCGGAGTCTTCCTTTTTTCCAAAAATTGGGCCCCACACACACCCACCCCTTCAGTGGCAGCAGTTGTGCCCCAGTTGTACAGTTCACAGCTAGATTTGCATCAAACACATTCAAAAATACGCTATTCTTAACCGTCCCCAGGATGACACCGGGGTAGGTAGCAAAGTCTTTCCTGATCCCAGCTCTGTTCATCTTGGCTTCTTTTAAAAACAATGTAAGCAAGGGTTACTCCAAGCGGAGCCTCCCTTTTTTCCAAAAATTGGGCCCCACACAGACACCTTATCAGTGGCAGCACTTGTGCCCTACTTGCAAACATGATGTTTTGATTTGCATCAAGCACATTCAAAAATATGCTATTCTTAACCGTCCCCAGGATGACACCGGGGTAGGTAGCAAAGTCTTTGCTGAACCATGACTTGTTCATCCTGGCTTCTTTTAAAAACAATGTAAGCAAGGGTTACTCTAAGCGGAGTCTCCCTTTTTTCCAAAAATTGTGCCCCACACACACCCACCCATTCAGTGGCAGCAGTTGTGCCCCAGTTGTACACTTCACAGCTAGATTTGCATCAAGCACATTCAAAAATACGCCATAATTAACTGTCCCCAGGATGACACCAGGGTAGGTAGCAAAGTCTTTCCTGATCCCAGCTCTGTTCATCTTGGCTTCTTTTAAAAACAATGTAAGCAAGGGTTACTCCAAGCGGAGTCTTCCTTTTTTCAAAAAATTGGGCCCCACACACACCCGCCCCTCCAGTGGCAGCAGTTGTGCCCCAATTGTACACTTCACAGCTAGATTTGCATCAAGCACATTCAAAAATACGCCATAATTACCCGTCCCCAGGATGACACCAGGGTAGGTAGCAAAGTCTTTCCTGATCCCAGCTCTGTTCATCTTGGCTTCTTTTTAAAACAATGTAAGCAAGGGTTACTCCAAGCGGAGTCTTCCTTTTTTCCAAAAATTGGGCCCCACACACACCCACCTCTTCAGTGGCAGCAGTTGTGCCCCAGTTGTACAGTTCACAGCTAGATTTGCATCAAGCACATTCAAAAATACGCTATTCTTAACCGTCCCCAGGATGACACCTGGGTAGGTAGCAAAGTCTTTCCTGATCCCAGCTCTGTTCATCTTGGCTTCTTTTAAAAACAATGTAAGCAAGGGTTACTCCAAGCGGAGCCTCCCTTTTTTCCAAAAATTGGGCCCCACACAGACACCTTATCAGTGGCAGCACTTGTGCCCTACTTGCAAACATGATGTTTTGATTTGCATCAAGCACATTCAAAAATATGCTATTCTTAACCGTCCCCAGGATGACACCGGGGTAGGTAGCAAAGTCTTTGCTGAACCATGACTTGTTCATCCTGGCTTCTTTTAAAAACAATGTAAGCAAGGGTTACTCTAAGCGGAGTCTCCCTTTTTTCCAAAAATTGTGCCCCACACACACCCACCCATTCAGTGGCAGCAGTTGTGCCCCAGTTGTACACTTCACAGCTAG
Organism: Anomaloglossus baeobatrachus; assembly: GCF_048569485.1. Classification (NCBI taxonomy): domain Eukaryota; kingdom Metazoa; phylum Chordata; class Amphibia; order Anura; family Aromobatidae; genus Anomaloglossus; species Anomaloglossus baeobatrachus. The sequence goes on from NC_134358.1 coordinate 286,148,720, forward strand.
ATTTGCATCAAGCACATTCAAAAATACGCCATAATTAACTGTCCCCAGGATGACACCAGGGTAGGTAGCAAAGTCTTTCCTGATCCCAGCTCTGTTCATCTTGGCTTCTTTTAAAAACAATGTAAGCAAGGGTTACTCCAAGCGGAGTCTTCCTTTTTTCAAAAAATTGGGCCCCACACACACCCGCCCCTCCAGTGGCAGCAGTTGTGCCCCAATTGTACACTTCACAGCTAGATTTGCATCAAGCACATTCAAAAATACGCCATAATTACCCGTCCCCAGGATGACACCAGGGTAGGTAGCAAAGTCTTTCCTGATCCCAGCTCTGTTCATCTTGGCTTCTTTTTAAAACAATGTAAGCAAGGGTTACTCCAAGCGGAGTCTTCCTTTTTTCCAAAAATTGGGCCCCACACACACCCACCTCTTCAGTGGCAGCAGTTGTGCCCCAGTTGTACAGTTCACAGCTAGATTTGCATCAAGCACATTCAAAAATACGCTATTCTTAACCGTCCCCAGGATGACACCGGGGTAGGTAGCAAAGTCTTTCCTGATCCCAGCTCTGTTCATCTTGGCTTCTTTTAAAAACAATGTAAGCAAGGGTTACTCCAAGCGGAGCCTCCCTTTTTTCCAAAAATTGGGCCCCACACAGACACCTTATCAGTGGCAGCACTTGTGCCCTACTTGCAAACAGGATGTTTTGATTTGCATCAAGCACATTCAAAAATATGCTATTCTTAACCGTCCCCAGGATAACACCGGGGTAGGTAGCAAAGTCTTTGCTGAACCATGACTTGTTCATCTTGGCTTCTTTTAAAAACAATGTAAGCAAGGGTTACTTCAAGCGGAGCCTCCCTTTTTTCCAAAAATTGGGCCCCACACAGACAGCTTATCAGTGGCAGCACTTGTGCCCTAGTTGCAAACAGGATGTTTTGATTTGCATCAAGCACATTCAAAAATACGCTATTCTTAACCGTCCCCAGGATGACACCGGGGTAGGTAGCAAAGTCTTTGCTTAACCATGACTTGTTCATCTTGGCTTCTTTTAAAAACAATGTAAGCAAGGGTTACTCCAAGCGGAGCCTCCCTTTTTTCCAAAAATTGTGCCCCACACACACCCACCCATTCAGTGGCAGCAGTTGTGCCCCAGTTATACACTTCACAGCTAGATTTGCATCAAGCACATTCAAAAATACGCCATAATTAACCGTCCCCAGGATGACACCGGGGTAGGTAGCAAAGTCTTTCCTGATCCCAGCTCTGTTCATCTTGGTTTCTTTTAAAAACAATGTAAGCAAGGGTTACTCCAAGCGGAGTCTCCCTTTTTTCAAAAAATTGGGCCCCACACACACCCACCCCTTCAGTGGCAGCAGTTGTGCCCTAGTTGCAAACAGGATGTTTTGATTTGCATCAAGCACATTCCAAATCCACAAGCATTTACTCTCCCCAGGATGACACAGGGGATTCCTTCTGGATCAATGACTTGTTCATTTTGATGAACGTCAGTCTGTCCACATTGTCACTGGACAGACGCGTGCGCTTATTTGTCAGCACACACCCAGCAGCACTGAAGACACGTTCAGAGACAACGCTGGCAGCTGGACACGACAAAATCTCCAAGGCGTAACTGGAGAGCTCTGGCCATTTTTCTAGATTTGAAGCCCAAAAGGGGCAAGGCTCCATTTGCAAAGTCATGGCATCGATGTTCATTTGGAGATACTCCTGTATCATCCTCTCCAGCCGTTGACTATGTGTCAGACATGTTGTCTCTGGTGGCCTTGCAAAAGAGGGTCTAAAAAAATTATGAAAAGATTCCATAAAATTGCTGTTACCAGCACCAGATACGGTCCTACTGGTACGGGTAGACTGTTGAAGATGACGAGACCATCCCATGTTTGTCAAGTTACAACTGGGAGATTCACTCCCTGCACCTGCACGGTTGTTTGGTGGAAAAGCCGAGCTAAGATCGAGTAACAGCTTCTGCTGATACTCCTGCATACGTGCGCCCCTTTCTATGGCTGGAATTATGTCACAAAATTTGGACTTGTACCGGGGATCTAATAGTGTGGCCACCCAGTAGTCATCATCACTTCTAATTTTGACAATTCGAGGGTCATGTTGGAGGTAGTGCAACAAGAAGGCACTCATGTGTCTTGCGCAGCCATGCGGACCAAGTCCACGCTGTGTTTGTGGCATAGAGGTGCTAACCGTTCTTTCTTCCTCTGACATCTCCCCCCAACCTCTTTCAACTGAAATTTGACCAAGGTCTCCCTCATCTGCTGAGTCTTCCATGTCCATGGACAGTTCGTCCTCCATTTCTTCATGTTCTCCTGCACCTTCCTCAACATCTCGCCTGCTACCATGCACCCTTGTTGATCCCTGTCCCCCATGGTCCCATGCCTGGCGCCTTGGTGATGATGAACGTCTGGACCTTGGTGATGTTGTTGTGTCTTGCGCATATGAATCCTTCTGTAGTTCATCCCCTTCCTGTTGTCCCACCCCCTGACTCCGAATAGTGTTTAGCGTGTGCTCCAGCATGTAAATGACTGGAATCATCATGCTGATAATGGCATTGTCAGCGCTAAACATTTTCGTCGCCATGTCGAAACTGTGCAGAAGGGTGCATAGGTCCTTGATCTGAGACCACTCCATCAGGGTGATCTGACCCACCTCTGCATCTCGTTGGCCCAGGCTATACGTCATGACGTATTGCACCAGGGCTCGGCGGTGCTGCCACAGTCGCTGTAACATGTGGAGAGTTGAATTCCAGCGTGTCGCCACATCGCATTTCAGGCGATAAACCAGCAGGCCGAAAGACTTCTGGAGCGATGCAAGTCGCTCAGCTGCGGCGCTTGAACTGCGGAAGTGAGCAGACAGTTTTCGTGCCCTGTTCAGAAGGCCATCTAGGCCGGGATAGTGTGTTAAAAATTGCTGGACGACAAGGTTCAACACGTGAGCCATACAAGGTACGTGTGTCACCTTGCCCAGGCGAAGGGCCGCACCCAGGTTTGCAGCATTGTCGCACACGGCCTTACCAGGCTGCAGGTTGAGTGGAGACAACCATTTATTAAACTCGGACCGCAGAGCTGACCACAACATCTCAGATGTGTGACTCTTATTCCCAAGACTTGTCAAGCTAAAGACCGCCTGATGCCGTTGCGCTCTGCTGCCAGCATAGTAATGAGGGGTGCGTGATTCCTTCTGTGCAGTGAGAACGCTGGTGGCCTGACCAGGCAGGCTTGGGGCGGAGGTGGAGGACCCAGATGAGGTGGAGGATGCAGAAGCAGTGGCGGAACTTGGACAGACAGAGGATTGACACACAAGTCGTGGGGACGGCAAGACTTGTGCAGCAGACCCTTCACCATCTATCACCATAGTTACCCAGTGCCCAGTCAGCAACATGTAACGTCCCTTTCCATGCTTACTGGTCCAAGTATCGGTGGTGAAATGCACCCGTTCACACACAGAGTTTCTCAAGGAAGCAGTGATGTTGTGTGCGACATGCTGGTGTAGCGCGGGCACACCTTTCTTAGAGAAGTAGTGGCGACTAGGCTTCTGGTACTGGGGCACAGCAACAGACATAAGGTCTCTAAAATCCTGTGTGTCCACTAGGCGGAAAGGCAGCATTTCGGTAGCCAACAGCTTACAGAGGGATAGAGCCAACCTTTTAGCTTTGTCATGGGTCGCAGGAAGTGGCCTTTTATTTGACCACATTTGAGGGACAGAGATCTGGCTGCTGTGTGTAGACGGTGTTGAGTAGGGTGTCCCTGGAAAAATGCAGGTTTGTGAGGAAAGTGCAGGCGTAGACATGATGTTGTCTTCATCCAACGTTGGTGCTATCGATGTCTGAGAGAGCTGTACACACTCACTTGTTTCCCCTTCCAAACCAACTGACGACCTACCAAGCAAACTGCCTGTTGCGGTTAGCTTGGGAGCAGACCTCTGATTCCCAGGCTATAGTGTGACTGCACAGCTCTGCAGACTCAGCCATCTCAGTTCCACCATACTGTGCAGGGCTGATGGAGACTTCAGAGCTGGGAGAAAGCAAGTTTGATTGGGATGACAACTCAGAGGACTGGTGTTTTTTGGATGCGGTACTTGAAGTGGCTGAGAGGGCACTTGTTGGACCACTTGAGTTCCATTCAAGCATTTTCCTTTTTTGGCCATCATCTACTTTTGTTCCTGTTGTTCGTGTCCGTAAAAAAGGGAGCACATCGGATTGTCCACGGTAAGTAGTAGACATCTTACTTTTGCTGGTAGATGGTCTATCTTCAGCAGATGATAATGGAGCTTTGCCACCTTCCCCACGGACAAAACGTTTTTTTCCTTTTCCACCACGTCTCTTCCCCTTTCCACCAGCATCTGTCATTTGCCACTCATTTTGATTGCGACAAGATTGTGCACTGGAAATGTGGTAGTAAAAATTGAGAGGTGGTGTAGATTGCAGCGGTGGTCTAGCTTTATTAACAGCAGAATAATAAAGAATAAATATCCCTGACAATGCAACTATGGCCCTTAAACTGGCAGCATAAATTGCTAGTATAATGGCTTAGTTATAATGAGTTGGAGTGTGCAATGCAGGCAGACGTGCTGCAAATATCTTTGCACTAGTGGGACTATACAAAAGTCCAATAGCCACATTTAGGATGCCACTAGGTACACTGAGTGTTTGCTAGTATAATGGCTTAGTTATAATGAGTTGGAGTGTGCAATGCAGGCAGAGGTGCTGCAAATATCTTTGCACTAGTGGGACTATAGCAAAGTCTAATAGCCACATTTAGGATGCCACTAGGTACACTGAGTGTTTGCTAGTATAATGGCTTAGTTATAATGAGTTGGAGTGTGCAATGCAGGCAGAGGTGCTGCAAATATCTTTGCACTAGTGGGACTATAGCAAAGTCCAATAGCCACGTTTAGGATGCCACTAGGTACACTGAGTGTTTGCAAGTATAATGGCTTAGTTATAATGAGTTGGAGTGTGCAATGCAGGCAGACGTGCTGCAAATGTCTTTGCACTAGTGGGACTAGACAAAAGTCCAATAGCCACGTTTAGGATGCCACTAGGTACAGTGAGTGTTTGCTAGTATAATGGCTTAGTTATAATGAGTTGGAGTGTGCAATGCAGACAGAGGTGCTGCAAATATCTTTGCACTAGTGGGACTAGACAAAAGTCCAATAGCCACGTTTAGGATGCCACTAGGTACACTGAGTGTTTGCTAGTATAATGGCTTAGTTATAATGAGTTGGAGTGTGCAATGCAGGCAGAGGTGCTGCAAATATCTTTGCACTAGTGGGACTAGACAAAAATCCAATAGCCACGTTTAGGATGCCACTAGGTACACTGAGTGTTTGCTAGTATAATGGCTTAGTTATAATGAGTTGGAGTGTGCAATGCAGGCAGAGGTGCTGCAAATATCTTTGCACTAGTGGGACTATAGCAAAGTCCAATAGCCACGTTTAGGATGCCACTAGGTACACTGAGTGTTTGCTAGTATAATGGCTTAGTTATAATGAGTTGGAGTGTGCAATGCAGGCAGAGGTGCTGCAAATATCTTTGCACTAGTGGGACTATACAAAAGTCCAATACCCACGTTTAGGATGCCACTAGGTACACTGAGTGTTTGCTAGTATAATGGCTTAGTTATAATGAGTTGGAGTGTGCAATGCAGGCAGAGGTGCTGCAAATATCTTTGCACTAGTGGGACTATAGCAAAGTCCAATAGCCACGTTTAGGATGCCACTAGGTACACTGAGTGTTTGCTAGTATAATGGCTTAGTTATAATGAGTTGGAGTGTGCTATGCAGGCAGACGTGCTGCAAATGTCTTTGCACTAGTGGGACTAGAAAAAAATTCCAATAGCCACGTTGAGGATGCCACTAGGTACACTGAGTGTTTGCTAGTATAATGGCTTAGTTATAATGAGTTGGAGTGTGCAATGCAGACAGAGGTGCTGCAAATATCTTTGCACTAGTGGGACTAGACAAAAGTCCAATAGCCACGTTTAGGATGCCACTAGGTACACTGAGTGTTTTCTAGTATAATGGCTTAGTTATAATGAGTTGGAGTGTGCAATGCAGGCAGAGGTGCTGCAAATATCTTTGCACTAGTGGGACTATAGCAACGTCCAATAGCCACGTTTAGGATGCCACTAGGTACACTGAGTGTTTGCTAGTATAATGGCTTCGTTATAATGAGTTGGAGTGTGCAATGCAGGCAGAGTTGCTGCAAATATCTTTGCACTAGTGGGACTATAGCAAAGTCCAATAGCCACGTTTAGGATGCCACTAGGTACACTGAGTGTTTGTTAGTATAATGGCTTAGTTATAATGAGTTGGAGTGTGCAATGCAAGCAGAGGTGCTGCAAATATCTTTGCACTAGTGGGACTATAGCAAAGTCCAATAGCCACGTTTAGGATGCCACTAGGTACACTGACTGTTTGCTATTATAATGGCTTAGTTATAATGAGTTGGAGTGTGCAATGCAGGCAGAGGTGCTGCAAATATCTTTGCACTAGTGGGACTAGACAAAAGTCCAATAGACACGTTTAGGATGCCACTAGGTACACTGAGTGTTTGCTAGTATAATGGCTTAGTTATAATGAGTTGGAGTGTGTAATGCAGGCAGAGGTGCTGCAAATATCTTTGCACTAGTGGGACTATAGCAAAGTCCAATAGCCACGTTTAGGATGCCACTAGGTACACTGAGTGTTTGCTAGTATAATGGCTTAGTTATAATGAGTTGGAGTGTGCAATGCAGGCAGAGATGCTGCAAATATCTTTGCACTAGTGGGACTATAGCAAAGTCCAATAGCCACGTTTAGGATGCCACTAGGTACACTGAGTGTTTGCTAGTATAATGACTTAGTTATAATGAGTTGGAGTGTGCAATGCAGGCAGAGGTGCTGCAAATATCTTTGCACTAGTGGGACTATAGCAAAGTCCAATAGCCACGTTTAGGATGCCACTAGGTACACTGAGTGTTTGCTAGTATAATGGCTTAGTTATAATGAGTTGGAGTGTGCAATGCAGGCAGAGGTGCTGCAAATATCTTTGCACTAGTGGGACTACAGCAAAGTCCAATAGCCATGTTTAGGATGCCACTAGGTACACTGAGTGTTTGCTAGTATAATGGCTTAGTTATAATGAGTTGGAGTGTGCAATGCAGGCAGAGGTGCTGCAAATATCTTTGCACTAGTGGGACTATAGCAAAGTCCAATAGCCACGTTTAGGATGCCACTAGGTACAGTGAGTGTTTGCTAGTATAATGGCTTAGTTATAATGAGTTGGAGTGTGCAAGGCAGGCAGAGGTGCTGCAAATATCTTTGCACTAGTGGGACTATAGCAAAGTCCAATAGCCACGTTTAAGATGCCACTAGGTACACTGAATGTTTGCTAGTATAATGGCTTAGTTATAATGAGTTGGAGTGTGCAATGCAGGCAGAGGTGCTGCAAATATCTTTGCACTAGTGGGACTATAGCAAAGTCCAATAGCCACGTTTAGGATGCCACTAGGTATACTGACTGTTTGCTAGTATAATGGCTTAGTTATAATGAGTTGGAGTGTGCAATGCAGGCAGAGGTGCTGCAAATATTTTTGCACTAGTGGGACTAGACAAAAGTCCAATAGCCACGTTTAGGATGTCACTAGGTACACTGAGTGTTTGCTAGTATAATGGCTTAGTTATAATGAGTTGGAGTGTGTAATGCAGGCAGAGGTGCTGCAAATATCTTTGCACTAGTGGGACTATAGCAAAGTCCAATAGCCACATTAAGGATGCCACTAGGTACACTGAGTGTTTGCTAGTATAATGGCTTAGTTATAATGAGTTGGAGTGTGAAATGCAGGCAGAGGTGCTGCAAATATCTTTGCACTAGTGGGACTATAGCAAAGTCCAATAGCCACGTTTAGGATGCCACTAGGTACACTGAGTGTTTGCTAGTATAATGACTTAGTTATAATGAGTTGGAGTGTGCAATGCAGGCAGAGGTGCTGCAAATATCTTTGCACTAGTGGGACTATAGCAAAGTCCAATAGCCACGTTTAGGATGCCACTAGGTACACTGAGTGTTTGCTAGTATAATGGCTTAGTTATAATGAGTTGGAGTGTGCAATGCAGGCAGAGGTGCTGCAAATATCTTTGCACTAGTGGGACTATAGCAAAGTCCAATAGCCACGTTTAGGATGCCACTAGGTACTCTGAGTGTTTGCTAGTATAATGGCTTAGTTATAATGAGTTGGAGTGTGCAATGCAGGCAGAGGTGCTGCAAATATCTTTGCACTAGTGGGACTAGACAAAAGTCCAATATCCACGTTTAGGATGCAACTAGGTACACTGAGTGTTTGCTAGTATAATGGCTTAGTTATAATGAGTTGGAGTGTGCAATGCAGGCAGAGGTGCTGCAAATATCTTTGCACTAGTGGGACTATAGCAAAGTCCAATAGCCACGTTTAGGATGCCACTAGGTACAGTGAGTGTTTGCTAGTATAATGGCTTAGTTATAATGAGTTGGAGTGTGCAATGCAGGCAGAGGTGCTGCAAATATCTTTGCACTAGTGGGACTACAGCAAAGTCCAATAGACACGTTTAGGATGCCACTAGGTACACTGAGTGTTTGCTAGTATAATGGCTTAGTTATAATGAGTTGGAGTGTGCAATGCAGGCAGAGGTGCTGCAAATATCTTTGCACTAGTGGGACTATAGCAAAGTCCAATAGCCACGTTTAGGATGCCACTAGGTACACTGAGTGTTTGCTAGTATAATGGCTTAGTTATAATGAGTTGGAGTGTGCAAGGCAGGCAGAGGTGCTGCAAATATCTTTGCACTAGTGGGACTATAGCAAAGTCCAATAGCCACGTTTAGGATGCCACTAGGTACACTGAATGTTTGCTAGTATAATGGCTTAGTTATAATGAGTTGGAGTGTGCAATGCAGGCAGAGGTGCTGCAAATATCTTTGCACTAGTGGGACTATTGCAAAGTCCAATAGCCACGTTTAGGATGCCACTAGGTACACTGAGTGTTTGCTAGTATAATGGCTTAGTTATAATGAGTTGGAGTGTGCAATGCAGGCAGAGGTGCTGCAAATATCTTTGCACTAGTGGGACTATAGCAAAGTCTAATAGCCACATTTAGGATGCCACTAGGTACACTGAGTGTTTGCTAGTATAATGGCTTAGTTATAATGAGTTGGAGTGTGCAATGCAGGCAGAGGTGCTGCAAATATCTTTGCACTAGTGGGACTATAGCAAAGTCCAATAGCCACGTTTAGGATGCCACTAGGTACACTGAGTGTTTGCAAGTATAATGGCTTAGTTATAATGAGTTGGAGTGTGCAATGCAGGCAGACGTGCTGCAAATGTCTTTGCACTAGTGGGACTAGACAAAAGTCCTATAGCCACGTTTAGGATGCCACTAGGTACAGTGAGTGTTTGCTAGTATAATGGCTTAGTTATAATGAGTTGGAGTGTGCAATGCAGACAGAGGTGCTGCAAATATCTTTGCACTAGTGGGACTAGACAAAAGTCCAATAGCCACGTTTAGGATGCCACTAGGTACACTGAGTGTTTGCTAGTATAATGGCTTAGTTATAATGAGTTGGAGTGTGCAATGCAGGCAGAGGTGCTGCAAATATCTTTGCACTAGTGGGACTAGACAAAAATCCAATAGCCACGTTTAGGATGCCACTAGGTACACTGAGTGTTTGCTAGTATAATGGCTTAGTTATAATGAGTTGGAGTGTGCAATGCAGGCAGAGGTGCTGCAAATATCTTTGCACTAGTGGGACTATAGCAAAGTCCAATAGCCACGTTTAAGATGCCACTAGGTACACTGAGTGTTTGCTAGTATAATGGCTTAGTTATAATGAGTTGGAGTGTGCAATGCAGGCAGAGGTGCTGCAAATATCTTTGCACTAGTGGGACTATACAAAAGTCCAATACCCACGTTTAGGATGCCACTAGGTACACTGAGTGTTTGCTAGTATAATGGCTTAGTTATAATGAGTTGGAGTGTGCAATGCAGGCAGAGGTGCTGCAAATATCTTTGCACTAGTGGGACTATAGCAAAGTCCAATAGCCACGTTTAGGATGCCACTAGGTACACTGAGTGTTTGCTAGTATAATGGCTTAGTTATAATGAGTTGGAGTGTGCTATGCAGGCAGACGTGCTGCAAATGTCTTTGCACTAGTGGGACTAGAAAAAAATTCCAATAGCCACGTTGAGGATGCCACTAGGTACACTGAGTGTTTGCTAGTATAATGGCTTAGTTATAATGAGTTGGAGTGTGCAATGCAGACAGAGGTGCTGCAAATATCTTTGCACTAGTGGGACTAGACAAAACTCCAATAGCCACGTTTAGGATGCCACTAGGTACACTGAGTGTTTTCTAGTATAATGGCTTAGTTATAATGAGTTGGAGTGTGCAATGCAGGCAGAGGTGCTGCAAATATCTTTGCACTAGTGGGACTATAGCAACGTCCAATAGCCACGTTTAGGATGCCACTAGGTACACTGAGTGTTTGCTAGTATAATGGCTTCGTTATAATGAGTTGGAGTGTGC